>NC_045956.1:102052802-102355964 GCF_010909765.2 Amblyraja radiata | reverse complement strand
AGTGTTGTAGACATTTGTTCAGTGTCATTCAGAGCTCAGAGTGACAGAGACTAATTGACACAGCTCCAGCTTGCAGAGACTAATTGAGGCACACCACTTCCTGGTTTTATAGTCTCCAGCGGGGGCAGCAGAGAGAATGGGGAATTTTGTAAAAACATTAATATATCTGTTATTTTTAATTGACGGGAAAAATCCTCGGCACACATGCGGCGGAGGGGGGCTCTGAGCAAGGTGGCCAAAAATGACGGCTGTAGGTGGCGGCGTTCTCTCAGAAATCGCAGCACAGATGGCCAAAACCGGTCAAGAACAGACTTTTAGTAATATAGATAGATAGATAGAAGATAGAAGAAGATAGATAGATATGTTATAAATCTACTGACTTAGAATCGGTTCATATGTCAAAACAGAGAATTTGAGGGAGAGAGGGAGAGAGGGAGAGATGGGGAGAGGGGGAGGGGTAGAGAAGTAGAGAGAGAGGCAGGGAGGGTGAGGGAGTGAGAGAGAATGTATGTGGGAGAAAGTTTGAGAAAGTTTTGGGAAGTTTTGGGAGAGAGGGAAGGGAAGAGGGAGAGAGGGAGGGATGGAAAAAGGGGAGGGAGGGGAGAGGGGGAGGGCGAGAAAGGGGAGGGAGAGAACGAATGTGTGAGACAGGTTGGGAAAGTGTTGGAACGTTTTGAGAAAGTTTTGGAAAGTCTTGGAAAGTTTGGAGAATGTTTTGGAGAGCTTGAGAGAGGAAGAGAGAGAGGGAGAGAGAGAGGGAGAAAATGAGTGTGTGAAACGGCATTTGTAATCAATGTTGTTATAAATTCACTGACTTTTTTTAATACTCGGTTAATACGTCAAAACAGTATTAATAGAAAGTTAAGTAATAAGTGCCATATATTAGTTAAACTTCTCAATATTCAACTACATAATTAGAGCACATCAAGATACTTAATTTCTTGGGAATGTTGATTCCCTGACGGATTTAAATACTGTTAAACATTTTTAAGGTTTGTTCTGTTTAGTTTTTATTAACTCCTTAATATTATCTATCTTACGGAAGTTTTCACTAATCCAACCACCAGCAGCATTTCTATATGCTGCAATTTCCGTTGTTATTCTTTTTCACTTTCTATTTTCTTTACTAAATATCTTATCTATCTTTATTAATGCACATTTTTCTTGGAGATATCTCTGGGGGATAGGGGAAAAGGGGATAGGGCTCACCCACCCAGCAATTAAAGGAAATATTTCAAATAATGTGTTGGACCATTTAAATCAAAAGAGACCATGTAAGCTTTAAAATGCAAGATGATGTAGCTAGGAAAATAGGAGGAATTTCATTTTGTAGTTGGAATGTTAGGGGTGTTAAGTGAGCCAATTAAAAGTGGCAAAGTATTAACCCACTTAAAATCTATTAATACTGACATCATATTTCTTCAGGAGACGCATCTCGAAAATGAAGCTCACAACAGACTGAAGGGTAACTGGATTGGTCAATTATATAATTCTACATTTTCTTCCAAAGCAAGAGGAACAGCAATTCTAATTCTAAAGGTACACCATTCAAACACAAATCCATTATAGCTGATAGGGAAGGCAGGTACATTATAATATCCGGGGAATTGTATTCAACTCCATTGACTATGGTGAATATTTATGCTCCTAATTTCAAAAATCCCCAATTTTTTTATAAAATATTTAATATAATTTCAGACTCTGGTCAGCAGAATTTGATAATTGGAGGAAATTTAAATTGTGTATTAGATCAATACTTGGATAAATCTTCAGGTCAAAGGAAAAGTACTTCAAAATCAAAATCGAGTGAACTTTTAAACACATATAAATAATACAAACATAACTGACGTGTGGAGGATTGCCAATCTGTCTGGAAGAGAATACTCTTTTTATTCAGGGGTTCATAAAATGAAAATACGAATTGACTATTTCCTGGTAGATGCAAAACCTATCCCTTTTACCTATAACCCAAAATATCATAACATTATTATTTCGGACCATTGTCCTCTCACTTTTTCAGTAAAATTGGAGGGAATGTATAATAAACAATCGTTTTGGAGATACAACCCACAAATACTAGCTGAGGCAAGTTGTTGTGACTATTTGAAGCTACAGATGAAAACATTTTTTGAGACAAAGCACACCCCCGGTATTTCTGCAGCTTTGCTGTGGGAAACTTTTAAAGCCTATGTTAGAGGCTGTATTATTGCATACCAAGCTTTTCAAAACAAGAAAAATAAGACTGAACAATTGGAATTATAAAAACAGATAAAAGAGTTAGACCTAGAAAATGCGGCTGACCCAACCATTGCAAAACATAATAAAAGATAGCTGCATTAAAATTTAAATTAAATCAGATTCTCTCTGCAATTAGGGTATTTCATTATACTAAGCAAAAAAAATTTGAATTTGGTGATAAACCACACAAGCTACTAGCACGTCAACTCCGCAAATTAGAGAATGACCGTACAATACACAAAATTAGATCAGAAAAAGGAGATCTGCTTACATTGCCTAAAGATATTAATGAAAGATTCTTACAATTCTACCAAACACTATACACATCAAAAACAACAGCCGATCCTGCAAAGATGAAAAGTTTTCTTCAGAATTGCAATCTCCCATTCCTTAATGAGGAGAAACGGGATGAATTAGGAGCAGAGATAACAACAAAATACATCGTAGAGACTATTAAATCATTGAAAAGTGGAAAAACTCCTGGCCCGGACGGGTTTAGTAACAAATTTTATAAAAAATGTAATGATTTAATTTCTCCACGTTTACAAGCCCTTTATATTCAAACATTTAAAGAACAGACTTTACCACAAACTCTTGCTGAATCAACTATTACATTAATTCCAAAAAAATCTCGAGGAGCCTGGATCCTATAGGGCAATAGCCCTTTTAAATACGGATCAGAAGATACTAGCTAAGACTTTGGCTCATAGATTAAGCTTGGTTATCAGTAAACTAATACATCCAGATCAAACTGGGTTTATACCTAAATGACATTTGTTTTTATAATTTGTTTAACATAATATATTCGCAGAGAATGCCAAATGAAGATCTAACAATTATTTCTCTAGATGCAGAAAAGGCTTTCGACCAAGTGGAATGGTCTTATCTTTTTACAGTTGGAAAAATTCCAATTGGGAGAAAACTTTACTTTATGGGTGAAGCTTTCATATACTAATCTGACAGCTAGAATATTGACAAATCAAATGCATTCACCTAAATGTTATTTATCTAGGGGTAACAGACAAGGATGTGCCCTTTCTCCAATGTTATTTGTTTTAGCCATAGAACCTCTTGCCAAGAATATCAGGTCCCATTCAGGCATTTATGGATATAATACCAAATATACCACCAATAACATTTTGTTATATGCAGATGATGTACTAATCCCCAAGTTAGTATTTCAAATGTTCTACACATTATAGAACAATTTGGTTCTTTCTCTGGATACAGAATAAATTGGAATAAAAGTGAAATTATGCCAATAAAAGGACAAGACCCTTCTCAACTCCAAAAATTTCCTTTCAGAATTGTTACTGAAAAATTCAGATATCTTGGAATTTACGTGACTTTAAAGTATTCCTCTCTGTTTAAAATAAACTTTCCACCATTTATCACTAAACTATATGCCTACATTCAATTTTGGAAAACACTTCCTATCTCCCTTATAGGTAGATTAAATTCCATAAAGATGATCTTCCTTCCGCAACTTTTATATTTATTTCAATCAATACCGATATATCGCCTTAAAAGTTAAAAAAAAAAAGAGATACTTTTGTCACCAACTTCATTTGGGGCTACAAAACCCATAGAATACACACAACAGATTTGTGCAAATCCAAAGAAAATGGAGGATTAGCTCTTCCTAATTTTCTTTTTTACTACTGGGCAACTAACATTAAAAATATAACCTTCTGGTTGGACGATACGTGTCAACATGTAAATTGGTTAAAAATGGAGAGGGAAGATTGTTTGCCTTTTAGTATAGGCTCGATCCTCATATCTCCAATACATTTGAATAAGTCAACGTATGAGCAAAATCCGATAATACATAGTACTATTCGTATCTGGAAACTGTTGAAATTCAGTCTTAAATTGAGAAACATGTCTCTCCTTCTTCCTATTGCAACCAATCCCTCGTTTAAACCGTCTACTTTAGATATGGTGTTTGGTCAATGGAAGAACCTGGGAATCAATACTGTGGGAGACCTCTATAAGAAGGGGACTCTCTTCTTTTCAAACAATTGTTGGCGTTCAAGTGATATTTCTCCTATAGTCAAGAACTATAGGAGAAATATCACTTAAACGCCAACAATTTTTTTAGATACCTTCAAATCCAAGATTATGTGAAAACATATACACAAGACTGTCCTCTAATGGGTCCAGATAGATTAGACGATTGTTTGAATAGACATGCCGATACAAGTAAGTTGATATCTTATATTTATTATACTCTTCTCAATATTGATACTCCACCTTCTGAGATTTATAGGCGAGCATGGGAGGACGAGCTGGGTTTGCCCATTCCAAAAGATATATGGGAGGAATATATATATTTATACATACATTACTGTTCTTTAAATGCCAGGCATTGCTTGATACAATTCAAAATATTGCATAGGTTATACTACTCAAAGACCAAATTGAACAAGATCTTCCCAACTGTCTCCCCTCTCTGTGATAAATGTCACTTCCAAGAAGCTACCCTAACAAATTATTTTGTATCCTGTATAAAACTACAACATTTCTGGATGGGAATATTCAATCTAAAACACTCAAAATTCAATTGGAGTCAGATTCAAAATTAATAATATTAGGAATGTCAGAGGGCTGCCCTAAGTTAACGATATTCCAAAGAAGCTTCCTTGACTACAGTTTAAAACTGCGAAAAAACTTAGACTTAAATTCTGGAAAAAGATAACAGTTCCCACAGTGAAGATGTGGATCACAGAAATGACCGAGACACTACATTTAGAAAAAATAAGGCTTGTTTTGTCTGACAAATCAGCTCAATTTTCCAAAATATGGTCTCCTTTTATTGAATTTCTTCAACAGCAGAATGGTTGAACACAAATTCAAAACCGACGCTAGGGTCAGGTGAGCGGGTATAGGGAAGGATAGTGGGATATATCTCCGCTTTTTTCTTTCACTTCTTCATTAGTTCAGGGCTTGTTCTTTCTTTTACGTATCTTTTTCGAAATTCTTTCTTTTCTTTTTCCTTTTCTTCTTTTCCCTTCTTTCCTTTTTTCTTTTTCCGATTCACTTATTAGTTTATAAAATGTTAAAACTGAAGCTGTACGAAAATTGTATAATTGTTATGTCGATTACTTTCTCCTTGTACAATTGCTACAAGACTGGGAATGCAGCACTCTCTCAATATTGATAGACAGCCATCTCAATGAAAGGCAGAGATAGAGTGGATGTGCAAAGGATGTTTCCACTGGTTGGGGAGTCTAGAACCAGAGGTCATACCCTCAGAATTAAAAGGCACTCTTTTAGAAAGGAGGTGAGGATGAACTTCTTTAGTCAGAGGTAGTTAATCTGTGGAACTCATTGCCATAGGGGGCTGTGGAGGCCAAATCAGTGGATATTTTTTAGGCAGAGATAGACAAATTCTTGATTAGAATTGATGTCAAGCGTTATGGGGAGAAGGCAGGAAAATGGGATTAAGAGGCAAAGATTAGCCATGATTAAACGGTGGAGTGGACTCAATGGGCCGAATGAGCTTATTCTATAACTTGTGAACTTGCACTGAGTTATGGAGGCTAACAACCTTTCCAGTGCAGTGCAACCTCCTGAATCGAAGGCCAGGGTGAGAGTATTGAGTCAATTCAGACACTTACTGATACATAACACTGATAACTAAAGATACTAAACTGCTAGAATATTGATCCAAAATTGTGGTTGAGATGATAGCAAAAACTGATAAAATTGGTATTATTATACAGCACCTTCTCGTAGATGCACGCATTGTTAGGTGTGAAACAGTACAGCACAGGAACAGGACCTTTGGCGCACAATGTCTGTGCCAAACATGATGCCAAATTAAACTAATCTCCACTGCTCGTATAGGATCCATATCCCTCCATTTCCCATACATCCATGTCTCTTAAAGGCCATCCCTGGCAACGTGTTCCAGGCACCCACCACTCCCTGTGTAAAAAAATTGACTTCTCACTCTTCATCCTATCTATGCCTCTCATCATTTTGTATTATTCTCTCAGTTCCACCCTCAGCCTTTGATGCTCCAGAGAAAACAACTCAAGCATAGCTATCACCCTCTAATCCTGGCAGCATTCTGATAAACCACTTCTGCACCCTCTCCAAAGCCACATCCTCCTGTAAGGCACAAAATACTCCAAATGCAGCCTAACCAAAGTGCTTTAAAGCAGCAACATAACTTCCTGACTCTTGGACTCAATCCCCTACCAATGAAGGCAATTTCTTTACCGCTCTATCGGTTTGTGTTGCCAGTTTCAGGAAGCTGTGGACTGGGACCCCAAGATCCCACTGTACATCGATGCTGTTAAGAGTTTTGCCATTAACTGCATACTTTTCCTTTACATTAAATCTCCCAAAGTACAGCACCTCACACTTGCTCAGATTAAACTCTACCTGCCACTAATCTGTCCATTTCTGGCACTGATCTATATCTGGTTGTTGGTTTTGACAGTTTTCCTCACTAATCACAATTTCACAAATTTTGGTGTCTTGGTGCAAAATTACTAACCAACCCTTCTCTGTGTATGTCCAAGTTATTTATATATATTTCACAGAGGTCGCAGGATGGATCCTTGCTGAATTCCACTGGTCATAGAACTCGAGCCAGAATAATACCCTTCCACCAGAACCCTCGACCAGAGATACCCAGCTTCTGCTTCTGCAGCTTTTGTCAAATAGTAAGTAGATGTAAGCTTCAACTCCGTGAATTATTACACAATATTGCTGCTTATCTCACTGTAAGAAAAAGCATTCAAAATGTTAAGCTGGGTTGATTGAAATGGAACTGAATATTTAAACCAGGGGTCGGCAACCTACGGCCCCCAGGCCGAATGCGGCCCCGTAACCCGAAATCACCCGGCCCGCAGGCGTATTTTTTTTCCCGGATTTATCCGGCTGTTTACTTCCTTCATCTCCGGTACCTCCCGGGCCCGAGGCCACGGTGACGCAAGAAGGCCTGCACTGGCGGCCGCAATGGCGGAGTTACCGAGCTGCTAAGGAGCGCCAAGCTCTGGCTGTACTGCATCCTGCGCAAGGCCACCAGCACAGCCGCGCACCTTCTCTGTCTGGGTTTCACTGTCAGGATTGGAGGTAGACAAAAAAGCTGGAGAAACTGAGCGGGTGAGACAGCATCTATGGAGTGAAGGAATAGGCGACGTTTCGGGTCATGATCCTTCTTCAGAAGTGGCTGACGCTGCTCTGAGACCAGTCTGAAGAAGGGTCTCAACCCGAAACGTCGCCTATTCCTTCACTCCATAGATGCTGCCTCACTCGCTGAGTTTATCCAGCATTTTTGTCTACCTTCGATTTTTCCAGCATCTGCAGTTCTTCCTTAAACATACTGTTGGGATCGGGGTTGTCAATAGGCCGGGGACGAGTGAGTGTGAGTATTTGAGCCGTCGCCTTCAGGACAGAGTCAAGGCAATGGTCCGTAGATTCGCCATGTTCGTGAGCGCCCGTAACCATCTTTGCCCGTAACTAGGGGCCAGTTCTGGGTGGCGTCCTCGAAGGGGCGGGATCTATGTGAACACGTGATTTGATGCCTGCCATTCGGTGCGGGATCCATGTGTACACGTGATAGATGTGGCCCGCCATCCGCTCACAGACATGCGTCCCGGCCCCTATGCAGAACAAGGTTGCCGACCCCTGAGTTAAACATTGTGCTAAGTCATAAATCTCTCGTATACAATACTTTTGACCCTGCTCGACTCAACTAATTGTATGTTTAATGTTTTTATGTTTATAGGTCCCTGACAATAACATCAGAACATTTCATAAATATTATTTTTAATTATTTATAAACTCACAATAATTAAATTTCTTCTTTAATTCAATGAGATGATTTTTATTTCACTTTCTATAAGAATGTAAACAAGTTATTTTAAATCAGTGCCCTTTACTTTCTGGTTTGACATCCATGAGAATCTTTGGATCTAGCGTGGGTGTTCATCCTGTTTGGCACCAGAGGTACCGAGTGTCACAATTCCTTATTGAACACATTGGACTGTGAGTCCTTTCAACATAGGGGAAATCTATGCCACAAAAATGGCCAAATATACATAGGCAGCTTTCTTCAAGGGCAGCAATGAAGACTGTCATTGCTGCTAAGTGGATCATTCAAGCCACAGTCATTATGCAACTGTTTCCACACTCAGTAGAGCAATAGAGTTGCTGCCTTACAGTGCTTGCAGCACCGGAGACCCGGGTTCGATCCCAACTATGGGTGCTGCCTGTACAAAGTTTGTACGATCCCCCATGACCGCGTGGCTTTTCTCCGAGATCATCAATTTCCTCCCTCACTCCAAGGACACACAGGTTTTTACGTTAATTGGCTTGGTATAAGTGTAATTTGTCCCTAGTGTGTGTAGGATAATGTTAGTGTGTGGGTATCGCTGGTCAGTGCAGAATCGGTGGGCCGAAGGGCCTATTTCCACGCTGTATCTCTAAACACTAAACCGTACCTAACCCAGTGTGCAGAGATAATCCTGGTGTAATTCTCTAAGCATCACATTCCGTGTTTCACATAAAATTAGCTGAAAACGAATGATCTGAAATCCTGCTGCAGCTGGCAAGATGAAAACACTTAACAATAATTTCCAGATTGCTGATCACCACCAATTAATTTAATTAATTTTTGTAATGGACCATGTGCTCAAGGTGAGAATTCTGTGCTGAGAATTAATCACCATCATTTTGACACTGAAGGGCTTCATTTCCTCCTGTGCTAATTGCAATATCCCGGCTAGCAATGAACACTGTTCTGTTCTTTCATTACTGGAGCTATCAGCCTATTTAAAACAATAACTGCATTTAATAACAGGAGTGGAATTTAGTGGTGGCCAGTAATCAGCATACTAAACATGGTATGAAAACCAAATAAAACCACTCGGTGCCATGAATGACACATGTTCCTGCCACATGCAAAATAAAGTTATTTCTGCATCACCTCAAAAGATTCATGTTCATAAGTTGTAAGAGCAAAATTAGGCCATTTGGCCCATCAAGTCCACCCCGCCATTCAATCATGGCTGATATATATTTCCCTCTCAACCCCATTCTCCTCCGCCTTATTCCCATTGCCCCTGACACCCGTACTTATCAAGAATCTATCAATCTCTACCTTAAAATCTCTCCATTGACTTGGCCTCCGCAAACTTTTGTGGCAATGAATTCCACAGATTCACCACCTTCTGACTAAAGAAATTCCTCCTAGCTGTTAGCAGTTAGCAATTTCAAAAGCCTATGGCATGTTGTACAAGTTTAGCTTTTCATATGTCACATCCTTAGAAAATGAAAATGCCAATGTAATGCTAAATTGCATTCAGCCTTCTCATTACTGACCGAGACCACGACATGATAATTTATCTTCTAATGAAAATCACAAAAAATGCAGATGGTGGAAATCTGAAATTTTAAAAAAAAATTTGAAACACACAACAGATCAGGCAGCAGCTGTTGAAAGAGAAATGAAGACCTTTTGTCAGAACTGTGAAAGAAAAAAAAGATATTGGACCTGACACATGAGCTGTTTCTCTTTCCACAGATATAGCCTGACCTGCTGAATGATTCCAATGTTTAATACTTTCATTTATAGGTTATATAATGTTGGTCATTAACATTCACCCTTCAATGTCAGGAAGGCAGACTTCAAAGGCAAAAGATAATAAAGATAATGACAATAAAGATTGCTCTCAAAAGGGAAAGAGCTTTTAAAGACCTATAGGCTGAAAGTGCATAAACAAAGTGAGAAAGGAGAAATTAGTTTGCATGTCCTCCCTGTGGTAGCCTGGGTTTCCTACTTATGATATTGCCATTGATTCATTATTGTCACGTATGCCAAGATAGAGTGAGAAACTTTGTACTGTGTGCTATCCAAGCCAATCATA
This sequence comes from Amblyraja radiata, assembly GCF_010909765.2. Classification (NCBI taxonomy): domain Eukaryota; kingdom Metazoa; phylum Chordata; class Chondrichthyes; order Rajiformes; family Rajidae; genus Amblyraja; species Amblyraja radiata. Next base: position 102,345,843 of record NC_045956.1, on the reverse strand, counting down.
CCGTACCTGAATACTTCAGATCGTGCAAAAGTGAAAATAAGCAGCACGCAGAATATTGTTTTTACAGCTACAGAGAAAGTGCAGATAAAAAAAGTGCAAGGAGTACAATGTAGTAGATTGGAAGATTGAGAATTTATCCTTAACATATGAGAAGTCCATTCGATAATCTGATAACATTATGGAAGAGGTTTTCCTGAATCTGGTGGTTGTGCTTTCTACCTTTTGTATCTTCAGCCTGAAGGGAAAGGGGAGAAGAGGGAATGGCCATGTGTGCAATGTGTGCAATGTCAGGATCCCACTCTCAATTTGATTGCTATCCAATTTCTATAGAGCGTAGAAAAGTACAGCACGGGTCTTTCGACCCATAATGTCTCTGCCGCACTGCTGCCAAGATGAACTAATGTCATCTTCCAGTATGTGATCCATATTCCTCCATTCCCTATATATATACATGTGTCTATCTAAAAGCCTCTTAGATGCTACTTCCGTATCTGCTTCCACCATCACCCTTGGTTGGAGACCAAGGTTCCAGACACTCATCACCCTCTGTGTGAACAACGTATCCACATAACTCCTTTACATTATGGCAATCTCACCTTAAAGCTATGCCCTCTACTCTTTGACTTTTCTACCCTTGGTAAAAGGTCTGTCTGTCTATCCTAACTATGCCTCTCCTAAGTTTATAAACTTCCATCAGATCTCCCTTGAACCCCCTGCATTCCAGAGAACACAATTCAAGTTTGTCCAACCTTTCCTCGCAGATAATATCCCCTCATCCAGGCAGCTTTCCGGTAAACCTCCTGCACCCCCTCCAGAGCCTCCACATCATTCATATAATGGGGTGACCAGAACTGCACGCAATAGTCAAAATGCAGTCACAACAAAGTCATATAGAGCTGCATCATGACTCCACACCTGATCAATAAAGACCAGCATACCACATGGCATCTTTACTGCACACAATACTTCAAATGCAGCCTAATCACATTTCTATAAAGCTGCAACATAACTTCCTATCTCATACTCAATCCTTGACCAATAAAGGCAAGCATATCATTGGCCTGTGGCAGGGACTCGCAGGAGTCCAGCCAAAAACTAGTCGGACACGAGTTGTGTGCATTAGACGTGTTTATTCTCTCCAATACAGCTCCCTACTCCTCCCCGGACATGGGCATTGCCCGGCCTTAAATACCAACACAGGTACTGACCCCCTGACTAGCGCCTCCCACACCAAGACGCCGCCCTCTACAGCCGATGGTTCGTTATGCCCTTGGGTTGCCACCAGGTGCCGCCCCAGGCCTTCTATTTATTTGCGTTGTCACTTTCAGGGAGTTATGGACTTGAACCCCAAGAGTCCTCGGCATATCAATGCTGGTAACTGTCTGCCATCCACCATATATCTTCACCTTACATTCAACTTCACAATGTGTAACACCTCCCACTTGCTCAGATTAAGCTCCATTTGCCATTTCACTGTCGGTTTCTGTTGTTGATCTATATCGCACTGTATATCTTGACAGCCTTCCTCACATTCTGCAACTCCAGTAATCTCGGTGTTGTCTACAATCGTACTTACCAACGTTAAAATCGATGTAGAACATGCAAAAATCGTCAATGATCCTGAAAATTCATTGCCTTCTTGGGAGAGAATTCCAGGGTTCCAAATTCGCTAATTCCACTCCTAAAACCGAGTAGGAATTTTATGATTATCTTTCTGTGTTCTGGATTTGCCGACCAGAGGAAATTGCACAATTACCTGTACTTTAAATCCCTTGATTAGTTTAAACGGCTGACATGGCCCATGTCGCAAACCACCCTTATGAAACACATCTTCACAATGGAAGCTATTGACCCCAATAGAGTCCTGGTGAATCCATGCCGCTCACATCTAAGGACTATATCTTCCTCTGTGTTTGGAAGAGAAAACTAACACAGCTTTCCAATGGAGCTCTAGCTAAAGGTCTCCACACGTGAAGCACGCTGACTCACTTTTTAAACAGCGCGTCACTCAGCTCTATTGTGATAAAGGTAATAGCTTTTTAAATTATATATATTTAAATCAAATTGTTGCTCTGCAGCTCTTAACCCCTAATTTTAACTTGGGTCTGGAAACAAACATTCTGATAATGTCAGAATTTTGTTTTAAAAGGGGTATTTTAACTATTGTTTCATTACAGTTTATTCTGAAATGTCTTTAGTTCCTCCACTTATTTTACTTGGAATACAATTAAAGCTAAGATTCTGCCTTTGCCTATAATGCTATTTGTTATATGGCACCACCCGGGCCTAGATTTAATTTGCTGGTATCTCCCCTCTAAATGCCTTCATATGAACTTTGGCTCTTCAAATTACTGCAACTCAGCAGCATCGGGCATGTGCAGAGCATTAGGCCACACAAGCCTGCCATTCCATGAAATCGTGGATGATCTGCATCTTAGGTCCACATCCTCCTCTCTCCACGTATCTCTTGATATTAAATAACTCCATCTGAGTAAATGCCGTGAATCAGAAGCTTTTTGAAGAAGGAAAAATACTTACTAACATCATACCTTATCAATTCAATTTAAGTTTCAAGATCTGTGAGGACGACTGAGATATAAAATATTTATAAATCACATCTTCATCAGATTATTTTTGCACCATTTCACAAGGCAAAATTTGAAGGTAAATTAACACATCTATAACTTGTGCCAGGCACTATTTGAGAATAATGGCATAAACAAATAAAATAAACATAGCTTGGAAAAGATTATTATTTACCACTCGGTCCCAAAAGTTATACTGCACATCAAAGATTAATAGCCTTTTCTACTATCAAATCAGTGTGTGATATATAACACATATCGTGCAATCCTATTAATAATGTACATGGTCATGATTCTAATTAAATAAAGGATAATATAAAACTAGCTGAGCTTCAAAACGGTAATTCAATAAATTACATCATAAACCATAAAGGCAAAGTTCAAGATATTATGAATTTCTCCAACACAAGAATAAATTCTAATTACATTCAATATCAGTTTATTATTATGCATCCTAAATCATTTCAATTTTAATCTTTCGAACAGTTAAGTGCAATAACAGGCTGCACTTTTAATGGGTTACGAAGATAGATGTGCGGGAGAAGGTGATGGAGAAACCTAGAAGCAACTGGCTTCATGTGAGGGTACTAGAGTTTTGTAAGTCTGTTTGCCAGTGAGTTACTATTAAAGGATGCATGTAGGAGGCTGTCTGCTACTTCATTTGTTCATCATGTTTCGGAGACATTGTGACCAAATATTATCTATTAGGATTACAACACAGCCCATACTGGCTCTGAAAATAATAATCTAATGTCCTATTTTCCCTTGTTTATTTCTCTGCAGGTTGTGCCTGCTCTCATATTTGTAGGAAAATGAATGAGGAACCTCATAGAACATGAAACAAAAGCACAGTCGGCCATTCAGCCCTTCGTGCCTCCTCTGCCATTCAATAACTTCATGGCTGATTTATCTCAAAGCCATTTCCTGCACTCATGCCTTACTGTGTTATGTACCTTCTAAATATCCAGGATGTGCTAAATGCATCCTCAAAGGTTGCAGTTATATTATTTGTTTAAAGTATTGTAAAATGACAAAATAAATTAAAAAACATGTGCTATATTCAAAATAAGATCTCAGAGATGGATCTCCATTTAGTTTGTTTAGTTTAGAGAAAGAGCACAGAAACAGGCCCTTCAGCCCACCAAGTCTGCACCAACCAGCGATCCCCGTACACAATGCCCCTGTCCCACTTGGGAAACCTGAACGGAAACCTCTGGAGACTTTGCGCCCCACCCAAGGTTTCCGTGCGGTTCCCGGAGGTTCCCAGAGGTTTTTGTCAGTCTCCCTACCTGCTTCCACTACCTGCAACCTCCGGCAACCACCTGCAACCACCGGGAACTGCACGGAAACCTTGGATGGAGCGCAAATTCTCCAGAGGTTTCCGTTCAGGTTTCCTAAGTGGGACAGGGGCATTATACACTATCTTACAATTTACAGTTAGACCAAGTCAATTAACCTATAAACCTGTACGTGTTTGGAGTGTGGGAGGAAACAGACAATTTATGAGAAAACCCACGCAGGTCATGGGGAGAACGTACTAACTCTGTACAGACAGCACCCGTAGTCAGGATCAAACCCAGGTCTCTGGCGCTGTAAGGCAGTAACTCTACCGCTGTGCCACTGTGCCGCCCAATTTAAATGTATTTCTTGTTATGCACAATAAAAAATATTAAGTTGGAAAATCTCTGCTTCCATATTAAATTCCAATGATTTCTTGCAGGTGGAGAGATCTTACAAAAGATTCAGATTCCTTCACATTAAAGTATGCTTATAATCCAAAGGTTTGCAACAGAACACGCAGTGCTCTGTGCTCATATCTCACTCTTATGATACCAGTGTAGCAAGAGATGTCTGCTCTTTTCAACCCCGAAGTATCCATCGGTCAAGGTAAGTTTAAAATCATTATAAACTTTTAATTGGAAAATGAAAGGTTGGCATCTTGCTTCCTAGAACACGAGAACATTACTTTGGTGCATAGACATCTGATCAGGCACAACAGGACATTGAATTTAACCCGTCAAAAAGAGGGGGTGGCGGGGAGAAGGCCCGGGGAGTGGCAGGGCCTTCTCCCTGCCACCCCCTGTCAGTCTGAAGAAGGGTTTCGGCCCTAAACATTGTGTATTTCCTTCGCTCCATAGATGCTGCTGCACCCGCTGAGTTTCTCCAGCTTTTTTGTGTACCTACAAATGCATCAATACAGGTATTTGGATAGGACAGGTTTGGAGGGCTATGGACCAAGCGCAGGCAGTGGGACAAGAGTAGCTGGGACATTGTTGACCAGTGTGGGAAAGTTGTGCTGAACCTAGGATGAGAAAATGCAGTGCATTCTGGAGATGATACATACTGTAGCCACTTTGCACCATTGGTGAATGAATGAATGTTTAAAGTTTTGGAAGAGTTGTCAATGAGTTTTCCTGTATGATACAGAGACTCTTGCTTATTGTTGGGCCTGCCCTCATCCTGACATCACACTGCAGACTTGGACTTTGCACATGGTGGAAAGAATTTGGGTTATTATTCACTGCTGGACCCACAACCTCAGACCTACTCTGTAACCCCAGTATTTGTGTAACTGAGTAAGTTATGTTTCTGGATATTTATGATCCCAAAAATGTTGATGATGCTGGACACAGTGATAATAGTGCCATTAAACATCAAGGGGAGGTGGTTGGGCTCCCTCTAGGCTGTGGGCCAAGCATCAAAAATGTGTCTAGAAATCAACTTTCGTTACCCATGTCTCGGAACTACATGATATTTTGCACAGATTTAGATAAAACTAGACTAAGTGGGACCCATTGGGTCCCAGCATCACACAAGAGGGCTGGTCACCAACGCAATATTCCACCTCTCCACCAATTCCAATACTGCTCGCCAGTGGTGGGGGCTGTCTATTGCGCTAGTGTGGGTGTTGCGGGCCGAAGGTACTGGTTTCCAGAGGGCTAGTATAGACATTGTGGGCCGTATGGATGCTTGGGCAGGCATCCAACTGTTGCAATGATTTTAAAAGCGAAGCCAAGGCAAACAATTGGGCTGCAGCCACCCGACAACCAAAATTCATTTTGTGAACACAAACTTGTTAAAAAAAAGACGGGGCAAACAATTGGGCTGCAGCCACCCGACTACCAAAATTCATTTTGTGAACACAAACTTGTTAAAAAAAGGCGAGGCAAACAATTGGGCTGCAGACACCCGGCAACCAAAATTCATTTTGTGAACACAAACTTGTTAAAAAAGGTGAGGCAAACAATTGGGCTGCAGACACTTTACAGCCGCATCGAGGGGACTCACCGTGGAGTAGACGTGCCTTCAGTGTCATTCGCAGCTCAGAGAGCCGTTAGACGTGACCCTCACGCTTCCTGGGTCTGGAAGAGACTGAGTGAGGCACGACACTTCCTGGTTTTATAGTCCCTCCCCCTGCCGCCAGCGGGGGCAGCAGAGAGAATGGGGAATTTTGTAAAAACATTAATATCTCTCATTTTTCATCAACAGAAAAAATCCTCCACACTCATATGGCGGAGCGGGGCTCTGAGCGAGGTGGCCAAAAATGGCAGCCGTAGGTGGCAGTGTTCTCTCGGAAATCGCAGCACAGTCGGCCAAAAGCGGTCAAGATCAGAGATTTAGTAATATAGATATAATTGAGAAGGAAGTCATACCTCGTCAGTGCCAAAAGTTGCACATTAATTAATTTAACTAATTCGAAAAAGTGATCGAAAAAGTAAGCTCCATCTAGTGTATATTGCCTATATTGCATCATGGGGAGCCTATTTCCATGTTGCAGTCCATTTAAACCATATAACCATATATATATTTATATATATATACTAGGCTAAGTGGGACGCGTTGGTTCCCAGCATCACACAGGAGGGCTGGTCATCCAACGCAATATTCCACCTCTCCACCAATTCTAATATTGGTGGCCAGTTTGGGGGGGGGGGGGCTTTCTGGAGTGCTAGTATGGGTGTTGTGGGCTGAAGGGACTGGTTTCCAGAGGGCTAGTATGCAAATTGTGCGCCAAATGGATTCTTGGGCTGGCGTCTCAGTCAATCAAGCCTGTTGTGCTGGCAACTCAATCACTCACGGCTGGTGGGCTGGTAGTTGACTCATGGCTAATCCTTGAAATTCTATTTCAAGCAGGGTATCAGGCCACCAAATTCAAGTGCAGTTTCTTACCACTTCTAGCAGGGTGCAAGGCCACCAAATTCAAGTGCAGTTTCATACCATTTGAAGTAGGGTGCAAAGCCACTAAAGACAGCGAGTCGTGACCTCTCCCTCCTCCATCTTGCAGAGACTGAGCCACACCCACATTTCCGGGTTTTATAACGCCTCCCCCCCCCCCCCACCGGAAAAGGTGTGGCTTTCATGGAGTGATTGACAGGAGAGAGATTCTCAACATTTAAAAAAAAACTAATAACACTTTTATTTTTCATTGATGGGAAGAATTCTCTGCACCTGCTCAGCGGAGGGGGGCTGAGTAAGATGGCCAAAAATCACAGCCGTAAGTGGTAGCGTTTTATCTAAAATCAATATACAGTGCAAACAGGAAGTGCATTTACAGTAGTGCCTTTCAACTTCAATCCAATGCACCCAAGCCACCATTTGCAATGCCTTTTAACTTCAAGCCATTGCATCCAAGCCACCATTTGCAGTAAGTAGTGCCTTTCAACTTCAAACCACACCCAAGCCACCATTAGCAGTAAGAGGTGCCTTTCAACTTCAAGTCAAAGCTCCCAAGCCACTATTTGCAGTAAGTAGTGCCTTTCAACTTCATGCCACCATTTGCAGTAAGTGGTGTCTTTCAAATTCAAGCCACACCCAAGTTACCATTTGCAGTAAGTAGTGCCTTTCAACTTCAAGCCAAAGCAACCAAGCCACCATTCGCAGTAATAGTGCCTTTCAACTTCAAGCCAAAGCTCCCAAGCCTCCATTTGCAGTAAGTAGTGCCTTTCAACTTCAAGTCAAAGCACCCAAGCCACCATTTGCACTAAGTAGTGCCTTTCAACTTCATGCCACCATTTGCAGTAAGTGGTGTCTTTCAACTTCAAGCCACACCCAAGCCACCATTTGCAGTAAGTAGTGCCTTTCAACTTCAAGCCAAAGCAACCAAGCCACCATTTGCAGTAATAGTGCCTTTCAACTTCAAACCAAAGCTCCCAAGCCACCATTTGCAGTAAGTAGTGCCTTTCAACTTCATGTCACCATTTGCAGTAAGTAGTGCCTTTCAACTTCAAGCCACAATTTGCAGTAAGTAGTGCCTTTCAACTTCAAGCCACACCCAAGCCATCATTTGCAGGAAGGAGTGCCTTTCAACTTCGTCAAAGCTCCCAAGCCACCATTTGCAGTAAGTAGTGCCTTTCAACTTCATGCCACCATTTGCAGTAAGTGGTGTCTTTCAACTTCAAGCCACACCCAAGCCACCATTTGCAGTAAGTAGTGCCTTTCAACTTCAAGCCAAAGCAACCAAGCCACCATTTGCAGTAAGTAGTGCCTTTCAACTTCAAGCCAAAGCAACCAATCCACCATTTGCAGTAAGTAGTGCCTTTCAACTTCATGCCACCATTTGCAGTAAGTGGTGTCTTTCAACTTCAAGCCACACCCAAGCCACCATTTGCAGTAAGTAGTGCCTTTCAACTTCAAGCCAAAGCAACCAAGCCACCATTTGCAGTAAGTAGTGCTTTCAACTTCAAGCCAAAGCAACCAAGCCACCATTTGCAGTAATAGTGCCTTTCAACTTCATGCCACCATTTGCAGTAAGTAGTGCCTTTCAACTTCAAGCCACAATTTGCAGTAAGTAGTGCCTTTCAACTTCAAGCCACACCCAAGCCATCATTTGCAGGAAATAGTGCCTTTCAACTTCAAGTCAAAGCTCCCAAGCCACCATTTGCAGTAAGTAGTGCCTTTCAACTTCAAGCCAAAGCAACCAATCCACCATTTGCAGTAAGTAGTGCCTTTCAACTTCATGCCACCATTTGCAGTAAGTGGTGTCTTTCAACTTCAAGCCACACCCAAGCCACCATTTGCAGTAAGTAGTGCCTTTCAACTTCAAGCCAAAGCAACCAAGCCACCATTTGCAGTAAGTAGTGCCTTTCAACTTCAAGCCAAAGCAACCAAGCCACCATTTGCAGTAATAGTGCCTTTCAACTTCAAGCCAAAGCTCCCAAGCCACCATTTGCAGTAAGTAGTGCCTTTCAACCTCATGCCACCATTTGCAGCAAGTAGTGCCTTTCAATTTCAAGATACACCCAAGCCAACCAGGGGAGGGGGAGGGGGGAGGGGGGGCTTTCTGGAGCGCTAGTATGAACCATTTTAGAACCAATAGACTTTTATTTGAAAGCTTTAGAACCAATAGACATTTTTTGCAAGCTTTAGAACCAATAGAGGCATTTTTTTTGCAAGCTTTAGAACCAATAGAGACATTTTCTGCAAGGTTTAGAACCAATAGAGACACTTTTTGCAAGCTTTAGAACCAATAGACACATTCTGCAAGCATTTTAGAATCACTAAGTGCACTTACATTTGAGTAGACATGTGTTCAGTGTTATTCACAGCTCAGAGAAACGTGACCCTCTGCCTTCCTCCATCTTGAAGAGACTGTGTGGCACACCACTTCCTGGTTTTATAGTCCCTCCCCCCTGCCGCCAGCGGGGGCAGCAGAGAGAATGGGGAATTTAAAAAAAACATTAATATTTCTGTCATTTATAATCGACGGGAAAAATCCTCGGCACACATGCGGCGGAGGGGGGCTCTGAGCAAGGTGGCCTAAAATGATGGCCGTAGGTGGCGGCGTTCTCTCGGAAATCGCAGCACAGATGGCCAAAACCGGTCAAGAACAGACTTTTAGTAATATAGATGGGGGGGGGGGGGGGGGGGGGGGTGTGTGTGTGTGTGTGTTGAATATTATTATATAATTATAATAATTTTAATTATTTATAATTATATTATATTAAAATAATATAATTGTGAGTGTGTATTTTGAATGAGACTGCCGCAGATGTCTGGGCCTGAACTAGCCTAATTAATGGGTGATGGCAGTTTCTGTGGGTTCCCCCGTTTACTGAACCCCACTGACTGCCAGTGTGCAGTGGGGGTCACAGCCATAGTGGGACTGGGGCAGTGCCAGGCTGGGGGAAGGCTAAGGCATCTTCCACTGACAGGAAAATGCCTAACCTTAATCCTAAACCTAACTCGCCCCCCTTCCAGAGCTGTCCACGGCTGCGGACTCCGTACGTGTGGCCCCGCAGCACATCCACCTCGGCCAGCATGCCATTCTCGATCATCATGGGGATGATGGTGGGGAGCAGCACTGCCCTGCACGCCACCCGGGCCCCTTTCAGCACCACCATAGCGCCGACTCCGTCAGTCCACCCGCACGCTCGCTGCAGCACCGGCCTACCTTCAGCCCGATCAACCCTTGCAGCACCCACTGCCGTCCGGCCACTCGCAGCACCCATCGGCGGCTGCGATTGGTACGTGTAGTAACTAACAGGTGTGTCGGAAAAAAAGTGGTCAATATCAGCTTCACAAGGCTAAAGCTTGAAATGCTGCCGGGAGCAGTCGTGCGGCGAAAGCGTGGCGCCAGTGACAGCAGGTCATATTCCCCGCTTCCTCCCATCATCAACCTCGGGGTCTTCCGATTCCTGCCCTTCATTCCCACCCATCGGGAGGGAGCTGTACAGGGACGACATTCTCCCTGACCACAGACTGAAACATTGATTGCAAGGAGCTGGTTGCAACCACAGAGCCCATACAGAATATTAGTAAACCTTTGTTAAATAATGCATGGAATAATGCAATACGTTTAATGGTAATTAGAAGCTACGGTAAAGGTTGGAAGCCAGCGGAGGTACTGACAGTCAGACGAGAGCAGGAGAGATTAAGACAGTGTATAATCCATAGCACCCTAATTTCATAATCTATATTACTAAAAGTCTGATCTTGACCGCTTTTGGAACACTGTGCTGTGATTTCTGAGAGAACGCCGTCACCAACGGCCGTCATTTTTGGCCACCTCGCTCAGAGCCCCCTTCCGCCTTCCGGGACCAGAGGATTTTTCCCATCGATTAAAAATCAGAGCGATATTAATGTTTTTTAAAAAATCCCCATTCTCTCTGCTGCCCCCGCTGGCGGCAGGGGGAGGGACAATATTGATATTGATATAATTTAATTGCCACACAACCAAGGTCAGTGGTATTTGGGTTGCCAGCAGCGGTACAGTAATAAAGAACACAACCACAATAAAAAATTTACACAAACATCCACCACAGCATTCATCACTGTGGTGGAAGGCACAGAGCTTGGCCAGTCCTCCTCCATTTTCCCCCGAGGTCGGGACCACCACCCTCCACAGCCGTTGCTGCGGGCGTCCAGATGGTAAGGGACAAAGTCAAAGTCAAGGTGAGTCCAGGATCGGCTCTTCCCAACCAGAGACCGCGGCTTCAGGCTGGTGTAGGCCGCAGGCCGGCGGTCAAAGTTTTAAAGTACCTGCCGTGCCGCAGCCGGAAGCACCGCAGTCTGCAGGGCCGGCGGTCGAAGCTCCCCTCCAGGGGAGATGATAAGTCCATACCACGCCCGCGGTAGAAGATGGCCGCGGGCCGGCGGTGGAAGCTTCTTCTTCCACCCGGGTCCCCAACGTGCGATCCCGGGCTGTAGACGCCGCACCAGCTGGAGTTCTGCAGACTGCGGCTTCAGGCTGCCGGCTGCCGCGGGCCAGCGTAACGGAGCGCTCCCCTCCAGCGAGGTCTCACCCGCTCTGCGCCGAGAGTCCACGCTGCGCCCGCCGCTGAAGCTCCGGGCGCGTCTCCGGGAAAGTCCGCGCCGATCCTTGCTGTTAGGCCACGGGGGAGGCGACCTGAAAAAGTCGCCTCTCCATGGAAGAGGCGGCCAAAACGGTTTCCCCCTTACCCCCCCACACCACCCCCCACACATAACACACAAAGAAACATTAAAAACAGACTTTTAAACATACTAAAAAAATAAAAAAAGTTGAAAAAAGACGGACACGCTGCCGACAGGCTGCTGCCAGTGCAGCGCCCCCTACCCGGAAATGTAGTGCCTCGCTCAGTCTCTGCCAGACCCAGGAAGCGAGAGGGTCATGGCTCTCTGAGCTGTGAATAACGCTGAACGCACGTCTACTCTATGGTGAGTCCCCGCGATGCGGCTCTAAAGTGGCTGCAGCCCAATAGTTTACCTCACCTTTTTAAAAAGTTTGTGTTCACAAAATGAATTTTGGTTGTCAGGGGCTGCAGCCCAATTGTTTGCCTCGCCTTTTTAAAAAGTATGTGTTCACAAAATGAATTTTGGTTGTCAGGTGGCTGCAGCCCAATTGTTTGCCTCGCCTTTTTATAAAGTTTGTGTTCACAAAATAAATTTTGGTTGTCAGGTGGCTGCAGCCCAATTGTTTGCCTTGGCTTTTAAAATCGTTGCAACAGTTGGATGCCAACCGACAAGCCCGACCGACAGACTGACCGACCGACTGACTAACCGACCAACATTGACCCTGACCCAAACCCTAATCCTAACCCAAGCTCTACATTTGTTATTTATCATTTTTATTTAACAGTTCACATTATAACTTTATAAAGATAAATCAATTGAAAAACAAAATAATCAGCAAGGTTAGCATTACCTTTATGCTTGGAAACCTTGTTATTGTTTTAATGTAATGAAGAGGCAGTCATGATTACCAGTGTCCTCGCTGCCTAGCGACCATAAAACAAAGCGCGGGATTGTCAATTTGCATCTGACCTCATTGATTGGACAATTACCACTCGGAAAATTGGAAGTTTTTCTCATATTTAATAAAAATGTGCAGGTTTTGGTCTTCACGAGTTTCAGGTATGATTTATATTATATTTTTACACAATATGATAGTTCCGTGAGTTGGGTCACGAACTTGAACGAAAAAGCTCCTCGGCCCACAGCCTACTCACCCGTTGTTGATAGTTATTGCCTGGTACTTTGTTGAACGTTCCTTGGCCCTTATCAGCCATTGTCAGATCTTGCTATATGTGGGTCTCAACATATGTCAGCCAACATCCCCACTCCTGACCATTTGATGGACGGAAGATCATTGATTAAGTAGCTGAAGATGTTTGTTTAACAAACGGCATTGAGAAACGTCTGCAGTGGTATCTTGGTACTGGGTTGATTGATATCAGACAACCACAGCCATTTGCCTTTGTACAAGGTACGGTTTGAGTCATTGCAATGTTTTACCCCTGACACCCACGGACTTCAGATTTACCAGCTGTATTATTTTGTCTACTGCAGCCAGAAATGGAAACTTTACTTTCTAAATCTCCTTAATTATGCAATAAGTAAATCAACTCACAATGGAGAACAGTCCATCCATCACCATTGTGGAACTAAAATAGCTAGATTGATGTAATGTAATAGATTAATGTAATGTAATATTAATGTAATAGTTAAACGCTAGGAACAGGGAGTACATAGAGCCTGAAGAAGGGTCCCGACCTGAAACACCATCTATCTGTGTACTCCAGAGATGCTGCCTGACCTGCTGCGTTACTCCAGCATTTTGTGTCATTGTTTTGGTACAAAGAGTTTTGCAGGTTCATTTATGTAGGTCACAACAAAATAACTAAAGATGCAAAATAGTATGTGTAGAAAGGAACTGCAGATGCTGGTTTAAACCGAACATAGATACAAAAAGCTTGAGTAACATATAAGTTTTATAAATTAAAGCCTGGAATGTAGTGGGCAGACGTTTTGCTACAGCCATACATAGACTTGATCAGGTCACATCTGGAGTAAAGCTGTGGCAGCCAAAGCAATATGGTAACAGACAGAAACACAGGCAGCACGCAGTCCTAGAGATTTATACGTCATTTTTTGAGCATTTTGTTGTCATTTTTTTGAGCATTTTTAATGCTGTTTTTAAATGTTTTTAAAAAGCTCTGATTTACTTCAGGGACATACCATTGGAAAAATGTCACGCCCCTTTTAATACACAAATGTTGGCTACACTTCACGAAACCTTTCACGACAATAGCCTGATGCTCTGCCAGGAAGTTGCTAGGCAGCTCTCTATGAGAACGTGTGTGCATCTAGGCCAAGCCTGCAATGCGGACAAATGCCTAGGTCTAATCTGTATCTTCTGGTGGGTTCAGGTATAAGTAATATGCTGGTATTAATTGAAACACAACCTTTTTAACAGCACATTGTTTCAGCAATTGCAAGCTGTTGTACTTCTCTCTGCTGCCAACATTTACGCAAGCAGCTGAGAGGTCTTCAGCCAGCCCTGATAAGTACAAGCACACTACACCATGATCATAGTTTCACCCATTGGAAAGTGACCAAGTAATTGCCAAGCCATTTTGATTTGAGGAAGAGGGACCCTGAGAGGTTCATGAATCGTATTATCCATGGCAAAGATGTTCTCTGTTCAAGGGACCAATGCTATGGCTACCAACACTGCTGTTAAAATAAAGGACAGGATACAGATTTACTACAAAGACATACCATTGAAAACGGCATGACCCTGTTAATACAAAATTGTTGGCTACACCTAACAGAACTTTCCAGGATAATAGGCTGATGAGACTGCCAGGAAGTTGCCAAGGAGCTCTCTGTTACAACGTGTGTACATCTTGAGCAAGCCTGCAATGTGGACAAATGCCCAGGTTTAATCTGTATACTGTGGTGGGGTGATGTATGACTAGTTAGGGTTTGGTCTTGTAGTGTGGTGAGCGGTGATCTGAAAATTGAGAAATTCAATGTTTTTCAGCAAATGTGAGCTGAAATATTCTGAGCCCTAGAAGCTTAGACTGAAGGTGACCTTCACTTCCACTGTGAAAGCAACAGTTACACCTGATCTTTTACTAGAGAAATTACAAGATCACATGTGCGAGTGAGGACTCTCGCCTGGAAGGGAAGACTATGTTGCTATTGTTCCCCTGACAGCTCCTGTGAAGTTTGGATGCCTGAGGAGATGGCATCTACTAGAAACCTGCGTAATTCATGAGATAGAATGTTAGATTTTGATAGTAGACAAAAGTGCTGGAGAAACTCAGCGGGTGCAGCAGCATCTATGGAGCGAAGGAAATAGGCAACGTTTGGGGCCGAAACCCTTCTTCAGTCTGATGTAGGGTGGGGGGGGGGGGGGGGGGGGGGGCAGGGAGAAGAAACGAAAAAGGAAGAGGAGGAGCCCAAGGGCTGAGGGAGAGCTGAGACGGGGAGGATACAGCAAGGGCTACCGGAAAGTGGAGAATACTATGTTTATTCCGCTAGGGTGCAGACTGCCCAAGCGGAATATGAGGTGCTGCTCCTACAATTTCCGATGGTGCTCACTCTGGCCATGGAGGAGGCCCAGGACAGAGAGGTCGGGTTCGGAATGGGAGGGGGAGTTGAAGTGCTGAGCCACCGGGAGATCAGGTTGGTTAATGCGGACCGAGCGGAGGTGTTCGGCGAAACGATCGCCAAGCCTACGCTTGGTCTCACCGATGTAGATCAGCTGACATCTAGAGCAGCGGATGCAATAGATGTGGTTGGAGGAGATGCAGGTGAACCTCTGTCGCACCTGGAATGACTGCATGGGTCCTTGAATGGAGTTGAGGGGGGAGGTAAAGCGACAAGTGTAGCATCTGTTGCGGTTGCAAGGGAAAGTGCCCGGGGAGGGGATGGTGCGGGAGGGAAGGGAAGAATTGACCAGGGAGTTACGGAGGGAGCGGTCTTTGTGGAAAGCAGACAGGGGGGGAGATGGGAAGATGTGGCGAGTGGTGGGGTCACGTTGGAGGTGGCGAAAATGACGGAGGACTATTTGTTGTATGTGACGGCTAGTGGGGTGAAAGGTGAGGACGAGGGGGACTCTGCCCTTGTTACGAGTGCGGGGGATTACGGGAGAGAGAGCAGTGTTACGGGTTATGGAAGAGACCCTGGTGAGAGCCTCATCAATAGTAGGGGAGGGGAATCCCCGTTCCCTGAAGAATGAGGACATTTCCAAAGCCCTGGTGCGGAACACCTCATCCTGGGAGCAGATGCGGCATAGACGGAGGAATTGGGAGTAGGGGATGGAGTCCTTACAGGAAGCAGGGTGGGAAGAAGAGTAGTCTAGACAGCCATGGGAGTCAGTGGGTTTATAGTGGATGTCGGTCAGAAATCTATCACCTGCGATGGAGATAGTGAGGTCAAGAAATGGTAGGGAAGTGTTGGAAATGGTCCAGGTGTATTTGAGTGCCGGATGGAGGTTAGTGGTGGAGCGGATGAAGTCAGTCAGTTGTGTGTGGGTGCAGGAGGTGGCACCAAAGCAATCGTCGATGTAGCGGAGGTAGAGGTCGGGGATGGGGCCCTGGTACGCCTCGAACAAGGATTGTTTGACGTACCCGACAAAGAGGCAGGCATAGCTGGCCCATGCGCGTGCCCATAGCTACGCCTTGTATTTGGAGGAAATGGGAGGAGTCAAACAAGTTAGATTTTGATAAATAGGCATGGGAAGACAATAATGGTTGCTGGAAGGTACCAAGAAGGGAAAATCTTCAGTGTGAACATTGTGCACAGTAAGCTCTGAGCATGCGATGGTGAGCAGTCGTCTGACTAAGAATCCAGGTTTAGTCTGTAAATAGCATTCAGTTTGAGTGGCATTTATAAAAGTTGGTTCTTCTGTTAACCAACAGGGACTGTCAATATTCAGATCCAGGTAGTCAAAAATCTCATGGATGACATATTTTACGCATTTGCACTACTGTTTGCAAGCTTTCCCCTCACCTCCCACACTGGCATAGGGAGATAACTGTGGTGAAGTTGTGAATTTAGGTCAAAGAAAGAAATACCTATGTAATAGAACCTTCATGTCAGCGCATCACAAACCCCCTTTACAGCCAAAATATCTATTTTTAAGTGTACTCAATTGTAATCTAGAGGGAAAAACAGCAGCAAATTTGCAGGCAGCAAACCTACCTAAAGTGCATTGAAATCAAGAGCAAATAATCTGTTCTGGTAATGTTGAATGCAGGGTAAATATCTACCATGATATTTGGGAAAATTTCCCAGATCTTTAAAATTGTCATGAAATATTTTATGTCCATCTGTTGATAGCCTTGGTCTAACATCTCATGTGAAAGCGGGCACCTGTTATGTTTTAATGCTCTATCAGCCCTGCACTGGTGTGTCAAACTAAAGTTCTGCACTCGGGTTTTGAGCAGGAATTGAACCAAGTTGCAGTAAAATTGCCAGCTGAACCGCAGTTGATCTACAAAGGCAGAGGCACAGCTGTCCCAGCCTTCATGTTCCTTCCTGGCACCTGCCCAAATTGGCACTAGCTCCCCCATTCCCAAGCAAACCACAGAGGAAGAAAAGCCAAGAAAAGTTTGTCATTACTGTAGACTAGTGCATGTTCCTTTAACATAGTGACCTCACCACTACTAACCACTCCCCATATCACCAGTATAATTGTAACCTCCCCACCTCTAGATGTCTCTCTAGCTCCGGTGACAGACCACGGACAGCTAGTGCAGTAATGTGTATGAGTAGTGTGATCAGTAATAAAACAGTAGTGAAGACATAGTGCGCTTAGACAAGTCTTTACATGGTGTCATAGTTGTACCTTGCGCCTCCTGTTTATCGGGTTTTATTTACTCTTCGCCCAGTTCCCTACCCTTCAATGTTTCTCTCCCGTGTCTTTACCATGGCCAACTCTTGTCGCAAGCCTGGTATGCTGGTTTTCGACTCCGACATTGCCCATCGGTGGGCTGTCTTCCGACGCGACTTTGAGCACTACATTGCGATTGCCTATCCTGATGCCACCCCTGCGACGCAGTCACACCTGCTCCTCAACTTGGCTGGCCCGGAGGCCCTGGAACGACCGGAGTCGTTTGAATACGCTGCTGGTGAGGATGCTCGGGACCCGGTATGTCTTTTGGCTAAGTTCACCGGTCTGTGCGACATTCCCATCAACTGCATCCTAGAGCGATTTAAGTTTTTCACTGGGCGCCAGAGCCCCAGTGAGCACATTGACACCTACATTGCCGCGCTACGGCATCTGGCACCTGGACGCGCTGACCCCCGATCAAATGACCCGGGATGTCCTGGTGTTCGGTCTCCAGGACGAGAAACTGCGGGCTGAACTTCTAAGGAAGCCCGATCTGACTTTGACCAAGGCTCTGCACGCCTGTCACATGGCGGCGGCTGTCGCCTCCGTGGTATCGCCTGCAGCTCAGGACATTAACGTTGCCATTGTTGCTGGCCGCCGGCGGAACGATGGCCAGCCGCGCCAGCGTGGTTCCCCTGCCCCCTCGAGGGGCAGCCCGCGTCGTTGCCCCAACTGCAACTTTGCATCCCATCAGTTTAACGTTTGCCCCGCGCTAGGGAAGACTTGTAATTTCTGCAAAAAGTTAAATCATTTTTCTGCCGCATGTCACTCCCGTGGGAAGCCTGTTCCTGCTCCCCGGAGTATGCTAAACAACCTTGCGGAGGCTGATAGCGCGCTCGGTTCACAGTACCAGTCGGACGAACTCCCTGATTCTGATACCAGTTCCTCCCATGATGAATCAAGCATTTTTTCACTGTTGGGTGCACCTGCGCTGATAACGGATCCCTCGGTGTGTGTTACTGTGAATGGGTCGACCTTCCCAGCGAAAATCGACACGGAGGCAGTGGCCAATGTTATGTCAGTGAGCCTCTTTAAAAAGATAAGGTCTGGTGAGAAGGTCACTCCCGACAACTCCCGTCTACATGCCTATGGGGGAAGCGTGCTCGAACCAGTCGGGAAGGCAACCCTTATCTGCAAGGTTTTGATGGCCTCTCGGCCCCTCACTTTTTATCTGCTGGACACTGAGAACATCACGCTGTTGGGCGCCCGTGCGTGACAGGACCTCGGTTTGGTCTCCTTTCACCGCGATATCCACCAGGTGCGGACCCTCCTGGACCCCATGTGTGAGTACCCTGATCGTTTCGACGACGGGCTGGGCAAGCTGCCCTGCAATTACAAGATCGTTGTCGACCCAGGTGTCGAGCCTGTGATCCGCCCGCTACACCGCATCTCCTTTGCTATGAAGGACAAGGTAGAGTTGACTCTGCGCCACATGGTGGCCGTGGGCATCCTCAAGGAGGTGAGTGATCCCACCCGATGGGCCTCCACCATGGTTGTTGCTGCAAAGAAGGATAAGAGTGAGCTTCGCATTTGTATAAACCCCAAGGACCTGAACCTTACCATTAAGCGCCCGCACTACCCCATGCGGACGGTGGAGGACGTCGCTGCACAGGTTGGCCCGGCCACTGTCTTCTCAGTCCTCGATGCCAAGAGCTCTTTCTGGCAGATACCGCAGGATGAACGTTCCTCATACCTGACCACCTTCAGCACACCCTTCGGCAGGTTCCGTTTCCTTCGCATGCCATTCGGGATCAATTCTGCCAGTGAGCTCTTCCAGCGCACCATGGAGCAGCTGTTTGCCGGTCTGCCATGTGCTATCATAGTCGACGACATCCTGGTATACGGGAAGGACGTCGCTGAGCACGACCTCCACCTCCGCCAAGTCCTGGACAGGGCTCGTGAGATCAACCTTAAGCTTAACCCTAAGAAGTGCCGTTTCCGCGTCCCAGAGGTCACGTACGTGGGACACGTCTTCACAGCTGAGGGGCTGAAGCTTGACCCGCAGAAGACGGCTGCGGTCTCTGGGATGTCTGCACCCGCCGACGTGCCCAGCCTGCAGCGCTTTCTGGGCATGGTGAACTACCTGGGGAAGTTCATCCCCGACCTCAGCGAGCTGAGTGCGCCTCTGAGGGAGCTGATCAAAAAGGACACTGCCTGGGCTTGGTTCCCGAAGCACCAGAATGCGTTTGACATCCTGAAGTCCAGACTGGTTAGTACCCCCACTCTCAAGTTCTTCGACTTGCAGCGTCCAATTGTCCTCACCTGCGACGCCTCGAAGTTCGGTCTTGGTGCCGCCTGCCTGCAGCTCTACGATGGCCTGCAGCTGCCTGTCTCCTACGCTTCTCGCACCATGACCCCCGCTGAGCAGCGTTATGCTCAGATCGAGAAAGAGCTCCTCGCCGTGGTGTTTGCCTGCTCGAAGTTTAAGGATTACATCCTGGGCAACACCTTCACTATCGAAACCGATCACCAGCCGCTGGTCACGATCCTGAATAAACCGATCCACGTCGCCTCATCCCGCTTGCAGCGAATGATGCTGCAGCTCCAGCGCTTCACGTTTCGGGTCGTGTACCGGAAGGGCAAGGACATGTTCGTGGCCGACACGCTGTCCCGCGCACCGCTGACGTCCACTACCCGACACCCGTACGAATCGTCTGACCTGATGGTGTTAAACGTTAATATTGTGCCTTCACAGCAGATGCAGTCCCTGGTCCAGCACACTGCCAAAGATCCTGCCCTGCAACAGCTTGCCGACGTCATCCGGCGTGGTTGGCCTGACCGTCGCTCATCCTTGCCGGCCGGTGCCGTGCCCTACTTCCTGGTCCGGGATGAGCTTGTGCTGCACGACGGTGTGGTGGTGAAGGGCCACAAGGTTGTGGTGCCTGCTGCGCTGCGGGAACGCTATTTTCAAACCGCCCACAGCGGCCATCCCGGGGCCGAGGCCACTCTGTCCCAGGCCCAGAGCCAGTTCTATTGGCCCAGCATGGCCCCGGACATCCGGGAGAGGATCTCCGCCTGCTCCACCTGCAATAGCCTCTCTCCCCATCAGCAACGGCAGCAGCTTCTGCAACAGCCTGCCCCCGATCTGCCATGGATGGCGGTCGCCACTTCGAGTGGCGTGGCAAGCACTTCCTGGTCCTTGTGGACTCCTACTCCAGCTGGTTCGAGATGGACCAGCTGCCCTCCCTCACATCTGCTGCTGTCATTGGGAAGCTGCGCCGCTACTTCGCAACCTTTGGCTCCCCTGCGAGTTTGCAGTCGGACAACGGTAGCCAGTTTTCCAGTGCCGAATTCCGCGATTTCGCTGCCACCTGGAACTTTCGTCACTTCACCATCAGCCCCGAGTACCCGCAGAGCAACGGCCTTGCTGAGCGCGCCGTCCGCAGTGCCAAGGAGCTGCTGGAGCACTGCAGACTTTCCCGGTCAGATTTTCACCTGGCCCTCCTCAACCTCCGCAACATTTCCCGAGACCCTGCCCTGGGCTCGCCTGCTCAGCGGCTCATGTCCCGCACCACGCGCCCTCCGATCCCTGTGTCCCAGCGGTCCCTGGTGCCTTCTGTCCTCCGCCCTGCTGCCGTCAAGGAGCGCATTGTCCAAAAGCAAGAAATACAAAAACGCTCCCACGACAAGTCCTGCCGTCCCCTTCTGCGTCTGTTCCCTGGTCAGGTCGTCCGGATGCAGTCCCTCTCCTAAACATTAACACGTCCGGATGCAGTCCCCCTCCGGCCACTACCGACTGGCGGTTGTCGTCAGCTCTGCCGGCTCACCGCGCTCTTAACTCGTCGACCACGAGGGTACCATCTACCGCCGGTCCCGCCAGCATTTGCGGCTGGTCAATGAGCCCGCACCGCCTCCAGCTGCCCCTTTTGCCCCCCCGATTTCTTTCTCTCTGCCTACCGCTCCTCGCATGCCCGACACTCTGCCCTCTCAGCTCTTTGTGCCCCTCTCCCCTGCTGCCAGTCCGCCCTCGCCTGTTCGTTTGCCCGCCTTTGTGCCGGTTTCCCCTCCCCGGTCTCCGCTCCATCCCTCTCCTGCCCGATCTCCGGCTCGTTCGCCCGCTCCCGCTCCTGCTCCTGTTGTTCCTGCGGAGGAGGGGGAGGGCGAGTTACGTACCCGCTCCGGGCGGCTGGTCAAGCCGCCTGTACGTTATGGGGAATTTGTTTAACTGTTGCCTGACTGTGTGTGTGTGTGTTTAACTGCTTGTAGCGTATGAGCCGTGGTCGCCCTGTCACTGCTGTACTGCTTTGTTTCCAAGGGGAAGGATGTAGACTAGTGCATGTTCCTTTAACATAGTGACCTCACCACTACTAACCACTCCCCATATCACCAGTATAATTGTAACCTCCCCACCTCTAGATCTCTCTCTAGCTCCGGTGACAGACCACGGACAGCTAGGGCAGTAATGTGTATGAGTACTGTGATCAGTAATAAAACAGTAGTGAAGACATAGTGCGCTTAGACTCGTCTTTACAATTTCTCTGTCTCCCAACTTGCAGAGAAGTCAGGACTGTACATCTCTAATACCTCGTGTAATGAAGAAACAAGTTCTGAAGCAAACCGTGATCTTTGGTTGCAGTGGGAAATCAAGGTCCAGTCTAGATCCTGTGGTGTGCCTATGCCTTGTTCTATTTCCCTAATGGCCAGTTTTTATTTTTATTTTCTTTATGGCTGGGAAAAAAATTGTTTCTGGCTGGAGACTTCCCTTCACATTTACTGATCTTTAGCTAAGGAAATCAAGCCTGGGTCACAGCAGGGTCAGGACGGTAGCTAATATTCCTTTCCTGACCATCCTACAGTGGGAAGAGGTGTAAACAAGCCAGTTTCTTTGTAAAATAAGCATTGCGTGTTTGCAAACTTACATCAGCAGAAGCGGTTGTTTCAGCTTACTGCAAAAAATGCAAAGAACAAAGGTTCACAGAAGCCTCACTTTGCATTGATTGGCCCCAATACTACACAGCAATTCATCTGTTACAGATTAGCTTGGTTTCTTCTGCTAGCACTAATTCTTCAAACTGCAATCCATTTCATCATTAGAATAACAGAATCTGTTGACAGAATGTGAAAGTATGTTGATGATAAACTATTGGTTTGGAATCTGTGCTCAGAATGTTCAAACACAAAACAAACAATCCAATTGGTTCATTTGCCAGATTCACTTTGCGGCTTCACATGTCTACCAGATGTCAGGAAATTGTGGGATTAGTTAATAATCTGAGGTTTTAGAATAATTGCTTTATTCTTCCTGCCTGGTGACTCAAGCATACCTGAATTGCCAACCCCATTAGTAGCTTCAACCAGCTGAATGTTCTCATTCGAGTTTAGTTTAGAGATACAGCGCAGAAACCGACCCTTCGGCCCGCCAAGTCCGTACCGACCGGCGATCCCTAAACATTAACACACCCCTACACACACACACACTAGGGACAATTGTTTTACATTTACAACAAGCCAATTAACCTACAAACCTGTATATGTTTGGAGTGTGGGAGGAAACTGAAGATCTCGGAGAAAACCCACGCAGGTCACAGGGAGAACGTACAAACTCCGTACAGACAGCACCCGTAGTCAGGATTGAACCCGGGTCTCCTGCGCTGTAAGGCAGTAGCTCTACCATTATGCCACCATTCCGCCGCTAGTGGTATCTGGTATCACTGGGAGTTCTCAGGACCACACAAGCTTCTCCACCACGACAAGGTGACAATCCATGGAGAAATTCTCCAATTATACTTAATGCCCTCCTTTCCCCTCTCTCTTTCCTATGCACCCCACAACCTGGAGCACATCCATTTTTTTCATTACCCGACACCTCTCCCTCCACCCTTCCTCTGCCCCTAACTGTCCTCTTTCACTTGTGTCTCTCCCTCTGACTTGACATTTCACTTCTATCTTTATCTGACACTCATTTGTCTCCTTTTCATCTCTAGCCTGTCACTCACTCCACCCAACTGCCAATCAAATCTCCATCACCTGTATCCATCTATCACTTCCCAGGCTACGTCCCACCTCCCCTCTTTTCCAGCTTTCTCCCCCACTACAATCAGTCTAAAGAAGGGTCCTGACCTAAAACGTCACCCATCCATTTCTCTCGAGAGGTGCTGCCTGACCCAGTGAGTTAGCTAAATACGTCTCGGCTCTGAATCACAACAGCATTTCTCACTTACTCCATTCAATTGTTGAACACATTTCTTGAAAAAAAATTAATTACTTACTCGCAAAGTAAAATTCCATTTTCCAGGCCAGTTCGAAAGTCTTTATCACCAAAACCTCTGCCTGTTACTTGCTGTGGGTGAGAAAGAAGAACTATTAGTGGACATGTGAATAATTAATGCAATGTTATTGATATCAGCAAGCAAATTACAATGATGGAATCATGCTTAATCATCCCAAGCTGGAATATTCTCATGTAAAGCAAATGGAAATGGTGGTCTGGCATCTGCTGGAATTCCTTTCCTGAGTAAAAATAGTGGATGTTCCATTTTTGGTCATTTAGGGGCAGGTAGAGTTTTGTTTTTAATACATCATTACATGAAACATGTAACAGAAATGCATAATTAACAATATGTACCAGTACATAGCCAAATATGGCGCCAATTTTACCTATATTAGCTGCACAATAAGGATGAGCACCACACTTAAGAAGTTATGAAACAAGTATGTTTTTGATTTCACCTTGTAATGATTTTTGCAAAACGTTTTTGATTTAATACTGTTATCGAAGCACAGGCACTTACGTTATAGGCGACTTACGTAAACTCGCACTTACATTAGCAATTCTTAGAAACATAGGAACATAGAAAATAGGTGCAGGAGGAGGCCATTCGGCCCATCGAGCCAGCACCGCCATTCATTGTGATCATTGCTGATCGTCCCCAATAAATAACCCGTGCCTGCCTTCTCCCCATATCCCTTGATTCCACCAGCCCCTAGAGCTCTATCTAACTCCCTCTTAAATCCATCCAGTGATTTGGCCTCCACTGCCCTCTGTGGCAGGGAATTCCACAAATTCACAACTCTCTGGGTGAAAAAGTTTTTTCTCACCTCAGTCTTAAATGGCCACCTTGTTGGGCAAGTCCATGGTTCTGGACTTGCCCAACATTGGGAATATTTTTCTTGCATCTAGCTTGTCTAGTCCTTTTATAATTTTATGTCTCTATAAGAGCCCCCTCATCCTTCTAAACTCCAGTGAATACAAGCCTAATCCTTTCAATCTTTCCTCATATGACAGTCCCGCCATCCCAGGGATCAATCTCGTGAACCTACGCTGCACTGCCTCAATCACAACAATTCCTCAAATTAGGAGACCAAAACTGTACACAATACTCCAGATGTGGTCTTACCAGAGCCCTATACAACTGCAGAAGAACCTCTCTACTCCTATACTGAAATTCTCTTGTTATGAAGGCCAACATTCCATTAGCTTTCTTCACTGCCTGCAGTACCTGCACGCCAACTTTCAGTGACCGGTGTACAAGGACGCCTAGGTCTCGCTGTACCTCCCCCTTACCTAACCTAACCCCATTGAGATAATAATCTGCCCCCTTGTTTTTGCCACCAAAGTGAATAACCTCACATTTATCTATATTATACTGCATCTGCCATGCATTTGCCCACACACTCAACCTGTCCAGGTCACCCTGCAACCTCCTAACATCCTCTTCACAGTTCACACTGCCACCCAGCTTTGTGTCATCTGCAAACTTGCTGGTGTTGATCCTAATTCCCTCTTCCAAATCATTAATATATATGGTAAACAGTTGCGGCCACAACACCGAATCTTGCGGCACTCCACTTGCCACTGCCTGCCATTCTGAAAAGGACCCGTTCACTCCTACTCTTTGCTTCCTGTCTGCCAACCAATTTTCTATCCACGTCAACACCGTACCCCCAATACCATGTGCTCTAATTTTAGTTACCAGTCTCCCGTGTGGGACCTTATCAAAGGCTTTCTGAAAGTCTAGATACACTACATCTACTGGCTCTCCTTCATCTATTTTGCTTGTCACATCCTCAAAATATTCCAGAAGATTAGTCAAGCATGATTTTCCTTTCATAAATCCATGCTGACTTGGACTAATCCTTTTACTAATCCAAATGCCCCATTATTACCTCTTTAATGGTTGACTCCAGCATCTTTCCCACCACGGAAGTCAGGCTAACTGGTCTGTAATTCCCCGTTTTCTCTTTCGCTCCTTTCTTGAAAAGTGGGATAACATTAGCTATCCTCCAATCCACAGGAACTGATCCTGAATCTATTGAACATTGGAAAATGATCACCAGTGCGTCCACTATTTCTGGAGCCACCTCCCTGAGGACCCTGGGATGCAGACCATCATGTCCAGGGGATTTATCATCCTTCAGTCCCATTAGCCTACCCAATACTATTTCTCGCCTAATGATAATTTCTTTCAGTTCCTCTACCCCCATTTGATCCTCTGTCTTCCAGTACTTCTGGGAGATTGTTTGTGTCTTCCTTAGTGAAGACAGATCCAAAGTACCTGTTCAACTCCTCTGCCATTTCCTTGTTCCCCATAATAATTTCATCTAATTTCAAGGGACCCACATCTGATTTTGCTACTCTTTTCCCCTTAACATATCTAAAGAAGCTTTTACTGTCCTTCTTTATATTCATGGCCAGCTTCTCCTCGTACTTCATCTTTTCAGCCCGTATTGCCCGTTTTGTTGCCTACTGGTGTCCTATGAAAGTTTCCCAATCCTCTGGCTTCCGACTACTCTTTGCTGTGTTATACATCTTTTCTTTTAATTTTATTCTATCCCTAACTTCTCTTGTCTGCCATTGGTGTTCCACCGTCATTCCTGCTAGGATCCCTTTCCAGTCTACCTTGACCAGCTCCTCCCTCATGCCTTCATAGTCCCCTTTGTTCAACTGCATCACTGACACTTCCGATTTAACCTTCTCCTTGTCAAATTGCAGATTAAAATTAATCATATTATGATCACTACCTCCAAGCGGTTCCTTTACCTCGAGTTCTCTTATCAAATCCGGTTCATTGGACAACACTAAATCCAGAATTGCCTTTTCTCTGGTTGGCTCCATTACAAGCTGCTCTAAGAATCCATCTCAGAGGCACTCTACAAACTCTCTTTCTTGGGGTCCTAAACCAACCTGATTTTCCCAGTCTACCTGCATATTGATATCCCCCATCACCACAGTGGCATTACCTTTGTTACATGCCAGTTTTAACTCCTGCTGCAACTTTCACCCTACATCCGGGCTACTATTTGGGGGTCTGTAGATAACACCAATTAGTGTCTTCTTTCCTTTGCAATCCCTCAACTCAATCCACCGTGACTCTACCTCGTCAGTCCCCATGTCTTCCCTCGCAAGGGACTGAATTCCATCCCTCACCAGCAGAGCTACACCCCCCCCCCCTCCCCCCCTCTGCCCACCTGCCTGTCCTTTCTATAGGATGTATAACCCTGAATATTAAGTTCCCAGGCCCGATCCTCCTGCAGCCACGTCTCGGTAATCCCTACAATGTCATATCTACCAACCTCTAACTGAGCCTCAAGCTCATCTACTTTACTTCTTATACTTCGCACATTCAAATACAATACTTTTAATTCCTTACGCATCTCACCTTTCACATCGATCCCTATTACACTTGGCCATACTCTCCTATCCCTTTGTGAGCTTTCTTTCCCGTTAATTCTGGGGCATTAACTATCCCTTTACTCCCTTTCCCTTTAATTCCGTCCTTGACTCCACCCTCATTTGACACCATCCCCCCCTCCCCCCTTATTTAATTTAAAACCACCTGTGTCGCAGTGGCAAATCTGCCTGCCAGAATGCTGGTCTCCCACCTGTTAAGGTGCAATCCGTCCCTTTTGTACAGTTTCTCCTTACTCCAAAACAGATCCCAGTGGTCTAAGAATCTAAATCCCTGCCCCCTGCACCAGTTCCTCAGGCGCATATTCAGGTCCTGTATCTCCCTGTTCTTGCTCTCACCAGCACGAGGAACTGGAAGCAAACCGGAGATAACCACCCTGGCGGTCCTGCTTTTCAGCATTTTTCCAAACTCTCTAAAGTCACGCTTCAGAATATTCATCCCCTTCTTTCCGACATCGTTTGTGCCAACATGCACTACAAGGCTGTTCACCTTCGCCCTTGAGGATTTTCTGCACTCTATCCGTGACATCATGGATCCTCGCACCAGGGAGACAGCACACCATCCTCGAATCCTGCCTGATGCCGCAGAAACCCCTGTCCGTACCTCTCACAATTCTTTAAGCCCACTGACACCCATGTGGTCTCCGTATCGGAGCTCCCACCAGGTCTCACTTCAGAGCTCCACCTGGTCTCCACGTCAGAGCTCCACCTAGTCTCCACGTCAGAGTTCCACCTGGTCTCCACGTCAGAGCTCCCACCAGGTCTCCACGTCAGAGCTCCACCTGGTCTCCAGGTCAGAGCTCCACCTAGTCACCACGTCAGAGCTCCACCTGGTCTCCACGTCAGAGCTCCCACCAGGTCTCCACGTCAGAGCTCCACCTGGTCTCCACGTCAGAGCTCCACCTGGTATCCACGTCAGAGGTCCACCTGGTCTCCACGTCAGAGCTCCACCTGGTCTCCGCATCGGAGGTCCCACCAGATCTCCATGTTGGAGCTCCTAGCTGGTCTCCGCATCGGAGCTCCCACCTGGTCTCCACGGGGAGCTCTTGCGTGGTTTGTGCGTCAAATAGTAAATTTGCATGTGCACAGCAGCACTTTGTTTTCCAACTTACATAAGCTCTGACTTACACAAGGGTTCATGGGACGTAACCTTGACGTACATCGGGGAGCATCTGTACAGAGGTTAATCTCATTAAATTATTGCACACTATGTTGAATAATATTGAATTGAAATACTTCCTATATCAGTGATCTACTGTTAACACCAAACAGTCTCAGGCTAGGTATTGCACAACCAGATCCAGTGTAAAGTCTGAAGAAGGGTCTCGACCCGAAACGTCACCCATCCTTCTCTCCAGAGATGCTGCCTAACCCACTGAGCTACCACTCCTCTGAAATAAGCCAAATTTAGAAAAACAACATGTATTGCAGTAATGTTTCCACCCCCCCCTCCCTGCTTCATTAACCTTTCACCCTCTGAACGAAAGTTGTCAATTAGAAACTGTTGAGACTTCTCAAATTGGCCAAAATATAGAGGAAACTCTGTCAACCATTTGAGCATAACCCACAGTCTACCAGTTCCCCTGCATACTCTATTCTAAGGTAACAAGACTTGGCAAACATGTTGCCAGACACCTTTTGGTGACGGAATAATATTAATCAGGGGAGTGTGATTGCATTGCACACACTGCCACTATCACCACCCTACCCACCCACCAAACCACTCACCATCCCAGCCCCACTCCAGACTATTCCTTCATGCAGAAAGCTGTTTCCAACAACAGTCGTGTTTCAGGCCTCAGCTTTCATGGGAATGTGAGATAGGCATGATGTCAGTATACCAGAAGAGCCAATTTACAGTGTAGATACGCAACAAAGTAATTTCACGGAATAGAAAAACTTTCAAAAATGGGTCATGGAATTCATATGGAACGAAAATTTCCAACGAATCTCATGCTGGATTTTTTGAAGCAGTACATCCATTTTTTTTAAATGTATAGATTTTAATTACTTTTTGTGATCTCGGCCACTAAATTGCCATCCTTAATTGCCCATGAAGCAAAGGTGGCCAGCTATCTCCTCGAATCCCAAAGCATTTTGGTTGAAGATACACTATAACATCACTTGACCTGCTTTTCCACGCACTGTTTATGTGACTGGTCCAATTAAGTTCCTCAAAGGTATCAACATTTCATTGCATAGAAATCTCGCGAAATAATGATGCAGCAGCAGAAGAAAATGCAGTAAGATCATTATCTGTCTAAGAAAAAATCTGGGCCAGTGTGAAAGATTACACTCCAGAGTATTTAGAGGATCCCAAATCTGAGCTGACTGCCTCCATGGTTTGGAAAAAGTAGGTCATCATCTTTTCCAATGGGGAGCTGCTTTTTTTTCCCTTTTATCTAATTTCATATAACTAGAGGTTATATTGTGAATTTATCTTTGAATCAATGCTGCAAAAAAAGGAAACCCATCAAATATATATTCTTCAAAAATTCATTAAAGACACTCACCTCAGAAGCATTTTACATAAATAGGATAAATATTTTGTCAACATTTCTACTTTATGTTACCTTGCCTATGAGGAAATGCATTTGTTGAAGATTATTTGCTTGTCCTTTTAATGATCCATTTACAGACCAGTTTAATGTAAACGTGCATGGTTTTATAATGAGAATCATAAAAAGAGAGAATTAGTTTTAAGAATCAAGATTTAACTTTCAGAGACAGAAATCATCAATTATATGTTGGCAGGAAATGGATCAGTAACCATCTGTGCAGCAATTCTCACAGTTGGAGCTCATATAAAAACACTCCTCCAATTAACAGTGAATTTTAATTTTAAAAGTATTTAAAATTTTGAAAAATTATGTAAGATGTGCGGTAATGCCATTAAGTTACAACTATCCTTCAGAAGTAACTCATTAATAGTGAGGTGCTCCATGAAACCCTGCAGTCAGGAATGCTTTTATTTTAATAGCTTCAAGTCTCTCATAAACTTTGACTTTTTCAAATAATTTTTTTTTCATATTTCTCATATTATTTATTACATTATGTTTTACAACATGTAAGCAGGCCATTTTGCCCACTATCTATCGACATTTTCATCAGTCTTATTCTACGTTATTTCCTTGTAATCTATTTCATCTCACATAAAGTCATAGTGACAGTGTGGAAACAGGCCCTTCGGCCCAACTTGCCCACATCGCCAACATGTCCCAGCTACATTAGTCCTACCTGCCTGCACCTGGTCCATATCCCTCCAAACCTGTCCTATCCATGTACCTGTCCAACTGTTTCTTAAATAATGAGATAGTCCCAGCCTCAACTACCTGCTCTGGCAGCTTGTTCCATACACCCACATATGTGGAAAAGTTACCCCTCGGATTTCAACTAAATCTTTTCCCTTTCACCTTGAACCTCATGCACATCAATTAAGCTCTGATTCTCCTGCTGATCACCAACAGTCGGGCCAATTTTACAAGTAATCTACCAGCATTTAATTCAGATAGTGATGAAAACGGAAACATCCCACGCAAACCCATGCAGTCACGGGAGAATGTATAACTCTACACATACAGCATGCAAAGCCAAGATTGAGCCCAAGCCATTGGAGCCGTGCAGCCACAATAGTGACTGTAATAACTTTGGGTCATGCCTTTACATTTCCTTTCTTCAGTCTTTTAGACTTTAGATATACAGCACAGAAACAGGCCCTTCAGCCCACTGAGTCCGTGCCGACCAGCGATCACCCTGTACACTAACCTACACGCATTTTACAACTTATTGAAGCTGATTAACCTAAACACCTGTACGTCTTTGGAATGTGTGAGGAAACCGGAGCATCTGGAGGAAACCCAGCTGGAGAAAACCAACGTGGTCACAGGGAGAATGTACAAACTCCATGCAGACAGCACCTGTAGTCAGGATCGAACCCAGGTCTCTGGCACTTTAAATCAGCAACTCCACCGCTACGCCACTGTGCCGCCTGCCTTTGAATACATATAGTCAAATTACCCCAAATCCTGATGTGTATTTTCCATTAGCAGATATTGATAAATATAAGTGGAAATTAAATAAAAGAGATTAATTCACGTCCTTTCATGAATCGCCAGTGATCTCCACTCCACAGCATTCGTCAGGTACTTGAACAAGTCCTTGCGTTAATTTTAAGTCCTGACATAAACTTGGTGAGCTGGTTAGAAACAACAATATAGTTACTGGACTGCAGATGGGTAAGACCTGATTGATAAGGACTTGTTTCCACTAGTGGGAGAGTTTAGAACTAGAGGTCATGGCCTCAGAATTAAAAGATGTTCCTTTAGGAAGGAGATAAGGAGGAATTTCTTTAGTAAGAGGGTGGTGAACCTGTGGAATTCTTTGCCACAGAAGGCTGTGGAGGTCTAGTAAATGGTTATTTTTTAGGCAGAGATGTGTAGATTCTTGATTAGTACGGGTGTCAGTTTATGGGGAGAAGGTAGGAGAATGGGGTTAGGAGGGAGTGATAGATCAGCCATGATTGAATGGTGGAGTAGACTTAATGGGCCGAATGGCCTAATTCTGGTTCTATCACTTATGACCTCATAATGTTGACTGAAGCATAATTCATTCTCTAAGAATTACAATTCATGAACTTTGGTTTACACCTTTGTGCACATGGAGTTGAATATCCAGAAAATCTTGAATCACGACAACATAACACTTAACAACAGACCGCAAACAAAACATTAAGGTATTTAATCACAATACAAATTATATAATCCAAGATCATGTTACTTTATCTACAATGAAATCTTTCACTTGCAAAATATGAAATTATCCTTATCATAGTGTTCATGATTGACCAATTATATTTTAAGATTTAGTCTTAGAAATAATAGTAGAAAAATGCAGAAGTATTTGATTCTCTGCAACAAAACCCATATTTCCTGAACAGATCACATTGTGAGTCTACTATTCATCTCCCTGTGTAACCTCTGTCAGCCAGAAAATGAGCAAATAGAATGCTTAACTCTCAAAGCAAAGTTGCTCATCTAAAGAAAGGGATGTACTGAAGAGCTACCAAGCAGAGGTTTTCCCAAGTGGCATAAGACCAAGCTGGCACTTTGACCCTATTACTGTGCTGACTCCAGCAGAGGGCAGGCTGTGATTAACTGGTGCTTTGCATTACACATATTATTTAAAGACCAGAAGAATGTTGGTTAAATAAGAAATATTGGTGGGAAATTCTATGTTAATACCACGTGCCATTATGATTTCAATTATAAATGCACAAAACTAAATAAATGTTCATTTTTTTCTCCATCCCTTTTTTTAACTTTTGGCCCATGTATTGGTATTGGTTTATTATTATCACATGTACAGAGGTACAGTGAAATGCTTTGTTTCCGTATTATCAAGTCAAATCAGACAATTACAGATACTGCCTGATCTGCAGAATATTTCCAGTATTATCTGGTGTTTTGTTTCAACACACCAGTAATTCCTTATGTGAATACATATCAAATTTTGTTTAATAACCCATTGATGAACTGCCTTGGGACTTCTTCCTGACTTATAATTGAAAGACAAGCTCTTGGTATAGCTTGTGATCATAAAACACAAGGGTTCTTAAGCACACTACAGTAAGACCATTCTCCGAGTGACTATTTACTTTTAAAGGTCAAGTCAGATTTCTACATTTGCTCTCAATTTAATTTTTTGTGGTAATTTTGCATTTAGCACATCTAACAAAATTGAACAAATATTTATTATGAAGTAATAAATATTTGGATGATCAGCCATGATCATATTGAATGGCGGTGCAGGCTCGAAGGGCCGAATGGCCTACTCCTGCATCTATTTTCCATGTTTCTATGTAATACTTGCTGCAGCACTTCGCTATTCAATTCGCCAAACATCCATTGTTTAATGCTATTGCCATAGCATGACTACTAAAAAAGTTGAATGTTCAAATATTTATTTCCAAGGTTGTACATCCAGAAAATGACTCCAGAGGGAGATTACATACATTATTGTTAATGACAGATGCACCTGTGTTTGAAATTAGCTGGGACTTTGACCTATGCAGCAGTTTCATGAGCCAGTTTCCTCTTCTTTGTCAAGAAATTTTCCAACTCATCACTCCAATCCCAAAGCCATTATGCAACTGCAACTGCAATTCCAGCTTGTTCTTTTTTATTATATCAGTTCTAAGCACACACAATGAAGCACTTAAAAACTGTGAATTCCTTAATGTCATTTGGTGTGTGGTTATGTGGTGAAATATTCTAATCTTTTGGCTGTAGTTTGGAAGAGGAAGAGAATACAGGCCATCTATCTACCTATATTACTAAAAGTCAGATCTTGACCGCTTTTGGCTCGCTGTGCTGCGATTTCCGAGAGAACGCCACCATCTATGGCCGTCATTTTTGGCCACCTCGCACAGAGCACCCCTCCGCCTTCCGGGACCGGAGGATTTTTCCCATCGATGACAAATCAGAGAGATATTAATGTTTTTAAAAAATCACCATTCTCTCTGCTGCCCCTGCTGGAGGGAGGGGGAGGGATTATAAAACCAGGAAGTGGTGTGCCTCACTCAGTCTCTGCAAGATGGATGAAGCCAAAGGGTCATGCCTCTGAGCTCTGAATAACACTGAACAAATGTCTACTCAACTGTGAGTCCGCTTAATGTGGTCTGAAAATGAAAATATGCTTTGTTTGAAGTAAAAAGGCACTGCCTGCAAATGGTTGTTTGGGTGCTTTGGCTTGGTTAAAAAATCACCATTCTCTCTGCTGCACCTGCTGGAGGGAGGGGGGGGGGGACTATAAAACCAGGAAGTGGTGTGCCCCACTCAGTCTCTGCAAGATGGATGAAGCCAAAGGGTCACGTCTCTCTGAGCTCTGAATAACGCTGAACATATGTCTACTCAACTGTGAGTCCCCTTAATGTGGTTTGAAAATGAAAATATGCTTTGTTTGAAGTAAAAAGGCACTGCCTGCAAATGGTTGTTTGGGTGCTTTGGCTTGAAGTTAAAAGGCACTAATTACTGCAAATGGTGGCTTGGGTGCTTTGGCTTGAAGTTGAAAAGCACTACTTACTGCAAATGGCGGCTTGGGTGCTTTGGCTTGAAGTTGAAAGGCACTACTTACTGCAAATGGCGGCTTGGGTGCTTTGGCTTGAAGCTGAAAGGCACTTCTTACTGCAAATGGTGGCTTGGGTGCTTTGGCCTGAAGTTAAAAAGCACTACTTACTGCAAATGGTGGCTTAGGTGCTTTGCCTTGAAGTTGAAAGGCACTACTTACTGCAAATGGCGGCTTGGGTGCTTTGGCTTGAAGTTGAAAGGCACTACTTACTGCAAATGGCGGCTTGGGTGCTTTGGCTTGAAGTTGAAAGGCACTACATACTGCAAATGGCGGCTTGGGTGCTTTGGCTTGAAGTTGAAAGGTACTACTTACTGCAAATGGTGGCTTGGGTGCTTTGGCTTGAAGTTGAAAAGCACTACTTACAGCAAATGGTGGCTTGGGCTTGAAGTTGAAAGGCACTACTTACTGCAAATGGTGGCTTGGGAGCTTTGAATTGTAGTTGAAAGGCACTACTTACTGCAAATGGTGGCTTGGGTGCTTTGGCTTGAAGTTGAAAGGCACTACTTACTGCAAATGGTGGCATGGGCGCTTTGGCTTGAAGTTGAAAGGCACTACTTACTGCAAATGGTGGCTTGGGTGCTTTGGCTTCAATTTGAAAGGCACTACATAGATACATAGAAATACATAGAAAATAGGTGCAGGAGTAGGCCATTCGGCCCTTCGAGCCTGCACCGCCATTCAATATGATCATGGCTGATCATCCAACTCAGTATCCCGTACCTGCCTTCTCTCCATACCCCCTGATCCCTTTAGCCACAAGGGCCACATCTAACTCCCTCTTAAATATAGCCAATGAACTGGCCTCAACTACCCTCTGTGGCAGAGAGTTCCAGAGATTCACCACTCTCTGTGTGAAAAAGTTTCTTCTCATCTCGGTCCTAAAGGATTTCCCCCTTATCCTTAAGCTGTGACCCCTTGTCCTGGACTTCCCCAACATCGGGAACAATCTTCCTGCATCTAGCCTGTCCAACCCCATAAGAATTTTGTACGTTTCTATAAGATCCCCTCTCAATCTCCTAAATTCTAGCGAGTATAAGCCAAGTCTATCCAGTCTTTCTTCATATGAAAGTCCTGACATCCCAGGAATCAGTCTGGTGAACCTTCTCTGCACTCCCTCTATGGCTATAATGTCCTTCCTCAGATTTGGAGACCAAAACTGTACGCAATACTCCAGGTGTGGTCTCACCAAGACCCTGTACAACTGCAGTAGAATCTCCCTGCTCCTATACTCAAATGGTGGCTTGGGCTTGAAGTTGAAAGGCACTACTTACTGCAAATGGTGGCTTGGGAGCTTTGGATTGTAGTTGAAAGGCACTACTTACTGCAAATGGTGGCTTGGGTGCTTTGGCTTGAAGTTGAAAGGCATTACTTACTGTAAATGGTGGCTGGGGTGCTTTGGCTTGAAGGTCAAAGGCACTACTTACTGCAAATGGTGGTGTGGGTGCTTTGGCTTGATGTTGATAGGCACTACTTACTGCAAATGTGGCTTGGGTGCTTTGGCTTGAAGTTGAAAGGCACTAACTATAAATGGTGGCTTGGGTGCTTTGGCTTGGTTGAAAGGCACTACTTACTGCAAATTGCGGCTTGAAGTTGAAAGGCACTACTTACTGCAAATGGTGGCTTGGGTGCTTTGGCTTGAAGTTGAAAGGCACTTCTTACTGCAAACGGTGGCTTGGGTGCTTTGGCTTGAAGTTGAAAGGCACTACTTACTGCAAATGGCGGCTTGAAGTTGAAAGGCACCACACTGCAAATGGCGGCTTTGGTGCTTCGGCTTGAAGTTGAAAGGCACTACTTACTGCAAATGGTGGCTTGGGTGCTTTGGCTTAAAGTTGAAAGGCACTACTTACTGCAAATGGTGGCTTGGGTGCT
Organism: Amblyraja radiata; assembly: GCF_010909765.2. NCBI lineage: Eukaryota > Metazoa > Chordata > Chondrichthyes > Rajiformes > Rajidae > Amblyraja > Amblyraja radiata. Next base: position 102,310,034 of record NC_045956.1, on the reverse strand, counting down.
TTGGCTTGAAGTTGAAAGGCACTACTTACTGCAAATGGCAGCTTGGGTGCTTTGGCTTGAAGTTAAAAGGCACTACTGCAAATGCACTTCCTGTTTGCACTGTATATTGATTTTAGATAAAACGCTACCACTTACGGCTGTGATATTTGGCCATTTTACTCAGTCCCCCTCCGCTGAGCAGGTGCAGAGAATTCTTCCCATCAATGAAAAATAAAAGTGTTATTAGTGTTTAAAAAATGTTGAGAATCTCTCTCCTGTCAATCACGCCATGAAGGCCACACCTTTTCCGGTGGGAGGGGGAGGTGTTATAAATCCCAGAAGTGTGATTGTGGCTCAGTCTCTGCATGATGGGGGAGGGAGAGGTCACGACTCTGCCTGAGCTGTGAATCAACTGAGCACACTGAATGTCTACTGAACTGTGAATTTGGTGTTTTGTGTGGTTTGATGGTGGTTTCACCCTGCATAAAATGGTATGAAGCTGCATTTGAATTTGGTGGCCTTGCACCCTGCTTGAAGTGGAATGAAACTGCACTTGAATTTGGCGGCCGTGCATCCTGCTTGAAGTGGTATGAAACTGCACTGAATTTGGTGTCCTTGCACCCTGCTTGAAGTGGTATGAAACTGCACTTGAATTCGGTGGCCTTGCGCCCTGCTTGAAGTGGTTGGAAATTGCACTTGAATTCGGTGGCCTTGCACCCTGCTTGAAGTTGTAGGAAACTGCACTTGAATTCGGTGGCCTTGCACCCTGCTTGAAATGGTAGGAAAATGGATTTGAATTTGGTGGCCTTGCACCCTGCTTGAAATGGAATTTCATGAGTCAACTGCCAGCCCACCAGCCGTGAGTGAGCTGCCAGCAGATCAGGCTTGAGAGACTGAGCTGCCACCCCAAGAACCCATACTAGCGCTCCAGAAAGCCCCCCCACTGGCCACCAATATTGGAATTGGTGGAGACGTAGAATATTGCGTCGGGGGACCAGCCCTCCCGTGTGAACATGGGACCCAACGGTTCCCACTTAGTCTAGTATATTACTAAAACTCTCATATTGTTTGATTGTAAGCGTGTGTGTGGGTGTCCCCCCGAAATTACACCAAAACAGTACACGATAACGCTACAAGTTTTGGCCCACCTTACTCACCATTGTCCTGTGATGTAAATGAAACAAGTTTCATTCAGATTGATGTTATATTTTACAGGTTATTGACATTTTAAACTTTAAACTTTACAAAAACCATATTTCCCCTTGCCCTGCCCATCAGCCGTGTTACAATGGAGTTTTACCAAGTTGATTCCTGGGAATGAAGAAGTTTATATATGAAAAACGTGTGAGCAATCTGTTACTTTTGTTGGTGACAGACATGCTCTTATTACTATAAAAAAGTTTATAGAATGAGAGCCAATCTTATTCTATCATATACAGTGCTCAGGAGCATTGACAGAATGAATGCTGAAAGGATGTTTCTCCTGGTGTGGCATTTTGATATAGGGCCCATCATCTCAGAATAAAGAATGAATACTTTATTGTCACATGTGACAAGTCACAATGAAACTCGTTACTTGGATGGGGTATGCAAAAATCGCCACATACAGGATCACTACTTGAGATGGAGATCTGGGGGTTAATTCGTCTCTCAGGGAGTCATGAACCGTTGGCATTTTTTACCCAGAGCAGTAGAGGAGAGTCACTGAATATATTTAAGGTGCAGAGTAACATTCATTTTGACTCCAAGGTTGTGCAGGTGCATGGGGAAAGGCCAAAAAGTCCCATTGCTTTTTTTCTTGTTTTCTTGTGACCTTAATTTACATCAATCAAAAGTAATTTTAATGCATTTTATAACTTTTAATAATTATCTTCCTGTTATTTATATCTATTTAAAATATCTTTCATTATTAAAGCCAAGTGTTATGGTATGAGTAGAAAGAAGGAACTGCAAATGCTGGTTAATACACAAAAGGACACAAAGTGCTGAAATAACTCAGCAGGTCAGGCAGCATCTCTGGAGTAGATGGATAGGTGAGGTTTTGGTTCGAGACCCTTCTTCATCCTTTTATATGCATGTTTAAAAAGGTGATTCAGTGGTAGGGCCTTGCATTGTGAGGCCTACTCAGTGCCTGGTTAAAAAGATGCTGGAGTAACTCAGTGGGACAGGCAGTGGAGAGAAGGAATGGGTGACGTTTCAGGTCAAGTCCCTTCTTCAGACATGAATCGGATTTGTGAGACACGACCTCCCATGTACAAAACCATTATACCATGATCATGACTGACCCATGATCACAGGGATTGTGCAATGGATGAGCATAAGACACAGGCTGGATTGAATTCAGCCCATTATTAGTGAATCCCAAATTGGGTCACAGGGTAATATTTTCATTCATCATTCAACCTACCAAATTGAAGGTGGTGGTGGCATTACCAGCAACCATTTGTTTGGGAATCACCGTGTTTCACAGATTGCGTTATCAGGATGTGCCAGTGATGAAAGGAGTGAATGTACCGTTTGGGCAGCACGGAGGCGCAGTGGTAGAGTTTCTGCCTTACGATGCCAGGGAGCCGGGTTCGATCCTGACTTGTGGTGCTTTTTGTATGGAGTTTGTACATTTTCCCCGTGACCTGCGTGGGTTTACTCCGGGTACTCCGGTTTCCTCCCACACTCCAAAGAAGAACAGGTTTGTAGGCTAATTGGCTTGGTATAAATGTAAATTGTCCCTAGTGTGTGTAGGATAGTGTTAGTGTGTGGGGATCGCTGGTCGGTGCGGACTCGGTGGGCCGAAGGGCCTGTTTCCTCGCTGTATCATTAAAACTAAAACAGTGTTGTGGACTGAGTGTCAATGTGTCAAGTGCCTCATTCATTCTTCATCCCCCTGACTATTTCCCCCTCTCAACCAGCACTTTGCCTCTTCCTCTCACCAGATTTCCCCCTGAACGACTGCAGGCATCCCTAGCTTGGGCACAGATTTACCCCTGAAGCCCCAGAGAGCCCATGCCAGAAGCAGCAGCTGGCAGACTGGCTGGCCCCAGCCTCGTTCAGCAGGTTGCTGGGTTCTACAGGCATCCTGCCTGTCAGTCAGCATGACAATCAAGACTGAAAGACTTCGAAAGGTGTTCCTTCGTTACCAAGGATGCAACCCATCCAAACCAAGCAACATCACTATTTTGAGAGCAGCCACCCTATTAATATCATCCTCTTTATTTTTATCCTCTCTAATATTCTAATCCTTCCTACTCCTCCCTGCTGCTAAATTTGCAGAGAACTACACTCCCTCTTTACTGATCATTTCATATAATTAGAGCACAAGTCTGAAGCTGGCATTTATACTGCCAGCTGTACTGAAGACCAATTGAATATATAATCTGCAGAAGGGCCTTGACCCAAAGCATTGTCTGTCCATTTCCCTCCCAGATGCTGCCTGAACCATTGAGTTCCTCCAGCACTTTGTTTCATGCTCAATATATTGAATATTGTGGGATCCGAGCAAAAGTCTATTAAATACATTTGCTATAAGATTAGGTTTAGTACTTAGTCAAATCACGTACATTAATAATCTTGCAGACAATTATTACTTTCTTGAAACATGTTTGCAGCACAGGTTCTGCCCACTTTACGAACAGCCGACTATGTAAAGTCCGTACATACAAACGGGCATCTGGGAGTGGCAGATGGATTTGCCAGCTGTTGGGCGTTGCAGGCATCTTCTGCCATGTGGGAATTCGTTTCAGGGCCATAAATGAATTTAGACTTTTGACTTTAGAGATACAGCATGGAGACAGGCCCTTTGCCCACCGAGTCTGCGCCAACCAGTGATCACCCTGTACATTAGCACTATCCTACACACTAGGGACAATTTACAATCCTACCGAAGACAGTTAATCTACAAACCTGTATGCCTTTGGGATGTGGGAGGAAACCGGAGCACCTGGTGAAAACCCAGGCGGTCACAGGGTGAGCGTACAAACTCCGTACAGGCAGCACCCGTAATCAAGTTCAAACTCGGGTACGTAGCACTGCAAGGCAGCAACTCTACCACTGCGCCACTGTCACCCTAGTTGTTGAGTTAAACGCCTACGTCAAACTATATGTTGCCCAGGGTTTCTTATTTAAACCATGTCTGGAGAAAAGCCCTGATCTGAGGCTTTGTTTGTCCCATTCCTCACCACAGATGCTGTCTGACCGACCAAATTCCTCCAGCTGTATATTAATATATTGCCGGATGGCCACCTTTTCAACATGTGATCAGTGCAGATCATGAACGGTTCTCAGGTACGCAATCCTGCCCCAACCTGGGGAGGTTCTGCAAAGTGTGACCGATGCATTCTTTTGCATGCTCGGACACTATCACGCCTTGCATGCAGCGCCAGTCATGAGAATTAATTAATTTTTCCATGTCGTATCTCCGTCCGCAATGCAGCCTTACATCATGGAGCTTGCGATCCCTTTATCAGGGATCGACTTTGAGATCTCCAACCGTGGGAGCCTGCGGACTTTAACACCGTGGAGCTCGTGGTCCCTTGGTTGGGGAACGACTAAGGGAGCTCCAAGCCGCAGGAGCTTTGACCGCCCCGACCCGGGAGCTTAGATCTCCGGCTGCGGGAGCTTCGATCGCCCCAACTGCGGATGGTTCACCTCCCCCAACCACGGGAGAAAAAGGAGTAAAGAAGATCATATTTAGTGCCTTCTATCATAGTGAGGAATGTGGAAGAACCGCTGTGGTGGATGTTTATGTAAAATTTTATGTGGTTGTGTGGCTTGTTGTTTTTTTTGTATGGCAAACCAAATGTGCAAAAACATACCTGGCTAATAAATTATGATTATGATTATGAAAACCTTTAATTTCTTTAAGATTTCTCGTGTGTGTATGCCTGCATGTGACAAGTGATGTGCCGCAATTATCGATGTTGGGTCCACTATTGTTCGTTATTTATATTAACAATTTAGATGTGAATGTAGGCGGCATAGTTAAAAGTTTGCGGATGATACTGAAATTGCTGGTACAGTGGACAGAGAAGAAGGTTATCTATGATTGTGATGGGATCTTGATGTCTTGATCTTTCTTGACGTCCTCTGAGGGAGGGCTATATGTATGTATTTATGTATGTACTTAATCTATGAACCAATGTTGTATAAAGTTAGTACCTCCATCAATGTAAAGCACTTTGGCCAACGAGAGTTGTTTTTTAAATGTGCTATAGAAATAAAAGTTACTTGACTTGACTTGATCTTCTGGGCTAATGGGTTGAGGGAAAGAAGATGCAGTTTAATGCAGATAAAAGCAATTGTTGCATTTTGGGAGGCAATACTAGGGCAGGACTTAGACAGTAAATGGTAGATCTGAGAGACTTGGGGGTGCAGGTACCCTTTCATGAGGGTGGCGACACAGGTGTTCAGGGTGACGAAGAAAGTGTTTGGCACGCATGCCTTTATCGGTCAGGGTATTGAGTACAGGAGTTGGGACTTTGTGTTACAGTTGAACAAGACTTTGGTAATGCCACATTTGGAATGAAGTGTACAGTTCAGGTTGGATCGGCTAGGTCTTTTCTCCCTGGCGGTGAGTGCGAGCATACGAGGTACTGACATACAAAATCATAAGAAACTTAGATAAGGTGAATAGCCGCAGTATTTTCCCCAGAGTATGTAAGTAAAAAATTAGAGGGCATAGATTTAAGGTAAGAGGGAAAGATTCAAGGGGACCTGTGAGGCAACTTTTTCCACATAGGCTGTGGTTGCATACATGGCATTAACTACCAGACCAAGTGGTTTGAGGTGGGTATAATTATGACATTTAAAAGACTCTTTGACAGGTTTGTGGATGGGAGATGTTTGGAAGGATAAGGCCCAAACACAGGCAAGTGGGGTGAGCTCAGTTAAGCAAGTCGGTCCGCATGGACAGGTAAAGCCGAACTTCCGATTCCATTCTGTTTACCTCTATGACTCTATAACTTGCAAGTAACTATTAACCATGGAATAATTGGGTCACCCAGATGGTGTAAGCAAGCACTTTGAATAAATCAAATACAAGGAAGATATGAGAAAGTGGAACAAATCACATCAAGACAATATCTTTTTCTGAGTTCTCCTTGATTCTCATTAACTGAGTTGGACAAATAAATGACCTATTTCCATGCTGTAACACTGTATGACTTTATGAATAACAAGGAAGAAGGAACACTTTTGGCAGGAGGGTTTTAATTGGAATTTATATCCTGAATATAATAGTTTAATTTTGCATATTGATGCAATACTTTATTTCAACAAAATAGGGTTTATTAATGTAATGTTCTCCACAAAAATAAAAGGATGCATCATAAAGGATTTTTCTTTTCCCTGCTAGAGCTAAATTTAACATTCTAATGGAATTACCACAAAGCAACACAAGGACTTTTACTGCTCTCCATGGATCCCACTGTTTAAGTAAGTGGTATTTAGGTTGTTTCCTTTAATCAGCTAGTGCTGTATCAGCAGGGAACACACAGGTTTTCCTTCCTTGTTTAATTGTACTCCTATCGTGGAAAATCAACAAAGTCTGGAAAACAAAAATAAATCTTCTAAAGCCAAGGCTGCCGAGCTCGTAAAATAAGTATTTAACTGAAATTCCGATTCCAGCAAAAAATTCTGGAACAAAAGATTCTGTACTCATGCATAAAAAATCTGAGTTACATATTTCCTTACTTTTATAGTATAAATTTCAAAAAAGTTTTGTGCTCTGCTCAACGACAGCACCTCTTGGGGTTGGTCCACTAATCTGGCCAGGTTCTTGAGCCAGTCTTTCTGAAGCTGCTTAAGGGCTACTATAAAGGGCACAACGTTTAGTGCAAGATAAAGCCCAATAAAGTCCGATTTAAAATAATCCGAGGGTCTCCAATGACGTAGATAGTAGCTCAGGTCTGCTCTCTAGTTGTTGATAGGATTGTGCAGTTGCCTGATAACAGCTGGGCAGAAACAGTCCCTAAATCTGGAGGTGTTTTCACACTTCTGTACCTCTTGCCTGATGGAAGAGGGGAGGAGTGATCAGGGTGAGACTCATCCTTAATTATGCTGATGGCCTTGCCGGGGCAGCGTGATGTAAATGGAGTCATAGAAACATAGAAAATAGGTGCAGGAGTAGGCCATTCGGCATTTTCGAGCCAGCAACGCCATTGAATATGATCATGGCTGATCTTCCATAATCAGTACCCCTTTCAGGCTTTTCCCCCCATATCCCTTGATTCCCTTAGCCCTAAGAGTTAAATCTGGGGTTGAGATTGCAAACTTCAAGTGGTCCGCCCTGTTTCGACAAATGCAATCAACCTGGCGTGCACAATCAAATAAGATCAAATAAAACAAGTTGTCCTACAACTTTAGGCTGTGTACACCGTACGCAAGAAGAAGAGGAAGAGCTAAATCTAACTCTAAGTCAATAGAAGGAAGGTTGGTGTGCATGATGCATATTGAAAATTTAACATGCCTTTTCAGGTACCAAGTTATTTGTAGCAGTTATACACTAATAGGAAAACTTTACCTTTGTATATATAATATCTAGGTGCAGCGGCTTTGATATTGGAGGCTTCTGAGAAAAGGCTATCAATGAAAAGATACAGTAAATCCAGGTAAGTACCTTTTTTTTAAATCTTTTAGCCTAGTACAGATGTAGAAGGAGAACTAGTGGAGAACAGAGCTAGTGGTGAACTATACTCCTTTTGTGAAATGTGGGGAGGCCAGAGAGAAGTTAAATATTCCTGACAACGACAGTTTCATGAGGTGGGTTCCTTTACCTTTACCGCTCCTCTTGGGCAACATAGATAAGCCGAAACGACAACTGGACACACTGAGGAGCACACGGGTGGTGGAAAGTGTTGTAGACAGGAGTTTCTTGGAGATGGACACATCACAGGTTCAGCCAGATAGATGGGTGAGCACTAGGATAGGCAGGAAGGTGGTATATGAGTCACCTGTGACTATTCCCCTTTCTAGCAGGTAAACCACTCTGCATACTGTTAAGTGAGGTGGCCTCTCAGGGGAAAGCAGCAACAACAGTCAGACCAGCAGCACCATGGCCGGCTCTCTTGAACAGTGGGGAAGGTCAATGTCTAGATAAGCAGAAGTGATAGGGTGTTCTATAGTCTGGGGCACAAATAGGTCTTTCAGTGACTCTGAGTGAGTCTCCAGTCAGCGAGAGGGCAATCCTGACCTCCCATCCACCCTAAAGCAGGGCTGCCAACATTGGGTGAGAGTTGAGAGTGAGAAATTGCAAGGGAATGTAACGACCGCAGGGGGAGGGTGTGGGAGGAGGGTGTGTCCCCCTCCAACAGTAGGAGCTTTTGCATTTTTCAGCTTGAATTTGTGCAATTTGGTGCATACTGTAGCGAGTTTTTTAACTTACACTTGAATGCAACATTTATGCTTCAAATTGGATTAGGTATGAAAAAGTTTAGGCTAAATTACATTCCTAATAAAATTCCACAGTAGAGTCAGGCTCTGATCAACAGGTGCAGCACATGAATGACCTTAGTATATTCATGTATGGAAATCAGATTATAAATCATGCTGCTATGCATAAATATAGAGAAATAAGGCAAGAGGAGTCAGACTTCCATCACTGTTCTGCACAAATAAATCAATCAACCTTACCCTTTCATGATGGAAACAAGACGAAAACAATGCCACATATTCAACCGTATATGGTTCAATGAAATTAAGATATATATGTAAAACATATATATGGAAACAGGCCCTTCGGCCCACAAAGTTCACACCGACCAGCAATCTACCATACACCAGTAGTATCCTACACACCAGGGACAATTTACAGAAGCCAATTAACTTACAAACCTGCACTTCTTTCGGAGAAATGGGAATATCCAGAGAAAACCATGTGGTCATAAGGAGAATGTACAAATACTGTACAGACAGCACCCGTAGTCAGGATCAAATCTGGGTCTGTGGTGCTGCAAGGCATCAACTCTACCGCTGCGCCACCGTGCCACCCCATTAATCTTTTTTTCTGGAATATATATATTATGGTGTCACGTCAATAAAGATGAACACATGATTCTGATTTCTGCCCTTAATTGGATAACACACATCTCCAGTCATTGTGTTTTACGGCTGGTTTTCAACCTCTTCAGTCTGAAGGTCTCGACTCGAAACATCACCTATTCTTTCTCTCCAGAGATGCTGCCTGTCTGAATTATTCCAGTTTTTAGTGTCTATCTTTAGTTTAAACCACCATCTGCAGTTCCTTCCTACACTCTTTGTTAAGCGACACAGGTTCTATTCTCATAATATTATTCATCTCAACTAAGTATTTTCTTCACCTCCGTTGCTGCAGAGAATACAATCCCAGTTATCAAATCTTTCTTCAAAGTGAAAAAAAAATTCCAGCCCTGCCAATATGTTCATAAATCACCCCTGGATCCTCTCCAGAGCAATTGCACCATTTCTACAGTGTGTCGTAGTCTTACAGCATGGAAACAGGCCCTTTATCCCAACTTGTCCATGCAGATCAAGATGCCCCATCTAAACTAGTCCCATTTATCTGCATTTGGTCCATATCCCTTTAAACCTTGTGTGTGCCTGTGTGTGTAATGGTGTGTGTTAGGTTGTGTGTGAGAGTGTGTATCAGTGAAGCAGCGACAACACCCGGAGGGAGCGGAAATTTGGCGATGTCCGGGGAGCATTTCCCTCTCTCCTCCCCGGGAATGCGGGCCGGCCCAGGTGCTCTGTGTCCAGCTGAGGTCTGGGGGAGGTGAGGGTCAGTGACCCGGAGGTCGGGCATCGGAGCGGAGCTATAGCCCGAGATTCATCCCCGCGGCTCCGGAGGCAGCACTGACACCCCCACTCACTCGGTCCACTCCTTACGGTGTGGACAGAGCCGCTGGAGGTGAGGGTGGGAGGTGTGAGCGGTGTCTCGGGTGGGGGGGGGTCAGTGCTGGGACCACCGCTGTGTCTTACCTATCACACCATCTGTACGGGAATGTGAATGCGGGTGAGGCAGCATCTATAGAGCGGTAGACAAAAATGCTGGAGAAAAGCTTGAGTCTGAAGAAGGGTCAAACTCAGACATAGATGCTGCCTCACCCACTGAGTTTCTCCAGCATATTTGTCTACATTGCCATTTTAAATAGTGTGCGATGGGCTTAAGCTCGTTCTTTATGGGGAACCCGCCGACAGAAAACTATTTTCATTGGTGAGTGTGACTTTATTTATTTATTCATTTATTTATATTTAAAAATATACTTTTTTGAGTGTGAGGACTTCTGTCATCAGCGTGAGAACTTGTGAATTTCGTCAAATGCGTGATTCTCACGCTCAATGCAGTTGGCAGCCCTGCTAAATGGACTTCATCTTGCACCAAATGTTGTACACTTTATCTTTTATCTGTACACTGTGGACAGCTGAATGTAATTATGTGCAGTCTTTTTTTTACTGGATAACACGCAACAAAAGCTTTTCACTGGACCTATAAACACATGACAATAAACTAAACTAAACTAAAACTAAACTAAGTGTGCAGGACACAGAAAAACATAGAAAATATGTACAGGAGGAGGCCATTTGGCCCTTCGAGCCAGCACCGCCATTCATTGTGATCATGGCTGATTGTCCCCCATCAATAACCCGTACCTGCCTTCCCCCCATATCCCTTGATTCCACTAGCCCCTAGAGCTCTATCTAACTCTCTCTTAAATTCATCCAGTGATTTGGCCTCCACTGCCCTCTGTAGCAAGGAATTCCATAAATTCACAACTCTCTGGGTGAAAAAGTTTTTTCTCACCTCAGTCTTAAATGACCTCCCCTTTATTCTAAGACTGTGGCCCCTGGTTCTGGACTCGCCCAACATTGGGAACATTTTTCCTGCATCTAGCTTGTCCAGTCCTTTTATGATTTTATATGTTTCTATAAGATCACCCCTCATCCTTCTAAACTCCAGTGAATACAAGCCTAGTCTTTTCAATCTTTTCTCATATGACAGTCCTGCCATCCCAGGGATCAATCTCGTGAACCTACGCTGCACTGCCTCAATCACAAGGATATCCTTCCTCAAATTAGGAGACCAAAACTGTACACAATACTCCAGATGTGGTCTCACCAGAGCCCTATACAACTGCAGAAGAACCTCTTTACTACTATACTGAAATCCTCTTGTAATGAAGGCCAACATTCCATTAGCTTTCTTCACTGCCTGCTGTACCTGCACGCCAACTTTCAGTGACCGGTGTACAAGGACGCCCAGGTCTCGTTGCACCTCCCCCTTACCTAACCGAACCCCATTGAGATAATAATCTACCCCCTTGTTTTTGCCGCCAAAGTGGATAACCTCACATTTATCTATATTATACTGCATCTGCCACACATCTGTAGTAAATGGAAGGAACTGCAGATGCTGGTTTACACTGAAGATAGACACAAAATGTTGGAGTAACTCTGCATCACTGTTGCAGCATCTCTGGAGAGAAGGAATAGGTGGCGATTTGTGTCAAGACCCTTCTTCAAACCCGTAAAACTAAGCTAAACGTAAACGTAAACCTGTAAAACTAAACTACAGATTGTGTGCTTAGGTCAAGAATCTCTGTGCAAGTCATTCTGAAAGTGGAGAGTGAGCAGGAAGATGCTGTGATCCATATAAACAACACAGCAGGAAGGGAGATGAGGTCATGCAAAGTGAATAGAGAGAGTTAGGCAGAAGGTTAAAGGGTGGGACCTCCAGGATTACTGCCTGCGCCATTTGCCAGTGAACCAGAATAGGATAAGAGGACAAAGCAATCACCTTAAGCAAAGACTAGTCCGACCATGGTCATTCGCTCCCACGGACATAATATCCAAAAGCTCGAAAACACACACCACCAGACTCAGGAACAGCTTCTACCCCTCTGTTATCAGACTTCTGAATGGTTCGTCCAGAAGCTAGGGTACTATCCAGTTCACCTCTACCCCATTGTGGACATTGGACTTTGTCTATGGAACTGTTGTACTACAATGCTGAGAACTATATTCTACACTCTGCATCTTCCCCTTTGCTCTACCTATTGTAGTTCAGTTTGACCTTATTGTATGTTTGTATGGTGTATCTGATCTGTTTGGATTGCATGCAAAGCTTTTCATGGTAAACGTGGCAATAATAAGCCTAAACATGTGAAATTACTGCTGACCATGGTAATGCATGAACACATTTTGCTTTTTTTGTGCCAGGCCTGCACTCAGTGTCTTCCTGGAGCATCTGGCTGCTTTTATTAAGTGGGTCAGCAGCTGAATTGAAGAACAATTCAGGAAAATGTGTGATGTAACCTCTGATGTACAGTTATTTCAATGATTACAACTCCTCCTTCGCTCCCACGGAATTCCCCATTCACTGAAATTATCCATTATTTCCAGAAGATGTTCTAGTTTTGTGTTTCCTTCAGTAAAGATAGACGAAGTATTTGTTTAATTTCCTTACAATTTCTTTATTCCTTCCCTAATTTCTCTTGTCTGTCTGTCTGTAGGAGATTACATTAACTTTAGTTTTTACATATTTATAGAAGGTTTCACTATGTAGTTTTCTCACCACATTATTCTTTTATAATCCCGCCAGGACGCATGCGTGTCATATCGCTACACGCATTGCGAAACATCAGACGCGGTGGAAGGACGTTCCTCCGCGGTGGAAGTTTAAAAGCCGCTAATTGCAGGTAAGGGTTTACTCTGCGGTCTTTTTTGTTTCCTTTCCCAACTACAGGCAGGGAAATGGAGAAAACAAAGAAGACAAGGGCTGCGACAAAGCTGGTGAGGGAGGACCGCGGAGCAGCGGGCAGCCAGCAAAAGCAGCCGACGGCACTTGGATCACCCGTAGTGGGATCAGCTGTGCCCAATGTCGCCGCCGCACCGGCCAAATCCACGCGGCAAGGCAAAATACAAAACTAACAAGGTCGTGGACTCGGAGGAGTCCGACTTTGAACCACCGCGGGCGGCCAGCGACCGAGAGCGCTGGAGCCGAATGGAGCGGTGTATGGAGCATTTGCTCCAACGTGACAGACTCCGGGAGATGGAGTCGGGTCACTGTGGGCCCTATGACAAACCCACAGCAGTACCTTTTCAAGGGCTGCATAGTGTTTTCACCTCATCGGAGGGGAGCACTGCGGGTCAGTTCTGGGCTGACCTGGAAGAGGGGTCTGCAGAAGAACAGATAAGTGTGCATGGGGTGCGAGAAAAAGAGAACTTGCTGGACATGGTGGCCAATTTTATACAGCCGGAACAGACTGGGAAAAATCTGGAGCCAAAGCTTGCTGCCAGTATTGACTACATGTCACTAAACCAGTTACAAGAGCAGGCTGTACTGGACACCACAGGAAGACATCTGGCACCGGGCTATTGCATATCCCTGAACGTTCCAATTATCAACAACTGTATATGGAAACACATTGGAACAGGAGTCAGGAGTATGGATGTAAAATTACTAAAAGTACTGAAATTAATGACCGCAGGGATAACAGCATTTGCCCGTACAGTGGACGACAGAGACATGTCCCAGGACCAACAAGATGCACTGGCACTATTCTGCAATACCCAGCATGAAATAAATAACATCAGGAAAAGTGCCATACAACCCACACTGAACCCAAAATTCGAGGGACTGTGCAAACCTGGGGCCACGAAACCACCCATTCTCTTGTTCGGTGGCAACCTATCGAAGCAGGTAAAAGAGCTCGATGAGGAAGCCAAAACCTTGGGATTAATAAAAGGAACACCAACAAAAACCCACTACAGCCAAAGACAGCATCCCTACGCACCCACCAGCAGAACTGGTGAAAGCTCGAAGGCACGGTATTCCAAACATGAGTCTTTTTTAGGCCATGGCCCAGGCCGGCCTTCTTGGAAGATACGGGGAACCCCAACGCCAACACCAACCAACCCGAAAAACCAGGCACCAGCGCAACAACAACAGCGGAAGAACTACAAAAAGAAGTAAACCTGCCACTGGTAACAATGGAGGTAGGTGGGTCTGGTTCCCTAAAAGATATGGAGAGCATGGAGGTTGGGGGGAGACTACACTGGTTTTTGAATGCATGGAGCATGGTAACAACCGATACTTACATCTTAAGCAGTATCCAGTGATATACAATAGAGTTTATACACAAGTACAGCCCTCCAGTTCAACATAGACCGAACCGAGTGTTCGTGCTCTCTGATAAAGAAAAATCAGAGGCACAAGCTGAACTGGAGCGGCTTTACGTAAAAGGTGTAATTGAGAAAACTCAACACGAACCATTAGAATTCGTGTCCAATATTTTTACCAAAATTCAACTGGATGGGACAATGCGACAATATAAAGCACTGCCAAATGGCCTATCATCAGCCCCCAGGCTGTTCACGAAAATCTTAAAACCAGCCCTAGCGTTTCTATGGAAACACATGGTTATGGCATATTTAGATGACATACTCATTGTGGGCATAACTTTGGAATTGGCCATACAAACTGTAACAGCCACAAAACAGTTATTTGAAATTGGGATTTATCATCCATCCAGTTAAATCTAAACTAACGCCTTCCACTACTATGGACTATTTGGGATTCACCATTGACTCAGTTCACATGACGGTGACACTACCTAAGGGAAAGGCTAGAGATTTAATAGAGGCTTGCAATAACCTCCTTGACATCAGAAATCCATCCATCAGATTGGTAACAAAAGTAATTGGTAAAATGGTGGCTGCTTTCCCAGCCACACAATTTGGACCTCTACATTACCAAAACTTACAGAGAGCAAAAATACAAGCTCTCAAAATCAATGAGGGTCACTTTGACAGACCTATGAGACTACCAATCCAAGCCAAAACGGAACTAAAATGGTGGATAGACAACCTCTGGCTTTGTTCCAACCCATTCATTGTCAGTAACCCTTCTATGGTACTACAAACTGATGCCAGTGCACTTGGGTGGGGTGCCACCAATACCATCACCAGCTGTGGAGGTAGATGGACAGCACAGGAGGCATCTTTCTTACTCACACTGGGCATAAACTACCTGGAAATGTTGGGTGCATTCCATGGCCTAAAGTCATATTGTACTGGGTCATATCACCAGCATGTTAGACTACAGATAGACAATACCACCGTGGTAGCATACATTAACCACATGGGTGGTAACAAATCGATATCATGTGACAATCTCGCTAATTCAATTTGGCAATGGTGCATCCAGAGAGATATTTGGATATCAGCCACTTACCTACCAGGGAGACTAAATTTAGTGGCAGACACCAGGTCACGCAAATTTAATGAAAACACCGAATGGATCTTGAACAAAATGGTATTTTCTGATATTACAGCAAAATATGGAACACCAGATATCGATCTATTCGCATCCAGGCTAAACAACCAGATACCTAACTATGTTTCATGGGAACCAGACCCTGGGGCAGCAGCAACAGATGCATTTTCGCTGCATTGGGGGAAATTGTTTATCTATGCATTCCCTCCTTTCTGTCGGGTATTAAGGAAAATACAACAAGACTCTGCGTCTGGTATTTTGGTAGTACCCGATTGGCCTACACAACCATGGTTCCCAGTGGTGCAAAACATGGTATTAGAACCATGTATTACCATCCCACATAGACCAGACTTGTTGCTACATCCCGTGACAGGGGATAGCCACCCATGCCATAAAAGCTTGAACCTGTTAATTTGTAGAGTTTAAAAACACCACTTCTACAACTGGGACTAACGGACCGAACAGCAAACATGATCTCGGCGGCCCAAAGACAATCAACTATAAAACAGTATCTGGTCTACATCAGGAAGTGGGAAATGTACTGTCATAAGAACAACATCACCAACAGAAACATGAACATCCCGTCTGTTCTGGAATATCTGGCAGGCCTCCACTATGATGAGGGGCTCAGCTACAGTGCCATCAACAGCGCCAGAAGTGCCCTGTCGACTTACCTATGGCAAGGGACAGAGCGTTACACTGTAGGGACTCACCCTCTGGTAACAAAGCTCATGAGGGGAATATTTAATACAAATCCCCCAAAAACCAGGTACTCCCAAATTTGGGATGTAAGCATTGTCCTGAAAACGCTCAGGAACTGGTCTCCAGCATCAACTCTGTCCCTACACAGACTAACTTTGAAAACAGTCATGTTAATGGCACTGGTCACGGCACAGAGGGTTCAGTCACTGCATAAACTCAGACTGGACAACATGACCTCCTCACCTGACGATATTACGTTCCACATCTACGAACTGGTAAAGCAGAACAGACAGGGATCAGCAGGCCTCAATATACAATTTAGGTCATACCCTTCAGATGACCGTCTCTGTATAGTTAGACACCTGTCATTATACATAGAGAAAACAAAAATCCTAAGAGGCAATGAGAAGGGACTGCTGATCAGCCATAAGCAACCTCACAAAAGAGTGACGGTCCAGACCATCTCGAGATGGCTGAAACAGGTGCTGACACAGGCTGGGGTGGATACTAACGTTTTTAAATCTCATTCCACCAGGGCTGCAGCTACATCGGCAGCAGTACAACTGGATGTGCCCATGGACCAAGTCCTCGAAGCAGCAGGATGGTCAGGGGAAAGAACTTTCCAGTTATTTTACAATAAACCAGTGATGAAATCTGGAACATTTGCAGAAAATGTTTTAAGTTCTGTAAATTAATTAAACCCATAAAAGGGGTTATAATTTGTGTTAATAAATTTTATGATTTCAATGACGAATCATGTCCAAATTATGTTAACACTATTCCTCCCACAGTCAAGACAGACGTGATGCATGGACTCGTTTCCACGGCATGAAATCACAGAGCTTTAAAATCTTCACGTAGTCACTCACGTGACTCCGAAGTAACATAGTAAGATTAAACGAGAACTTACCAGTTTGAAGTTTGATCTGTATTTTATGAGGAGTTACGATGAGGGATTACGTGCCCTCCGCTCCCACCCTGATCATATACTTAACTGGTATCTCTTCTCTAATCTTACTATGTTTAGTCATTACAGTTATCTGTGATTTCACACCGCTGCTTTGAAGAATGACACGCATGCGTCCTGGCGGGGTTCTTCACGTAATCCCTCATCGTAACTCCTCATAAAATACAGATCAAACTTCAAACTGGTAAGTTCTCGTTTAATCTTACTATTCTACTTCCCTTTGCTCATCACTGCCTTTGTCCTTGTTTTCAGAAATATGAAGGGGGGGGGGGGGAAGAGAGGGATAGACCTGTCCATTGGAGAGAGGATTAAGTGGCTTGCTGGACTTGTCAAAATATCGTTTTTGTGCATCGTGCTTCATTTGTAGTTGTTTCTGGATCCCGGGAGGTGAACGGACTTGTGGCAGCAACAGCTGCTGGGGTACGGGCAGGGCAGCACAGGTTTGGCGAGACATCAGTCGTTGGGCTGGAGAACCCAGTATGGGATTGCGGTCAATGTTCCTCAAGTTGAGCAAGTCCAAGTAGACGTCGGATTTGGCAAGATAAGAACGCTCCATTAGTTGTTTTGCGCTTCGGACGGTCCGTTCGGCGAATCAGTTGGACTGCGGAAACTCAGGGCTGCTGGTGATATGTCGAAAGACCCATCTTGAGCAAAGTTTCTGAAGGGCTGACTGGTGAACCGACTGCCGTTGTCGGATAGGAGGCGTGCAGGGGAACTGTGCATGGAGAAATGGCGTTGCAACTTCTGGATGACTGCTTCAGATGTCATGGTTTGGAGTAGGTCAATTTCGAACCAGCCCGAATATGAGTCAACGAGAGCCAGATAGTATTTCCCATGCAATTCGAACATGTCGATGGCTACCGTGGACCACAGCAGAAGAGGAACCGGGTGCGATAGTAAAGGTTGTTTCTGCTGGTGTGGCGTTCGGCTTTTGCAGAAGGCCCAGACCTCAGTTTTTTCACATATGTACTTGGTCATACCAGGCCAGTAAAACATGCTCTGCGCCCGTTGTAAGGTTGCCTCCACACCTGTGGATGGCATTGTAGTACTTGTCCCGGAGAACGGCTGGGACAGCTGCTTTGTGACCCTTGACTATAATCCCGTCCTGCAGCATTAGTTCGTCGCAAACTAGGTAGTATGGGCGGATCGCGAGTGGGGTGCTGTGTTGTTTATCGGGCCAGCTATGCCGGATGACTGCGGACAGCAATTGTAAAGTCTCATCAGCAGCCGTGTGATCTTCCAGGCTGCTTAGGCAATCGGTGGGAACATACGATACCTTCATTACTGAGAACTGGTCCTGTTCGCTGGTTTTGCGTGGGGCCCTTGGTAGCATGTCAGCTGTGTGCATGTCCTTGCCCTTTTTGTAGACTATGTTGAAATAGAAACACTGCAGCTGTATCATCGTCCGTTGCAGGCGAGCCGGAGCTGCGTGGATGGGTTTGTTCAAGGTAGTGACCAGCGGCTGCTGGTGGTCTGTTTCTACAGTCACAGATTTCCCAAAAATAAAGTCTCTGAATTTCGTGCAGGCGAAAACCACTGCAAGTAACTCTTTTTCAATTTGGGAGTAACGTTGTTCAGTGTCGGTGAGTGTGCGGGAGGCATATGCAACAGGCTTATAGTCGCCATCGGTGGTGGTCTGGAGGCAGATAGCGCCAAGTCCATACTGGGACACGTCACATGTGAGTGTCACTGGCAACTCTAAAGTGAAGTAGGCGACGGTGGGTGCGCTGGCCAGCTGCAACTTGAGGATGTCAAAAACTCTTTGGTGCTGTGGATACCAGGACCATGCAGTGTCTTTGTGTGTCAGTTCCCGCAGGAGGACAGCTATATCGCTAAGGTTGGGAATAAATTTCCCCAGGTAGTTGACCATTCCAAGGAATCTTTGTCAACCCGTAACGTCAGTAGGAACCGGCATCTCATTGATGGCAGTAGTATTTGATGAGTCCGGTCTGAGACCATCACTAGTGAAAACATGCCCAACATCGCAGCACTCACAATACAAACCACTCAGCAGATACTCACAATATAAAGAACTGCTAAACGATGAGCTTGGTAAGCTGCCCCTCAAATACAATATAGCCGTTGATCCCAAAGTTACTCCTGTGATCCGTGCCTCACACCATGTTCCGCTTGGCATGCGCGACAGAGTACACAATGAGCTCCAGCGGATGGTCTCCCTGGGTGTCATAGTTACAGTTACTGACCCATCTGACTGGGTTTCCACTATGGTGGTTGCAACGAAAAAAAACAAGGAAGAAATCCGTATGTGCATCAACCTCAAGGACCTAAACACAGCAATCAAACGCCCACACTACCCTATGCGAACGGTAGAGGAAGTTACTGCTCAAATAGGCAACGCATCCGTGTTCTCCCTTCTGGATGCCAAAACTCGTTTTGGCAGATCCCACTTCCAACACCATGTAATGAGTTGAGGCATACATACGTCAAGGTACAACACATGTTTATTAAAGTTCACACACAGCATTCTTCTGCAAGGTTTTACAGTAAACTAGCAACTACTCGGATTGTAGCAGCAGATTTTTATATCATTCAAGAGATTACTCCCTCTAGTCGCTAAGTGCACTACATGGTTAAGTGGAATGTCGTTATACGCATGCGAGCTCACCGTCAGAGACCTTCAGAGCTTCTTCACAGATAAATCTTCATAACACACTTTTGATTAATAGATTCTTTATTGTTGATGAAAAACAATAAGGTATACATCCAAACTTCTTCCGACTTATACAATATAATCTTCACCCAACTCCAGCTTATCGCTTTAAAGGTTAGAAAACTTCTCGTGTCTCAGGTACGCTTCACATGGTCAAAGGGTATGCCTTCCTCATGCTGGTCCAAAACTAAACCAAAAACTAAGCTTCTGCACGAGAAACTTAGCTCCAAACATGCCCTAAATACGTCATAAATCCCACCCACAATATAACGGGCAGTCTAAAATTTTCAAACACATGCCATAATTAATGACACACAAAACAAGCCAAATGGCCACTACACAGACTGGCTACTTAAGCAGACTTCTGATAATATAAACTGCATAGTAGGCGGATCTTCTACTAACAAGCACTACAATTGGTTGGTAAGAAGTAACCAATCTACATTGTCGTCAAAGAGGAAGGAAAACTGGAGGAGAGTGAGTTTGGAAACAAAGAACTGCAGATGCTGCTTTACACCAAAGGTAGCTGGGTTATGCCAAAGAAAGGGTCTGAAGAAGGGTTCCGACCCGAAACATCACCCATCCCTTTTCTCCAGAGATGTTGCCTGACCTGCTGAGTCACTCCAGCACTTTGTATCTATCTTTGATAAGAGTTAGTTTATGCTTTCATCCCGAGAACAAAGGAAAATACCAGTGTGCAATAGAATGATGGTGCACGATAGGGAGTCTGCTTACGGCCTTGCGGTAACAACCTTATAACATTCAGCAGAGTGGAAGCAACGAAAGGGTGAAGCTCTAAGATAAATGAGTTACAGTAGGATACAGTACAGATTTACAACTATCAGCTCTATGGTCACTTTTGTGACAACTGCTGTTTCACTGCTCAGAGATGCTGTAATCTGGACAACTTTATGTTAAAGATTGCTATAAACCAATGTATAATTCCTTTGATAGTCTCAGTCATTTACACTTTTAAATGCCATGCTGTTTGAATAAATACTTCTATCATTTTTTTAAAGTCGATAGCACGATGTTGTTATTTTGGAGTCATGACAACCCTTTCCAGCTGAAAAAAAATATTTTTTTCTAATTTTACAGTCTTATAATAGGTAAAGGTGCTGGAAATCTGTAATAGAAGCAGAAATCTTGGAAGTATTCATCAGATCTGGCAGCATCTGTAGAATTGAGAAACCAATGTAATGTTTCATATCAATTACCTAACTAAGAAAAGTCAGAACCAACCATAAGGAGAGGCAGAGAGAATGAGAGGAATGTTTATGATATGGTGGATTCCTACAGAGACTAATTGGCATAGGTGTTGGCAGTGCCAGCTGGGGGAGGGCGCTGATAGTGTGTTAACCGTGGAGGACCTGTGTGCAGGAGTTGTAAATAAAATGAAACAAACAAAAACAATAAAGGCAAAATGAGAAGTAAAACACTGGAACTTGGAGAGCTGTCAAAGCTCTCTGGTTAAACATATCCGTGAGCTGTCTAGTTTGTGGCTGTTATGTTGCAATAAACTTTGAGTGGTTAATAATATGGAGTCCAGCCATTTAGACATTGGGATGAAACTTGGAGCCTTACAATGATAGGCATCTACTCCTTGCTCAATCTGCTGTCAACCCCTGTAATTAATTGCATAAACACTGGTGACTTAGTGCTGCCAGAACTTCTACAATTATCATGGTCTCTGTTGGATTTAACCTCCTATTTGGTCCAGCGTCAGACTCAAAACTTTAATAATGCTGGTGACATTGTGCCAAGGTTAAAACTCTAAAACTGGCCCAGAAAAGAGCCAATGGTGTTGCACCCAAGCAGAAGTCACTTTTGACAAACAAGCCATTTCCCTCTGTGGGCAATATCACAGCATGGTAGCCAGATTACAACAGCTCTGTGTCCCTGAGAACCCCCTCAATAAGTTTTGGTAACTTGCACAGGCCAATGTGAAAAGTAACGCCCACGTGTGAATGATTTATATTTGGAATATATTGCAAAACCTTGCATCCGTGCAGGCATTTTCAACATTCGTTTTGTATAAAATCTACAAAAAAATCTGACAGCTATCCCAGCCAACCAATCTGTCTGCGTTACTTGTTTTAATAAAAAAATAACGAGAAATGCTTTTCAAGTCACATACCCTGTGCAAAAATGTCACCGTAGGTTGTGGAGAATTAATTATACAGTCTGATTAGTTAGAGATGTCAGAGATAACGTCAATTCTGTTTTCACAGAATGCGGCTTTATTTCACAGGACAAAGTGGAATTGTACAGTCACAGAGGACGGAGGCTTGTTATTGAACAAGGGAGGAAAATCTTCTGGTGTGCTGAATGACACAGTCTGCAGCTGTCTGAAAACTAGGCTCCAAGGAGGAATGTATGTAAAGAACTGTAAAACAAAATACGACAATTGTGCTATGAGTCTTCCATAGAGATTTGCCTTTGAGATGTTTAGGAAAGATAGCACACTGACATCAGGACATTTATACACCTGCTAAAGCCCAAAGTGAAGATACATTTTCAGCGAAAAAACAAATGCTTTTAATAGGTCTAACTTTTTAAAACACTCATTTATATGCAATACCCGATACCCCGGTTATAAGTAGTGCAGATGGACATTATGTGAGCTACATTTTCTCTAATGGTACTCGGGAGATATGAAGTGCTAAACAGAAACAATCAGAAACATTCAAAGAGCAGTCAGCTCTTCGGAGAGAATAGAAAGAGAATGACTGTTAGACAGAAATACATTGTGGGATTATAATATCCCAACATGTTTCTTCTCATACTCCTGTTGTGAAGTATCTCTTTAAAAATGAATTGCTTAATTTTCTCTGTTACTAATCATACATTAGCACACAGTCTCCAAAATTCACACATTGTGTACACATATTCTCATGATTTCATTCATGGGTCATTAGCTCTGGAGATTGGCAGATATCCTCATTCTTCATGAAGAAGGAATCTTGCCACAATGAAGTGCTTAAATCCAAGGTATTTATTCCAGAACACATTTGTCTACCTCTCCATGGTTGATTTTAGTTTAGTTTAGTTTAGTTTAAAGATACAGCATGGAAACAGGCTCAATGAGTCCCTGCCGATCATCAATCACCCATTCACGTTTGTTCTATGTTAACCTATTTTCTCATCCACTCCCTGCACACTAGATGCACATCTTTGGGATTTGAGAGAAAACTGGAGCACTCGGAGGAAATCCACTTGATCACAGGGAGAATGTGAAACTCTACATATACAGCACCCGAGGTGGGGATCAAACCCGAATCCCTGGTGCTGTGAGACAGCAGCTCTACCGGCTGTACCACTGTGCAGCAATCGGAGCAGCAAATGGGGAATTAGCTCATCATGTGAGGAGGACAGAACAGTGGCACAGACCCGGGTTCGATCCTGACTACGGATGCTGTCTGTACAGAGTTTGTATGCTCTCCGTGACCTGCATGGGTTTAACCCGGGTGCTCCGGTTTCCTCCCACATTCCAAAGACATAAAGCCCTGTCCCACGGTACGAGTTCATTCCAAGAACTCTCCCGAGTTTGCCCTGATTCGAACTCGGAGATTTACGGTAATGGCCACTCATCGGTATGCGGGGCTCTCGTGGACATTTTTTAACATGTTGAAAAATCTTCACGAATCTTCCCTTGCTTACCTGCCGTTAGCGAGTCTTCCCGAGTACCTGCCGTTAGGGTTACGAGCCACTAAGAGACGTCCCCGAGCTCCGACGTACCCACTTCGTTCATTCTCCATGCTTACCACGAATTTGATTTTTTTTAAACTCGGGTGAGCTTTTGGAATGGTACAGGGGTTATACGGGTTTGAAGGTTAATAATTGTAAATTGTCCCCAGCACATAGGATAGCGCTAGTGATCACTGGTCGGCATGGACTCACTGGGCCTGTTTCTGCACTATATCTCTAAAGTCTAAAACAAAAGGATACCATAAGATAAATGCATTGTTGGAAGGTAAAAATCAACCTCTATTCAGAGTTCACATTCAAATAAATTAATAAATATACAGAGGAGCTTTTGGAAATTGATATGCTTTTGTATATGTAATATCTCATTATGAAACACATTCTTGGATAATGTGATTATTGCTAAATGAAACAAAAATTGTTCTCTATACAGAGTAGTCATGATCTAAATTCAATGCTTGCAAGGGGAACAGCAGAATCAATGAGAAATTAATTATCTGCAAGATCAGAGACAAGACAGTGAATGGGATTCATAGGATTAGCCCACCAGGCACTGGGTCAGACTCGATGATCAAACAGGCGGTAATAATTCTATTATTCTCTAAAATTAAACCAAACACTACAAAAATGACTATTGATGTTTTCTACATGATTAACTCATTTTTATTGGGGGCAAAACACGAGGTCTTTATTTCAGATTCTCTTTTATTTTCAAAAATTAATAAGTTCATTAACTATTCACAAAAAAAATTTCAAAGGACATAAGGATTCTTTTGATACAGACTTCATGCCCCTGAAGATGCTGGAGAGTAATGAGGAATGTTCAAAACAGTCTTCAACGCAGATTCCGTTCCAAGGATCTGCATTATTTACATCAAATTTTAATGGCTCAATGTTCGATTAGAAGCAGCTCTTTCCTTTCATCCAACCTGCTTGATTGGGGGAAGATGTTGGAGAGGAGGGGGAGATGAAGGGGAAGGCACTGATCACCAGTTCTTGAGCTTAGTGACTAATTAATTGAAATATATAATTTTTCGATCCTTGTTATTTATATCCAGGAAATCTTGACCAGTAAAGTTGAATGAATGAATGAATGAATGAATACGTTTATTGTCATTGCACAATACTGTGCAACGAAATTCCATTACATCTCCTCCGGTTAAAAAAATACAAACACGACAACCATTAACATATATGCACACTTATTAGTAAAAAATAAATAGGTATTTTAAAAGAATTTAAAAGAATTTAAAAGAATTTGGCGGCATTTCTTGGAATTACATTTTGCTTCCCCAGCATTCTCTGTTGGAATTTAGCTCTTTTATCGCACATGGGTAGAAACTATTCTTTAGTCTACCGGTGCGAGCCTTCAGAGTCCTGAATCGCCTCCCAGAGGGTAGCAGAGTAAAAAGGTGGTTGGCAGGGTGGGATGTGTCCTGCTTGATATTTGTAGCCCGGCGCAAGCATTGGGCCCTATATATGTCATCCAAGGAGGGCAGTTGGGCGTTTGTAATGTTCTGCGCAGTTTTTATAATTCCCTGCAAAGCCCTCCTCTCAGCCACAGTACAGCTAGCAAACCACACCAGGATTCCATAGGAGAGGATACTTTCCACGGCGCATCGGTAGAAGGACAACAGCAGCGGCTGTGAGACGTTTGCTCTCCGCAGAGACCTCAGGAAATACAGCCGCTGATGTGACTTCTTCACGAGAGTGACGGTGTTCATTTGCCATTTAATGTCCTGGGAGATGTTTATTCCCAGGAACTTAAAGCCAGTGACTCTCTCCACCATGTCTCCTTTGATGTATAAGGGAGCAGGTTCCTCTCTCCTCTTCCTCCTGAAGTCAACGACCAGCTCTTTTGTCTTCGATGGATTGAGTACCAGGTTGTTTTTGGTACACCAGACAGTCAGTTTTTGGACTTCATCCCTGTAGGCAGAGTTCTGCAGGGATCTGGGCTGAGAACTCTGTTGTTTGTGATTTATATAAATTACTTGGATGCAAACATAGACAGGTTGGGTATTAAGTTCGCAGATGACACCAAGTTCGTTCTGGTCGCAGACTTTGAGGAAGACTGTCATGGTATGCAACGTGATATAGATCAGCTACAGAAATGGATGGAGAAATGGCAGATGGAATTTAACCCGAGCAAATTTGAGGTGTTGCACTTTGGGAGGTAAAATGTATGGGGAAAGTAAACAATTAATGGCATGCCCTTTAACACCATTGATGAACAGAGGGATCTCGGGGTCTAAATCCATAATTCCTTCAAAGTGGCACACAAGTTAGGTTGGTATGGTTGCCTTTATTGGTCAAGGCATTTAGTATAAGAGTCAGGAGGATATGGTGCAGGTTTACAGGACTTTAGTTAGGCAGTATTTGGAGTATTATGTACAATTCTTGGCATCCCATTACAGGAAGAATGTGGAGCTTTCGAAAAGATGCAGAGGCAGTTTACCAGAATGATGCCTGGATTAGGGAGTATTAGATAAATGGAGAGTTTGGACAAGCTTGGATCGTTTTTCTGGAATGCCGTAGGTTGTGGGGAGATCTGATAGAAGTACATAAAATGATGAGTGGATGGAAGTATCAAATACTAGAGGACATCGCTTTAAGGTGAGATGGGCAAAGTTTAAGGGAAAGGTGCAGGACAAGAATTTTGCACAGAGGATGGTGAGTGCCTGGAACATGCTGCTGGGACTGGTAGTGGAGGCAGCTACATTAATGGCATTTAGGAGACTTTTAGAGAAGGACACGGATATGCAGAGAATGGAGGGATATGGATTATGTGTAGGCAGATAATAGTTGGTCTTGGCATCATGTTCAGCCTAGATATTGTGCGCCAGTGCCTGTTCCTGTGCTGCATTTTTCATGCTCTATAAATGGATTGGAATTTACCATATTTTGAAACCCAGAGCTACTTTAATAGGCCAAACCAAATTCTGTTATTGGTGTGGAGCATTCACAGATTTTATTGGTGTGTTAGAGGCAGTATAGAAGATGCAAAAAATGACTTAATTATGTTACCAGGAAAGGGTGAACAACCTGCATTGCTTGTCTTGTAAATAAGGAGTCATTGGGGGCTTAACATTAAGAAAGGTTTGTATGGAGCTGATAGAAAAAACATCATCAGTTTCATGGAAGAACAAAGTTAGCATCCATTAACAGTGATTAAAGTAGGCAGTGATATAGGGAATTCAAAAACAACTTATTTTTTAAGCCAGAGTGCAGTGAACATAGAACACATCAGAGTTGAAGAGAAGAGTACAGATATATTTAAGGAGTGCCTAAATAAGCAGGAAGAGAATAGAGATTTATGCTGACAAAAGATGGAAGGCAACTTGAGCCAGGCAGAAATATTGGCTTGGATGTGTTATGCTGAATGACATATTGCGATAAAACTCCAGAGGGACTTTATTGGTGCCAAACCAACAGGCATTCTGAATGGTTGGACAATATTCCCATTACCCCAACACATTTTTATTTCATTTTCTTCACATGTTACATGGTGGTATAATACATTTTCCAGTTTAAAGGGACCACGGAAATGAACCGCTTGCCATTTAATAACAGTATGGGAAACAGAACTTGGTGAATTTCACTTTGTAAGTTTCACATTGTAATAGTTTCACCTTTTCAAAGTTCCAATGCAGCAATGTCAAGCAAGGTTTCAAGAATTTCAGCATTCGCATAACAGGGACAAATCTCTCCAGAGCAGCTCAGTCTGGAAAAATTAGGTCAAATGTGGTGCAGTTATCCTGTTGTGCCAGAAAACCCAAGCTAATGCAGAGTATACGTCTATCTCCATCTGGTAAAGGGATCCATATCCATAATAGGTTTGCAAAGTTATTTTCCAAACTCATTATCAAATGCCATTGAATGAAAGAATTGATCACACTTATTCTCGTTTGTCAAGAAAATGGAAGATGTCCAGAATTTTCTCCATCAAAACTGATTTTGAATGTCAATTTCCCATGCGCTTGAAACTTATTTCAGCCAATGTCTCCAACATTTTCCAATTACATGAATTCTACAAAAAGCCGTCAATTGTATTATTTATCTGCCTCTTCAAAATTTATCAATGAAGCACATAGTTAAACAAAGATTTTGCCCAAGTTGGCAAAGATCCTTTCCATGTATCCCGCCTACCTTCCTATCATAGGGACTGCCAATTTCTCCCCTCAGATGGAATCAAATAGTCTTGTAGTTAATAGAAGAAAGTGAGGTTTCATGACAAACATATAATTTGGAATTCAAGAATTTTTAACCCTTTTGCATTTCTACGAATGTCTAAACTTGCACTCTGGTAACTTTTATTAAATCATTGCTCAAAGCACTGCACTCTTGTAAAATCTTCAATACCCAGCATTCTGTTCTCATGAATATTTCTTCCCTGTCAGTACATAATCAAAATAATTTAGCAATTGTTGCTTAAATCATAAGAATTTGACAAACAAACTTCTTGTAATTCATACGATTTTGGAAAGATAATTTAAGTAATATGTCTCAATATGTAATTTCACTTCATATCCATCCGGATAGAAGCTCTTCCAAAGTATTTTTTTATGGCAGGAATTAAAGGAATTACTTCTGGCACAAATCCTGATGTACATATCTGAAAGAGATTTGGGGAAGGCCACTTAAGGCCACTTAAGCTAAGGAACTGGCAAAATGATCTATAACCGCCTACAGAAACCCAGTGTAAATATTTCCAACTGACCTCCTGTGTTGCTGATGTGCAATTCATAAATAAATCGTACTACATTACATCAAACACGCCTCACACGCCTTTCTGGTTGCAATTTTATTTTTGCAAAAGGTTCACAAGGTCCTCATGTGACATGGAGAGTACAATTGTTTTCATCCTTGAAGTTACTGTGACCATACTTAATTTGAAATTGTTTCTAAGCCATTCGCTTCTCTGCACTAAAAGATTATGTCTACAAAACCAGCTGGAGAGATAAAGTGAATTCAAAGAGATAATCTGCTATCATGCAACATGACAATCAAGAATTATTTCTGAAATTCAATAATTGTTCTAAGTTGATTTTGCCCCTCCATACAACCTGAAATAAGTGCACAAATTCTTCTAAACTGAATTTAATCAATTGCTTTTCAATAGGAACTTGTAACTGTGACTTTGAAACATTTCTGTAGACTTTATCAAACAAGTTTGTGGTGAATAGTAGGGCAGAGATGACATAAGTGAAGTACAGTTTTCAGCTGGAGGTCTGCCTGAGCGTAACATTGAAACCTGACACAACGATGACTAGGTCACAACCAATATGTATTTGCAGATCAACAGCATTTGTAGAAAAGCAGTAAAAGTGCGACTTACTATGTATTGATCAGTAACAGAGAACACATGCTGTCTCACTGTGGTATCCCAACCTGGATCAGGTACTAATACAACTCAGACCAACCTTAACCTGAATGTTATAATCTGAATCTTGTTTGTTTTATCAGAACATACACCGAGCCACTTTGAACACTGCACAATGGTCAGAGCCCACCAGGGGTGAATGGGGTTCCATCTTCAATTATCACTCAGTCTGTTGTGACATAAAATGAGGTATCCCAGTTAAATTATTGCAAAAATACCTCCCCAAAGCAAGACTATTACAATTATCGAGGACAACACAATCTGCACCATAATGGAAAATTTGAATATTCACCAGTGTCAGGCAAGTGATAAACTTGTGACTTGACCATGCAGTTAATACAAAGTTGACACAAGCCCACCATTAGGCAGCCAATATTTTCACTCTAAAAAGGTTTTTACCATGTACACTGGAGATCCTTCACCAGTTGCAGCATCCCATTTAGAATTCTAAATATCAATGGGAAAGGTAAGTGCATGCATTCTCTGCTCATTTATATCATGTGTTGAGCAGTCGAACAAAAACAAAACTGCTAAATATTTTTCAGAACATATGCTTGATGGTTTCCTGCTCCTCTCCACCCAACAATACAGTGAATAGCCATCAGAAACTCAATAATTTCCCAGGGAGATGGCAAATCTCCCCATTCTCAACCCCAAAGTTGTCCTTATGCACTCTGTGCCGTTTTCATCACCTTGTGCAAGGTGAAGTTACATGGTCGTGCAAAAGTATCAATATCGGCTGCTTGAAAATTCCACAACTATAGGGTCACCTCATGTCGTTTATACTCACAAATATGGAAATGACTAATGCAGCTGACAATTGGACTTTGCATGGCTTAATGGAGTCATTAGCTAAATGGAAGACTTAAAAGACCATCTATAATTTAGATACTTGAGAGCCAGCAAGGATTTCACTCAGTGAATGGAATTCAGAGTTTAGCAGCCACTCCTGTGCAAAGCGGTTGCTTCTTTGTTATTGAATATGAATTGCATATGAAATGAATTGAATACGAATTAGATTAGGTGGTAGTAGCTGCAAATCAAAACTTTATTGAAAGGTTAAATAACCCCTGATCTTAATTGTTCATCCATCAAACCAAGTACATGTTTTTCAGATATGGAAACAATGAAACTTTTTAGAAAGGGACATACAACTTGTAAGTTGCTGCACTACTGCCGAGGGCTTGAATAATAAGCTGATAGCCATGTACTTTTGACCAAAGAGCGACCAGCAAGCCATTCCAGAGACTCTAAAAAAAGATGCAGAAAGTGATTTAGATTGATGACTGGTGCAGGAACTGTGGCCTAGATTCTGGTGAAGAATGTACACTGGCACTACTCAATGTCAGTTAGAAATAGTTAAAACCAAGTCAAGCTTCCACTCAAGTATTAAAAATATAGAACGATGATGGGTGTAATGAATTCAATCTTTTTGTTTACTTGGCTCCGTTATCCTTCTCTCCTTACAGGGTCTGTACTTATAGTTCAGTTGCTACACAAGTGTATTGCTGTGCTGTATTGTCCTGTGGATGAGGTCATTTGGCTGTCGGTCAGTCAATAAACATCTGATCGTGACACTATTCACAAACTAAGTCAGGAAGTTCCCCTTATGTCCTTTTCAAAGTTATCTTGCCAGCAGAGGAGATAAATCAAGAAGTAAGCCTTGGGTTTTAAAAATAGTTAGAACAACACATTTAGGAGGTGGGTGCCTTTTAAATAAAACATATCAGAAGGAAAGAATAAAGGAGGTGAAGGACAAGGGGGATAAAGAGGAAATTCACTGGGCAGTAGTGGAGTAACAAGAGACTTCACCATCAAATTTGGAACTGGAGAAAAGGGAATGAGACAGTGTGCAATAAGGCAGTCCAAGTTTAGTGGAACGTTCGATGGGATTAGAGGCTGAAGGGGTTTGCAGCTATACTGCAAGGGCACACCCATGGAAACAGGAAAGGAGGAGAAACTATGTGAGCTGAAGTGTGAGAAGAAGAATGTGTTATGTACTGCTACTAAGATGAAAAGGGAAAGAGTTGGCGCAGCAAACAACCTGATGCACTCACAAGGGTGTGTTAACAACCATTTTAGTTATTGGATGCTTCTCATAAACACTCCCACATATACACACGTGATCAGGCTTGGTACAACTTCAGTATTGGAAATGTGCTGTCCAAGGCTCTGACACAGGGAGTAATGGATAGATGGTCAGGGACAGGGTTGGGTGGATGAAGGCCCTCTGAGGTTTTTCAGGGAGCGTGAGCGGGAGCAATATCTAAAGAAATGTAAAAATGACTCATGCCTATGTCCGTGGTTTAATTCTAGAGCGGCAGAAAATAACTTGGAAAAGGATAAACTTGCTTTGTATGCTGCATACAATAAAATCAATTTTCTATTTCATTTTGCTAGAAAAGGCCATTATGCACTTGAATTTCTGGTCATACATTTGAAAATTAAAATGATGAAGGACCACTGCACATATTCATGTTGACAAAAGAGCAAAGAAGATTGCAATGGCTGGAAGCCAATGGAAAGAGATGAATGCACTGGCAAGCAACACGTTTTTCTTAAAGCTTTTGAAATGAGAAAAAGGGTTCATTACACATTGGCAAGAAAGATAATCTTAGAAAATCTGCATGTGTGAATGCACTCATTCTACTAGTGTGTATGGTTACTCTTGGGATTTCTTGTTTGTCGTGAGAGGGTGTGGGCAATCCTGAATGGAGTACTTTGAAAGGAATACGTTTTTTTATGGAGCTAACTTGTTTTAAAGAGTTATATTCGGAGGGGGTGGCAGGGAAGGGGGGAGTAAACAAAAATAAAATGGGGAAGCAAGTGACATTGGTGGGGGAAAAGGCACAATTATGCTTTCATGTCCATCATCAAAAGCCAGTGAGCATGCTGATTTCAGAAGGCTGCAAAGCTGCTCATCACATTTAGCACACCAGAGTATTTATTCAAACTCAAATACAACAGTGAACCATGCTTGTTAAGTCAGCCACAAAACTGTGCACTGTGAGCCTCATCATACCCATCCTTTGTGTAATCCCTGATGCTATCAATGAGTTACTGTATGAAATACCTGGACCAAAGCATGCAGGAGCAGAATAGCTCATACCTTCACATCAATGGGCAGAAGATCATCTGCAGTGAACTCACACTTCGAGATTTGGCAGCAGTGCGATGGGGATTTCACAATGGGTCAGTAATTCTGAAAATCTGCTCTCGAATATTTGTCCAGAATTGTATTAAAATAAAAGAAACAAAGAACTGCAGATGCTAGTTAGTAACAAAGTGCTGGAATAATTCGGCAGGGCAGGCAGCATCTCTGGAGAATATGATATAGGTGATGTTTTGGGTTGAGACCCTTCTTGAGCTGTACGTGACTTTCTGGCTCTTATATTAAGTGTACTAACATGTAAAGCCAAGCATACCATGTGCCTTCCTTACCACTCTATCTACTTGTGTTGCATTTTCAGGGAGCAATGGACTTGGACCCCAAGATCAATGCTGTTAAGGGTCTTGCCTTTTCCCTTACAAGAATGCACAGTAAGCCAAACGGAGGACCTGAAGTGATTCCAATGTATTTAAAGAGTGTTGCAGAATGAATTACACACAAGGTCAGTGGCACATTGTGAACAACACTAATATAAAGCTAAAGGTCGAAAACCTTAAGTGAAAAGTTCAGACTTGAACAAATTCAACATTGGCACCAGCAATCAATATGTAGATGAGTAAGCTGTTTTAGACCCATTGACTGAATTACCTTATGTACTCTGAAAAGAGTTAACACCATCAGTCAAACATTTATGATTTCCAGGTCACGTTGTTCATAAGATAATATTTTATTTGCATTCTGCAAATTTATAAACAGGATACAAGTTACTATCTACTCAAGAAGCCAACGTCTGAAAAAACAGTGAATTGTTAAACTTGATCTTAATACAGACGTGGAACTAAACATTAAGTCTTTAGAGATTTATGTTTTCCTGCTTAAAGAATTCTCACAGATCCAATAATATTTGGACTGGACTGCTAAGAATAATTAATGGCTCAGTGAAACAAATGAGAACTAATACTTTGCACTTTAGAATTTTAGATTATTTTATTGTCATTCAGACCTTTCGGTCTGAACGAAATTATGTTGCCTGCAGTCATACACAGAACCAATAAAGACAAAACGTACAATAAACACAAATTAAACATCCACCACAGTGAGTTCACCAAGCACATCCTCACTGTGATGGAGGCAAAGTCTTCGTCTCCGTCTCTTCCCTCCTTGTTCTCCCTCTGCGCTGAGGCGATCGATCCAGGCCGGTGATGCCGCCCTCCAGTCCAGCGGACCTCCGTGGTGATGTCGCCGCCGCCGAAAGCTGGAACGCCGTCTCCGCTCCGAGACGGCCCGCCACAGCATCAGCTCCGGGCAGCCGCCCCAGCTCCAGGTCTCGCAGTCTCCGCTCCGGGCAGCCGCCCCAGCTCCGGGTCTCGCAGTCTCCTCTCCAGGCCGCCGCCCCAGCTCCGGGTCCCGCAGTCTCCGCTCCGGGCAGCCGCCCCAGCTCCGGGTCCCGCAGTCTCCGCTCCGGGCCGCCGCCTGACTTTGTTTCACTGTTGTTTCTTAGCAGCAGCTTCTCACTCTATACAAGCTATGGTTTCATCCACTACGCCGAGTATTGTGAACTACCAGAATTATGGTCACTTGCTCTTTGATCAATTTAGGTTTTCATCTGCAAGACCATGCCGTACAGCGAGCCCTTCACTAACAAGGGCAATTATTGGCAGAGGTGCATTCATTCTGAAGGATACAGCAAGTTGATTTGAGGAAATAATAGCACATGATGATGCATGTTGGACAAGAGTGGAGGACCAAGTGAAAAGGAAAAATAGAAATCTACTGCATAAAGCACTAACAGCTAAATACTGCAGGGAGATTCCACAGCTTCGCTCATTAACTAACTTTCTGATGTGTGGATAGCAACATGGTAACTGCAGATGCTAGAAGCAGGAGGAAAAAATAAGACTGCTGCAGGAACACGGCAGTTCAGGTAGCATCGATGGAGGAAAAAGAACAGACAACATTCGTCAGACTGGTGGACACAACCCAAAATGTCGTCTGCCCATTTACCACCATGGATGCTGCCTGACTATGGGTTGTTCCGGCAGTCGACTTTTAGTACCGTGATAATGCCACATTTCTATTGGATGGTAAGCTGCTGAAAAGCTTTTAGATGGTTAGCTGCTTCTCTGCACAAATGTCAACAATTTTAGGTAACTATAAAACCCTCCTCCTCTCACTTCTTCCCAACATACCCATCCTCCCATTCCCCATCTGGACTCTCCCCTTCCACCCACATTCCTTCCTCCAGCTTCACAATTCTTCAATCCTTTTGTCTCACATCTTCTTTCCTTTCATGTGTGGCCCCATCTGCCTATAAAAAAAATTCTCAACTGTATCAACCTATTACTTTTCAGGTGTGGTGCAGTCCCCCCCCCCCCCCCCCCCCCCCCCCCTTCCCCCGCCATGGGAATATGGGAATTACCTGCTAAGATTTTCATGTCTTTCATTGTAGTTTGGAAAACTAAACTGCACTTCCTTATGGGGAGAGGGTTTCCACTGGAATCTAGAAAATGCCTTTAATCAATGCAAATCGGTTGCTGGTGATATCATTGGAGCCGGTCAGCTATTTTAACCAGGGGCCTACATACAGAATCACTTTGACCTTTCCAAGAGGAGAATGTGTCAGCTTTCTCCTTGTGCCTCCCGATGGGTAAACAAGCTGGGCAGACTCAAGTCTTGTTAGTTAGTACTTTGAAGGGGGCCCACCTGGGAACTTGAGATGCAGTTGGTTTGCAGC
The DNA here is from genome assembly GCF_010909765.2 of Amblyraja radiata. Lineage (NCBI taxonomy): Eukaryota > Metazoa > Chordata > Chondrichthyes > Rajiformes > Rajidae > Amblyraja > Amblyraja radiata. The sequence goes on along the minus strand of NC_045956.1, from coordinate 102,275,546 downwards.
CATGGGGCAAACCAGCAAACAACAACCACAATAAGGATCTGAATTACACTGTGCAGGTTCAAGTCAAGTTCAAGTGAGTTTATTGTCATGTGTGCCTGTATAGGACAATGAAATTCTTGCTTTGCTTAAGCACACAGAAAATAGTAGGCATTTACTACAAAACAGATAAATGTGTCCATATACCATGATATAAATATATACACACATGAATAAATAAACTGATAAAGTGCAAATAGCAGAAAGTGGTTATTAATAATCAGAGTTTTGTCCGAGCCAGGTTTAATAGCCTGATGGCTGTGGGGAAGTAGCTATTCCTGAACCTGGTTGTTGCAGTCTTCAGGCTCCTGTACCTTCTACCTGAAGGTAGCAGGGAGATGAGTGTGTGGCCAGGATGGTGTGGGTCTTTGATGATACTGCCAGCCTTTTTGAGGCAGCGACTGCGATAAATCCCCTCGATGGAAGGGAGGTCAGAGCCGATGATGGACTGGGCAGTGCCAGAGCGCCAGAGACCCGGGTTCGATTCTGACCTCGAGTGCTGCCTTTGTGGAGTTTGCGTGTTCTCCCCGTAACCACGCGGGTTTCCTCTGAGTGCTCCACTTTCATCCAACATACCAAAGGCATGCTGATTTGTAGGTTCATTTGCTCCTAGTGTGTAGGGAGTGGACGAGAAAGGGGGACAACATAGAACTGGTGTGAACTGGGTGATCTATGATTGGCATGGACTCGGTGGGCCCTTTTCCATGCTGTACCTCTAAACCAAACTGGAATGAGAAGCTATTATTAAGAGAAGCTCAAAAAGACATGGTTCTTTATGTACTTGACTTTCCTTCATTTTTTGATTTGATTCAATTTAATGTCATTGCACTTTTCAGTGCAACAAAATGGTTTAGCCTGCAGTCATAACATAGAATAAATAACAAACACTCAATACAGTTTAAAGTCCCAAAGTCATTATCTCTTCCCTCCTTGCTCTCCCTCTGCGCTGAGGCAATCCAAGCCTCCGATGTTGTGACCCTGCAGGGTGATGGTAGGTAAGTCCCGCGGCTGAATCCGAGCTCCGCAAACGGGCCGGTTCAAACTCCGCGGCCCGGGGCGGTCGAAGCTGTCGCCCTCCAGTCCAGCGGACGCAGCTGTAGTTGCGGGAGCTCCGGAAAACAGAACTCGAGCTCCCGGTGATGTCGTCCACTGGCCCACTGGCCCGCGGCCGAACCTCCAAGGCTCCAAAGTCGGGTCGGAAGTTGGGTCGCACCGCAACCACAGCCCCGGTCGGCCAGCCTCGCGTTGGTAAGTCCTGGCTCTGCCTCCGCAGCCTCGAGCAAAGATCCTATAGCGGCCTCGAGGTCGGTCGCAGTTGGAGGCCGCCAGCTCCGCGATAGGCCTCAGCACAGACAGACACGGAGACGGGCGATACGGCAGGAAAGGTCGCACCCTCCCCCCCCCCCCGAAGGAAGAGTCAAAAAACATGTTACACCCACCCCCCCACACACACACAACTAAATAAACCGAAATAAACTGTAAAAACGGGACAAGAGAAAACAAAAAAACAGAAAAGACAAACGGACTGCAGGCGAGCCGCAGCTGCAAGACAGCGCCGCCACTTCAGGGCCCAGCAGAGGTAGATGTGCTCCATAAGGAAACTACAGGCCTTCCTATCCAGTGTTCCTCTCCCTTCCCAACAACAAGGCAATCCCTTTCCTGAAAGTTTCCAGCTACAATGGTGGTGTGATGCCAGCCGACATTCCACTCACTTACCAGCCAGCTCTCACATCCCATCCGTTTTGAACAGGAAAATAAAGGAATCTGCATCTGGAAGATCAAATTTCCCAGGCCTCACTGTGCCAACATCAGGATACTTTGGGCTCACTCCCACACAACTCCACTTCTCGACCTCTAAACCACAACATTTTATTTTGAAGAAATCAACTTACTGAGAACAGGTTAACGTGGCCAAGATATTTATCCTATAAAATTGAGCCTGGATATGGATTTGATTTTGAGCAAATTTATTTTCTGCACTTGAAAATTGATATGAACCATGCTAATATTCCATGTAAAAATCTAGATTTGACCGCCATTGAAAACGTGCCCCAAATATGAATGTAGTATTGCCAATCCATGCTCCAACACAGATACGCCGCCTTTCAGGGACACACATGAACACGACTGATGTGCTGTAAATTCAAATCTAAGCTGGGGCTTGTTTTTGAGATGAAGCACAACATCATCTCCTCAGATTTTCTCATGAATCTGCTGTTACGCAAAAATATTACTTACAAAGGCGAGGCTGGATTAATGTCTGCCAATAATGATAATGAAAGGTGGTTTTTGACTTAAAAGGATACTTTGGCTGTCTTTTCCAAGTCCATGACATGGCATGAATACCAATTATAGCCTTTCAAACACAAATGATAACTGGAAAGAGGCTATAAGTATGTTTCAGTGATAAGAACAACCACCAATTATTCCCAGCTTTGTTTGTTTGCTGCTGGTATGCAGCCATATGATCTCCAGTTGTTTAAGGGAACAATTATTCTGAAATTAGGCCATCTGAAAATATTTCCTGCTACTTGGCAATGCTAAAGCTGCAGAACAATGTGGCAAAGAACTATTTGATTCACTGGCAGTAATTGTTGAATAATGATGCTGTGAAAAGGTGCTCCTTTTAAAAAGGCTATTTCAGATTGGAAAAAAATCAAAGACATCCTAAACCTGTGAACAATGTACACAGGATTATCACGTCCAGTGCTGGAATCATATGAAATGTTATGAGATTACTAGTCTTCCCAAAGTGGGGATCAGCAGATGTGCTTGTTGCATGTAAAGTGAGCAGGTTTATTTATACTCATGCAGTTGGAGAAAGACCAAGTCTCATTATTACTTTGACACCCGCCACGTAATGTATGGCCTACTGGCCATGTGGGTTTCAGGCCTCATTGCAAGAGACTGCACAGGTACAAGATGGAGAAGCATAGTCCACCATGCATTGCTTGGAGTATCATTAACAACAAAATCTCGCAATGCAGACTGTGTAAGGACACCTAAAAACAGGTCTTCCCATCGGTTTCTAGTTCAAGCTTTCTGAGGTTCCTAGTCTGATTAGTTTAGTATAGAGATACAAGGCACCAAATTCTGCACATTGGTCCCCACAGAGCCAAAGATTCTAATAGACAGAACGGCCTTGCCAAGATATGGATGATGTAAAGTTGACACAGAGGGACCCCTCTAACGTGCAATGCAATTTTTGAAAACGAGAGGGCTGCGCCATTGACTCTTTGATGGGCCTCTAGTTCACCCCTCTCGGACAAGTTTGTGTAACTGATGTTTTTCTGTCCGTTCTTTTATATTATATACACTGCCTTATGAACGCTGGTAAGGAGGGAAAACAATGGAGATACAATTTCAAAACCTAATTGTGATGCCCATTTTCCTTTGTGAAAATTCCATGTTAATTCAGTACATGTGTGGAATGGTGGGCAAACTTATGAGTATATTTGGGTGTATAAAAGTATTAAAAATTTGAATAATTTCCCTGAGGTGTGTATAATTGTGTTGCTTTTGAGTGAGAATTGTATTGTTTTAAAGTGTGTGAATATCTGAGATTTAGCATATTGAATGAGGTGTGGCAACTTGCGAGTGAATGTCACTGAAAAAAAATGTTTTAAGAGGTAGAGTCTCTTTAAGATGTTACAGTTGTATGGGGGTGGAGCCACACAGTTATTTTCTTTTCCTTTGTTCTTTGGATATGCTTATCCATTTATGTGGAAATTAACTGTTTATTCTTTGTTTTCGTTTAACTCTTAAACAGAGGAGAAATGCAAATATGCAGTTTGTTTTGTCTTATCGATGTTTTAAGCTTGTCTTTTTCCTATTTCTAATCATTTGAACGCAGTTCAAAAAGAAACCTGGATGCTTTTGGCATCCTGGTTAACGTGAGATTGGAGATGCCAATATCGCAGAGGAAAAAAATGTTAATTTGGGAAAATTGTGATTAGTATACATTTATACTAGGAATTTGAAATTGTGAATTTGGGGAGATAGATTGGAACAATTGGGAATCATTTTTAAATTGTTTTTTCTTAATCATTTATTTTTTATTTTTTAAAGGGTTTAAGGATATTGGCGAAGCTATGGATTACTGATTTTGGGTTTTTGAGTTCATTTGGGAAAGCTTGTTTTGATGTGATCATAGTGTCTTTTAGAATGAAAATGAGCAGCCAGGTTTCCTGTCTGGAAGGATTTGGGGAATTTTTGTCCACTATGGATTGATTGTATTACTAATTGTACTCTTAATTTGTTTGTTGCTATGCTTATGGCCTTTTCTATGTACTCGGCGAAGACTGTAATTGTTATCATTGAAATGATAAAGAGAAGGGAATGAAAAGGTTAAATGCTTTTAAATATATAAAAAATACATAGTGGAATACTTGACTAGGTTGTAGCTTATATTTTGTCTCAAGCAGGCCTTCTCCAGTGGATTGATAAGAAAGATAGAGACAAGCCCAGGCTTGTTTCAGGTTGGTGTATATTGAGACAATGACCGATGCCGTTGAAATGTATCTACCAATTGATAAGGGAGACAGGCTCAGACTCGTGTAGTGATGTGTATTGATTGAATCTTGTGACCTCTTTGGAATGTGATTAACTCTTGTGACCATGACTAACCTCTTTGGAATATGATTAAGTGACACACAGTATAAAGCACCTTGCAAATCTTTGTTCATTGAAGTGGTGGTGCGGGGGAAGTCAAGTGTCTGTGTTGCTTACTTGACTGGTGTATCCCTGTCACTTCCCGGCCGATGATCAGTAAAGCTTGAGTTGGTCTACTGAACGTTTTTGTGAGTTGTCTGTTTATTAAGAAGTGAACCTTATCACAAAGGCACGCGCAGGTTTGTAGGTTCAATCCTGAATATGGATGCTGTCAGTATGGAGTTTATACGTTCTTCCTGTAACCTCATGGGTTTTCCCCCGGTGCTCTGGTTTGTTCCCGCATTTCAAAGACGTGCAGGTTTGTAGGTTGATTGGCTTCTGTAAATTGTCCCTAGTGTGAAGGATAGACCTAGTGTATGAGTGATTGTTAGATTGTCGCAGACTCGGTGGGCTGAGAGACCCGTTTCCACACTGTATCTCTAAACTAAGTTATTTCATGAATTTATGTGGCAGCTCAAAATAAATTGTTCACCTTTTCTGGGATATTAAGCATGTGCCATGTGGTTTGAAATTTGCTATGTAATATTTGTATAAGCAATTAAACTAGTTGGAGGTGAAATTATCCAAGGCCATCTAGAATGGATAAAATGGAAGCTACATTTCCCTGAACCAGCTTAGCCAGAAATTCCCGCAATCAGCTTCTACGCAATTTACAGAGAAGGCTTTGCTTTACTTTAGTAGTTGTTAAGTAACGCCATGTGTATCAGAAGGATTTGTTGCCTGGTGAAAGATCACAAAGAGAAGAATTAACCTGTATTGTATTGCAGCCAATCCATTAGGGAAGTGTTTAGAGTTACAACATGGAAATAGCCCCTTCAGCCCACCGAGCCTACACCAACCATCGATTACCCATACACTTATTCTATGCTATCCCGTCCAGGGGCAATTTACAGAAGCCAATTAACGTACAACTTTGGATGAGATTCTGGGTATCTGGCTGTGTTCTGTAGTAATTAAATATTCCTTCAGGTTAAACAAATGCCCCCCCCATAAAGGCCATAGCAGACAGTGGCAGCAATATTATGGCATTGCAAAACAATTGTCCAATCTAGCATTTATTTTTTCTGGTAGTTAAAAAAGACAAATGATGCAAACATTGTGATTAACATCATCAATTAAGGGTGATTTGGTGTGGAGTCGATAATCTTCCACCAATTTACCAAGTAACCAATCATAGTAAATGTGTTCCAGAGAGCGTGCCCATATCTTTAAACTTCCATCAAGATTTGATGTATTCAATGCACATTTTACTGCCGATATAAGCAAGCAGGATGAACACAATCACTAGATTGGATTATCACTGGCACTGTCATCAAAAAAATCCATTCAAATCAATGAGGGAATTCCCGTAGAATGTAATTACTTTAGTACGCCTACTGTTTAAGAAAGGACAGTATGCTAACACTTTGCATACAAAGCTGTCAGCTCATGACATTCATACTTCTGTTTGCTATTATTTTGCATGCTGTACTTCCACGCCTAATATTTTCTTTTATTCTAGTCTGAATGTTCAGACTGCAGGTAAAAGGCAACCCACACATGACTATGGCTCAGTTTGTGAGCAACCCAACCCCCTTAATATAAGAAGCAGTTACTAAGCTTACTCCTTACTCCTACTACTACTACGGACTGACGCAAAACTGCATTTCGTTGTACCCATACTTAGTATTTGTGCAATGACATTAAAGTTGAATTGAATTGAATTGAATTGAATAGTGCAGCGCCCAGGAAAATCTTGGTCAAGGGGAAACAGTTTGAATGCAGCTGAGGCTGAGATTTCTCCCAACTCTAACAGATGAAGCAACAAGACCTCAAAATCTGTTTGGCTCAGATGAATAACACATGATGTACTGAGTAAACACAGGAACAGAAGTTCATCCATCCCTGTGGGCATTGGATGGTCTGTAATTTAATCCTCTATTCACCAACAGCAGCTATGGAATTGTTTCCATTTTATTTGAGGAATTAAGTTTGAACTGAACCTACTCCCAAGAGTCAAGAATTATAGTGTTTAATTGCCATATGTACCAAAAACAGATCAATTAAATCCTTACTTGCAGGTCTGTATACACAGTAGGCACAGATAACACAATAAACAAAAGTTCAATAAGTTAAAAAAAAAACAATATTCGTGCAAAACAAAAACTGAAGTCCCTAGTGATTAATCTGAATTTAGAATATTTACTTTTAGATTGTGCACAAACTCTACTTGGGGCGAAAAAAATTGATGTTTTAACAGCATGCATCTACATGTTAAGTTTTCACAGGGAGTATGTTGCTCTTGAATTTATCCTTTAGTTTTGAGATTTAGAATAAATAGTTCAAAAATCTATGCTCTAGATTCTATTACCAGAACACCAATGATTGGAGAATTTGGAGAGAAAATCACTTAATGGGATGTCCAAAAGATTGAAGCATCGTGAAGATTAAGAGAATTACAGTTGCAATATCAATTCTTCAGCAAACGTTATCATTCTTCAGCCTTACTGTCTGGAGTGGATTAATTCACTCACTTGATTACCAGTAGATTTGAATAATAGGTTGAAAAAAAAAAGAAATGGGGCATAGTCGATGTTAAAATTGACCTAACTTGCAATGAAAAACATCAAATAAAGAGGTACTGAGTGGGAGGAAAAAAAGCAATCTAGTTGAACAGGAAGCCAGATTCAAGTGGGACAAATAATCCTAATGCTGGTGGGGGAGGGGTTATCAACTTTATTCTACAAAATATAAAGCTAATTGTTGAGTGAAATAGGATCAACTCAACCTCACCGCCACATGGATAAGCTCAAATGAATTCTGAAAACGTTGCTGCCTACCAACTCTAAAACTACCACCTACCCTGTCATCTTGCAATCAAATACAGTTAACTCATCTGCTATTAAGTGATTTATTACTAAATTAATCTTGCCAATTTGCAGTACAACTACATACCAATCATAACTCGAAAATAATAGTCAATGATATAATTAACACTCATTTTAGGCAACATTACCAATTTGATTTCATGGCTTACATTACTCATTTTGTGACATAACTATCCATTACTCTTCTACTGATCAAATTGCTGGGCCACCTCTGCTATAGTTAATTATATCTATCAATTTGCTTGTAAAGCTTGATGTTTAACTTGAAATTGTGATTGTTTAAGCAATAAATAGGTGTAGAAACAACATATGCTGTCTTACATTTACTTTGGCTAAAAATAATTAATTCCTTCACTCAGCAGCTTGCACATATTACAGTTGAGAGTTTATTACCATAAATAACCAACTTTGTTGATATACCCCCAGATTATCCCAAAGTACTTTCACAAGAACACAGCACAAAGGAGCAGGAATAGGCAACCTGGCACATCACACCTGCCCACCATGTAATACAATCGTCACCGATCTAACCCAGGCCTTAACATTTCTTCTTATGCGCTAGTTCCATGCAGTCCTCAATTTCCTGATATTTCAAAAGGTCATCTACTCCTCCTTAAATGCCCCCCCAGCGATTAGGACTCCACAACCTTCCAGGCTACAAAATTTCAGAGATTCATATGGACCTCTGTTTTAAATTATCCCCCCCCCCCCCCCCCTTTCTTTAGACTGTGTCCCCTTGTTCAAGACTCTCTCATTAGCAAAAAAAATCTTAATATTTACCCTGTCCAGCCAATTTAAAATCTTTAATTTTTGCAATAAGATTACCCCTCTTCTAAATTCCAAAGAATACAGATCTAAATCTTTTAGATTTTCATGGTGGGGCAACCATCTCACCCCAAGTATTCATCGAGATAATTTATTTTGGACTGACTCCAGTGCTAACACTCAAAGTATTGTCTCACCAACATTTAATAAAATTGTAACTATGATTCCATATTTCTAACAACTAATCCACATGTAACAAAGGCCAATATGCCCTTCCACTTTCTAACTACTTGCTACATCTCCCTGCTAACTTTTTGTGATTATCAATCCAGCCTAAGTTTGGTCTCACCTACGTACAAGAGTCCACATATTGAAAAACAGGTACAGTAGATGAGGATGGTGGAGGTGCGAGTGAACCTCTGCATAACCTGAAAGGACTGTCGGGGTCCCTGGCCAGTGTCGAGGGAGGAGGGAGAGTGACAGGTATTACATCTCCTGCAGTAGCAAGGGAAAAGTACCTGGGGAAGGGGTGGTTTGGGTGGGAAGGGATGAGTCAACCAGGAAGTTATGGAGGGAACAGTCTCTGCGGAAGGTGGAAAGGGGTGGAGCTGGGAAGATATGACTAGTGGTGGGATCCCATTGGAGGAGGCCAAAATGTTGGAGGATTATGTGTTGTATGCGATGGCTGATGGGGTGAAAGGTCTAGGGGGACTGTCACTTTTGTGACTAGGAGGAGGGGGAGCAAGGGCGGAGCTGCGGGGTACCGAGGAGACACGTGTCAGGGCCTCATCTATAATGGGAGAGGGGAACCCCTGTTCCCTAAAGAATGTGGAAATCTCGATGTCCTGGTATGGAACATCTCATCTTGGGCGCAGATGCGGCGTAGACAGAGGAATTGGGAGTAGGGCTAGAATCTTTGCGGGAAGCAGGGTTTGTTGTCGCAATGGGATGTACCAAGCAGGGTTTGTTGTAGCAATACCACTCAACGAGGTGTTCTATCTAAATCTTTGTGCTGAGCCATCACCATCTGTAATTTGGCTAACACCTCACTACATTTGTAGTTGGCATTGGAGCTGTGTTTAGCCGTGTAGTGCTGGATGTAAAGAGAGTAGAGCTGGGGATTATGTACGCAGCCCTGATCTGCACCTGTGTTGCACCACTGTCTCGTTTTATGGTCTTTTACTTTTCACTGACTCGTGTAATTTTTGTATAAATTATGTTCTGTGTGATATCTGAGACTACATGCCTGTGATGCTGCTGCAAGCAAGCTTTTCATTGTACCTCATTTCACCGTACCTTTGCATATGACAATAAACTCCACTTGACTTGACTTTCATATTTCATGAATGGAGCAGACTTTATTAAATGTTTCTATGACATTTCTAACAGCAAAGAATATTTTGTGGTATTATTGTATTCACCAGTACAAGAAGTGTAGTCAAGATAGTTGTGGGAGTCAGTGGGTTGGTAATAGACGTCAGTCAATAGTCTATCTCCTGTGTTGGAGACTTTGAGATCAATCAATCAATCAATCAAACTTTATTGTCATCTCGCAAAGCAACAATTGTACAGTGCAAAATGAGAAGACGTTTCCCAAGGAATACCGGAGCATCGCACATAAATCTTAAACATTTCACACATAATAACAGTAAAAACAATCCAGTCCCTGATGAAACAGTATAAATAGTTAAAAGCAGGTAAAACAGCAACATTAAAATACAGTAAAAACAATCATTAAAATGTCCAGGGCAGCTGATTTGAGTGGCCAGTGCTAGAGTTATTAAATTGTCAGTGCAAAGCAGCAGAATCAGGTGGAGTGACTGTTTAGCAGCCTCACAGCCTGTGGCAGGATGCTGTTTAGCAGTCTGGTAGTCCGGGCTTTGATGCTACGGTATCAAGAAAGGGAAGGGAGGTGTCAGAAATTGTCCAAGTGAATTCGAGTGCAGGATGGAAATTGGTGGAGAAGTTAACAAAGTAATTAATTGTTCTATATCTCTCTACATCATCGTCTATATCTCGTTTCCCTTTCCCGTGACTTTCAGTCTAAAGAAAGGTCTTGAACCGAAACGTCATCTATTCCTTCTCTCCAGAGATACTGCCTGTCCTGCTGAGTTACTCCAGCTTTTTATGCATATCTTCAGTTTAAACCAGAATCTGCAGTTCCTTCCTACAAATTCCAACTCCATGTCTTCTATCTGATAACCAATCTTCAATCCACATTACCAGACCTCTTCTTTGACTAATGGAATGTAACAAGCTGATTCAACAGGGGAACCTGTAGATGCAATTTGGTGCAATTTACCTGGGCTGCCTGGACCTCTTCCGATAGCATGAGCTTTTATCCTTTGAGCTAGACATTTATGTTGTGCTTTGTAAATGTGGCCTGGAGATCCAAGTAAGCTGCATCTACAGGTTCCCCTGTTGACTCTGCTTACTACATCCTCAAAGAACTCTTGCAAGTTTGTCTAACCAGATTTACCTTTCATAAAACTGTGTTGACTTGGTTTGATTGTGATGAGTTTCTCTAACTGACTAGCCATCTCTTCCTTGATTATCCTTTCCAACATCTTGCCAACAAGTTGACTGCCTTATTTTTCCTCCCATTTATTTCCCCTGTTTTTGAACGGGAGAATCACTTCCTTGATTTTCCAGTCTGCCTGACCCCTCTCTGAGTTTAGTCCCTGTTCAATATCGATGGTGGTGGCAATTACTTATATACAACAGTTATTTTAATCCTTCAGTCTGCTTTATGTGTGTTCCTTTGGATAGGTTGTGTTGCCAAAATGTTTAAAGCTTTCAAAAGAAGATTAAGGCACAAGTTATGCAATTACTTTTGGCCCTTTTCTATGAAATATTTTATCATTTTCTTCTCTCAGCTTATCACTTGCACTCCTTTGAGTTAATGTCTATATTATCTCTGGCAAACAAATAGTTCTTCTAACAAAAATATCAATGGGATTCAAATAAATTATTTTCTATTCTTACTGCAAATTATCAAATCCTTTTGGATTTTATTTAAAGTATTTAGCCTATCTCTACAAATTATCTTTCCTGGTTAATACTCCCACTCACAGTTCCTTAGTTCTCATGGCCTATCATGTTGCGCAAATTTCTTAATCATAGTTCTCTATGGCGTGTTCCTCACCTCCCTTATCACTCATTCTCCTATGCCTCCCCAATTGCAGTGTCATAGTTTAAAACAAAACTCCCCCCAGCTCCTTCTACAATTCACTTAAGTTTCCATCTCTCATGCTTTTCTGTCCACCCTATTGTGTTCTACCCTGCATAGTATTTTACTGTGGATGGTTTGCACCATTACTTCCTCTGAAGAAGGGTCTCGACCCGAAATGTCACTCATTCCTTCTCTCCAGTTTCCTTCGCCTGTTCCGCTCAGTTACTCAGTTACTCCAGCATTTTGTGTCCATTACTTCCTCACCACTGTGCCTTTTGATACATCCACTGCCTTGCATCTCCATTCCCTAACACTGATCATGTAAACCTTTCCAGGTCATTAAGTCATAAATCTGCATCCACTGGGGTCACAACTTGTCTGGTCAATACTGCCAGACCTAGCCAAGCTGTATTAAATGCCATCATGACTTGCACTCTTGGTGATAGTTTACTTTTGCAGGATCACCTTCAGAGGGTACAGTGCCTCCTCAGTCTACTTCCTCTCAGCCAATTTGATGCCACCAACTGAAGCATGGTTGAAAACAAAACAATGATCATGATGTGGCACTCAGATTGTGCCCATGATGTACATTGCAGCATTTAGCAGTCACATCTCAAGCTAACTGAACATATGAACATGCAGTCTATTATAAGGCAGCTCATTGTTTGGACAGTATCAATATATTGGCTGGCCAGTTGCTCAGTGCGAGTCCACCACGTTGCCTCAACGCAAAGGTTAATCCATTGCCAACAGATTTCACCAGCAGAATATAGATGTAATAATGGTATTTACTTGTACACTGCAGAACCCACAGAAAAGCATGGCCTGCCAGACTTATTCTCGCACCACCTGGCTACATTTAGAGATTCATTTTAATAATCTTCTTTCTGACTGTACAACCAGGATGTGAGAAAATTAAGGAAAAGGATTATGGAATTATTCTGGCACACTTAGCCTCCACTTTTAAAAGATATCCAAAACACACCACTTTACACAGATATTCACACCAGTTCAGGACTCTTAAACCAAAGCTGCCTCAGTTACTGTCACAATTGATAGTTATGAAGATTCAGGTGAAGAAATGGATGCATGCTCGAAAGGGAAGACACAAAAAGCTAGAGTAACTCAGTGGGACAGGCAGCATCTCTGGAGAGAAGGAATGGGTGACGTTTCAGACTGAAGAAGGGTTTTGACCCGGAAAGTCACCCATTCCTTCTCTCCAGAGATGCTGCCTGTCCTGGAGAAACTCAGCGGGTGCAGCAGCATCTATGGAGCGAAGGAAATAGACAACGTTTCGGGCCAAACCCCTTCTTCAGACTGAAGAAGGGTTTCGGCCCGAAACGTTGCCTATTTCCTTCGCTCCATAGATGCTGCTGCACCCGCTGAGTTTCTCCAGCATTTTTGTCTACCTTCAATTTTCCAGCATCTGCAGTTCCTTCTTAAACAACATGCTGCCTGTCCTGCCGAGTTACTCCAGCTTTTTGTGTCTTCCCTTTCGAGCATGCATCCCATTTCATATCTGGGATTTGCTCTGTAAAAAGATTGAGAAATGCTCTGTAAAAAGATTGAGAAATTCCCTAGATAATGTGTACTATATCAATTGATTATCAAATCATTTTGGATTTATTTAAAGTGTTTAACTTGCCTCTACGAATTATCTTTCCTGCTTAATACTCCCACTCACAGTTCCTTAGTTGTCATGATCTATCATGTTGCACCAATTTCTTAATCATGGTTCTCTCTGGCTTGTTACTCACCTCCCTTATCACATTCTCCTATGCCTCCCCAACACACATTACGTTATTATTGTTTAAAAGAACTTAATAGGGAAAATATCTTTGTGTATTACCTTTATATGAATTATATCAATTGTGACAGTAACTGTCACTACAAATGTCAGTAACTGCCACAATACATATTTATAATGATTTGATAGGGCCGATCTTTGGTTTCACATCTTGCACTTCAAGTATTGTCAAATGTTGCTTTGAAGTTTTAATTGCAAGTGAGAGCTGGAATTTCCCGTTTAGAATCTTAGACAGAAACTCCACATCAGTACAAGGCTCGGAATTCTCTAACCATGTACAATTGTCCTTTTGTCATTTGACGACATCTTGGATGCCATTGGAACAATGTTTCCAAGCACATTGCCAGCAACACTTAAAATAGATTTCTTACCCTGTAATTAAAAATGTAATAGCGTCATTCTCTTCCGTACATTTCATTAAATCTTTCCAAACAGCCAGTTGGTGCTCAGCTTTACTCGTCCATTCTCTTAACAATTAATGATAATGAATCTTCACTTTTTTTAAATATTTTACCATGGTGTGAGGGCAATTTTCTTGAAAGCATGGTCAAACAAACCTGAATATGTAGAGAACACCAAGTGATCATAGAAGACATAATCTGAATCCTTACAAATGAAGGAAAGGTTTGCTGTAAACCCCAGATTGCAAATGAAAAGGAAGAAAATAATCCCATGCAGCAGTTCCCAGTAAGATATACTCTGCTTAAAAACCGAGGAGCAATCAATATCCAACAGGAATAAATAACTCTTATGAGATATTAACTGCTTCATTGACAATCCAGTAGCCGGAAAGACAGTTCATAAATGCCATCCAAATCTGGAAACATGGAAAGTTCTTCAGGAGGTCAAATTTACTCATTGCTGTTTGAGGTAAAGGAAAAAGTGATGGCACTCCGTGGTATTATGGCATGGTGATGTCATGCAGAAATGAGAGGATGTTTTCAGAATGGAAATGCTATGTGTTGATAATTGACGAAGAGGACTATTTTCCAATCAGAGTTTGTGATTTGAGATCTTTTATGGAGTTGCCACATCGTTGTATTTACAGCCTCTTCCAAAGGTTGGAAAGCCCGATGTCCACTCAATCAACATTTCCCATGAAATCAAAATATAACGCTTGTGGTACTTACAAATTAAAAGCCAAAATCTAACACAATGATCCAGTCTTTCAGTTTGTGAGAAATGTTAGGGAGATACATAATTTACAAATATTTTTTTTTTTTTAATGTGGAACCCTTATTAGAATAGAATCCTTTGTAAACCAGCTTAAGGCCTCATCAAAGTGCTGGAAAGCAGCAGGGTTACACTGGATTTGGACACAGAGTGTCAAAGGCACTTCTTAATCTGATAATATGAATATTATTTTATTTTCCATAAGAAACAAAGGATTTCAGTCAGAAAATAAGAATTTCAGTCGTCAAGACAATATCTCCCAAGGATGTGAAAAATGCACTATTCTATGTTAACCTGCAGCCATTAATTAAAACACTACTAGTAGTAAACAAAGCAAAATGACAATAAAATAAAATGAACAATAAACCAATACACATTAACTTCTCATAAACATCACAAATTAAATCTTACATGTTCGAAAAGTAGGAGGAAGTATACACTTATTTATTCCTACCCCTTCTTTGCTACTCATCAATTAATTCACAAACGTTATCTCATCTACACACACACACACACACACACAATTGTGTAGATGAGATAAAGTTTGTGAATTAATCTCATCTCATCTACAATTTATCATTTTATCTCATCTACATATATATCATATACATACACACATATACACATATACATATATACACACACACACACATATATACACGCATATATATACACTATATACACGCACAAATACACACATACACATATATACACACATACACACATACATACACATACACATACACATATATACATACACACATATACATATACACATATATACATATACACATATATACACATATATACACATATATATACACACATATATATACATATAGAATAGAATAGAATGCCATTTATTGTCATTCAAACAGACAAGTTTCAAACGAAATTTCGTTCCTGCAGTCATAACATTAAAAAAACCCAAAATACACAATTAACACAAACATCCATCACAGTGAATCTCCAAACACCTCCTCACTGTGATGGAAGGCAAAAGTCTTATCTCTTCCCTGTTCTTAGTTTCTTCTCCCACGGTCAAGTAGTCCAACTGCTCCGTCGAGGCAAACGAGGCTCTTGATGTTAAAACCCCCGGCGGGCGATGGAAAGTCCCGCAGCCGTTTAGGCCACGCCAGGCGATGTAAGGCCCTGCTCGGGTCTTGATGTTAAAGCCCCGGCGGGTGATGGTAAGTAAGTTCCACGGCCGTTTAAGCCGCGCCGGGCGATGTAAGGCCCCGCTCCGGGTCGTTTTAAACACCGCAATTCGGGCAGGAGAAGTTGCCGTTGCGAGAGCTCCGATAAACGGTCTGCCACCAGGGACCTGCGAGCTCCCGATGTTACCGTCAACAGGGCCTGCGGCCGGAGCCTCCGAAGCCCCGAAGTCGGGTCGCAGCTGCGCGCCACCATAGCTCTCCGCGCTCTGAACTTGGCCAGCTCCGCGCTGGCGAGTCCGCAGGCTCCACGACTGGAGCCCTCAGGTTGGTTCCAGTATATAAATATCTCCAGTATATATAACGCGAAAATCACACTGTGTCAATAAACTAAAACATAACCATCATCACAGCCCTTCCTCAATCTTATACCTCTGGAAAAAAAATGTTTTGCACTTCTTCTTAAACTGAGTAATGTTTGTGCCTTGCTTGAGTTGCACATCCAAATAATTCCACAATTTCACCCCACAGATTGAAATACACATACTCTTCATAGTTGTACGAACACAAAGTTTCTTTAACTTAAACTTTTCTCTCAAATTATAACCACTGTCCCTGCTAAAGAAAATTTTTCGTATATTACCTGCCTGGTAGTAAATTATTTCTTGCTTTATACATTAAAAGATGAATTGATGAATTGATAAAGGCCAGATATTGTGTTACAAAATCTACATAACAACTGACATTTCTCCACATTACTGACCTTTGGTAGAAATTTAGTATTTCTGCATAAACCGATTTGTAACGGCTGATTACAATAGCTTGGTCACTGTACATCAACACTGGATTCATCAAAGCTCCTAAAATACCCCTGCACCATATGCTCTCTTTGATTTAAATTGAGTGTGAAACTGTGGGGAGAGGAAGCCAATACTCAGTTAATTAACATTGTTTTATTTGATAGAATTTAGTTTAGAGAGAGAAAACATGGAAACAGCCCCTTCGACCCATTGATTTCACACCAACTATCTATCACCCGGTCAAACTAGTTCTATGTTATCACACTTTCACATCCCCTCCTTACACACGAGGGGCAACTTAGTGGCTGGTTAACCGCCAAACCCATGTGGGAGAAAACCGAAGCACCCAGAGGTCACATGACAAGCGTGCAAAGCCACACAGGCAGCACCGGAATTCTGGATTGAACCAGGGTCATTGTTGCTGCTCCACCAGTTGCTCCACTGTGCCAATCGTTATAGGATTATAGAAACATGGAGTCATACACCATGGGAACTGGCCCTTCAGCACATTGCATCTGCGGCAGCCATTAAGTGCTCATCTACACCTATCCTACAATAACTCATGATTTGCCTTCCACTGACCTCCATAATGGAACATTTACAACAACTGATTAACCTATTTTGGGGTGTGGGAGGAAACCAGTCTGCATACGAGGAGGGGAAATCCACATGGTCACAAGAAAAATGCGCAAACTTCACACTATACCCAAGGATCAGATTGAACAGGTCTCCAGTGTTGGAAGGCAAGAGTGAATAGAAATAGAAAATTCTATTTTGAAGAATTTATTTATTACATGTTTTTTTTTAAATGATTTTTAAAGTTCGTATATTCCGAAGTATTGAAACATGTTCAGTATTTTGACAACTGACAGCGAGCTAAGTCAGGGAGACACAAGAGACTGCAGATGCCGGAGGCTTAAGCAACAAATAAAGTGCTGGGGGAACTCAGTGGGTGAGGCAGCATCTGTGGAGGGAATGGACAGATGACTTTTACCACTGGGGCCTTTCTTCAGACTCAGGGATGTGGTCAAGCAAGCTGTCGAAGATTTTCAGCTCTTTCACAGTCATGCTTGTTCTGGCCCCTAATGGAAAACATTAGATCAGACAATACAGAGTAGTCCAGCAGAGGAACAGGCCTTTTAGCCCAAAGCATCTCATAAGATCATGTGATAGGAGTAGAATTAGGCCATTTGGCCCATCAAGTCGACTCTGCCATTCAATCATGACTGATCTATCTCTCCCTCCTAACCCCATTCTCCTGCCTTCTCCCCATAAACTCTGACACCGGTGCTAATCAAGAATCTATCTCCGCCTTAAAAATATCAATGGACTTGGCCTCCACAGCCTTCTATGGTGAATAATTCCACAGATTCACCACCCTCTGACTAAATAAATGTCTCCTCATCTCGTTCCTAAAAGAATGTCCTTCTGAGGCTATGACCTAATTCTGAGGCTATGACCTCTAGTCCTGGACTCTCCCTTGAGTGGAAACATCCTCTCCACATCCACTCTATCCAAGCCTTTAACTATTCTGTACGTTTCAATGAGGTCCCCCCTCATTCTTTTAAACCTGTGCCAAACACGATGCCAGTATGATGCAAACTGCATGAGGCCTTTTTGTGGCTTGTGTCTCACTACTGCGAATCAGCAGGCATCAGGAACACAAGTACATGCTGTCCAAAGTACGAAATGTTAGTCAGTGCAACCCACTAATACAGTTCTGTCTCAATGAGCAGTGGGCGCAGCTCGTTGTCATTGGTGAAGGGTTATTAAACAGTAAAATTAGAGGATCTTAGTAGAAGTTTCAGACAGAAACCTACTTCAGCACATTAAATGGGATAGGGCCCAAAGTAAAATGGTTGTATTCTGAGATTTCATTGGCCAAGTAGCTTTTTATTTTCTTCTATGCAATTCTATATTTCATTTTGTATGTCATCTTAAGCTTAGTGCTCTACATTTCAGACCTTCTAACTCCCTCTGCATAAACTAAGCATAAATACTGATCCTACAGGTTAATTAGTCTGAGGAATGGTTTCGGCCCGAAACATTGCCTATTTCCTTCGCTCCATAGATGCTGCTGCACCCGCTGAGTTTCTCCAGCATTTTTGTCTATCTTTAATTAAACTACAAAATGGTTTAGATAAAGATATTCAAGCACAATGCAGCAGTTAATTCAAACTCTTCAATTCAGCCACATACCTGTCTTGGACCCATGTTGAAGGATCCATTTTCATTAGAAAGCTATGCATAATTTCATAAAGATGATGGATAGGTCCCTGCTAGTGCTATAAATTATCAGAGTGAATTAAAGCCTTTCAGCTGGAATCTTAATATATAAAATTATTTTGTTAACTTTAAAGACAAAATTTACACGACAGAGTCATGATTTCCCTTGTACTTGAGCTTTACCAGAATTTTTTTTTGTCACATCTGCTTTTGCATCCAATTAATCACAATGTTGTTTCATCAGATAATTTTATTGGCATATGAAGTCAAAGTACTGGATATTTTCTAGGCTGTGTTCAAGGTCAGACTCCACATGGCAAGTCACGCACTGCTGGCTACAGATTTCAGATGCCATTCAGTGTAACCAGTTGTTACTGTACACAGAACAATAACATGGCAATAGAAATCGAAAAGAAATGTAACGGGCTTAGAAATAACAGTTAGCCACTGTGGGAGTGCGCGCGTTTTCCCCGGTGCTCCAGTTTCCTCCCGCACTCCAAAGACGTACAGGTTTGTAAGTTGTGTAAGAAGGAACTGCAGATGCTGGTTTAAACTGAAGATAGACACAAAATGCTGGAGTAACATCTGGAGCCTGGATCGCCTCGTCGCAGAGGGAGAACAAAGAGGGAAGAGACAGAGACTTTAAGATTTTGCCTTCCACCACAGTGAGGAGGAGGTGTTTGGTGAACTCACTGTGGTGGATGTTACATTTGTGTTGATTGTGTGTTTTTGTCATTTTTTATTACATGTATGACTGCAGGGAAACGAAATTTTGTTCAAACCGAAAGGTCTGAATGACAATAAACAAATCTAATCTAATCTAACTCAGCGGGACAGGCAGCATCTCTGGAGAGAAGGAATAGGTGACGTTTCGGGTGGAGACCCTCAGACTGTATCAGTCGCTATTTAAATTCCAAGCCTGTCCAGCCTTTCCCTATAGGTCAGGCCCCCAAGTCCTGGCAACATCCTACAAAATGTTAATATCCTCAGTTGTTGCAACCTCAGGCACAGATTCACTGCATGGATCTATGTCTCCAGAGCTTTGCATGTGGCTTTTTGAAGTACAAACAGTGGTTCTGAATACAAGCTGCAAGGATTCCCTGGCGTAAAAGTTAAACAGTCTTGACTTTATAATAATAATAATAATACATTTTATTTATGGGCGCCTTTCAAGAGTCTCAAGGACACCTTACAAAAATTTAGCAGGTAGAGGAAAAACATGTAAGGGGAATGAAATAAATAGTAGAGACATGACTAGTACACAAAGTAAAGACAGAATTCAATACAAAACACAATATGAGGCAATTAATGCACAGATGAAAAGGGAGAGGGACGTGGGGCTAAGGATAGGCAGAGGTGAAGAGATGGGTCTTGAGGTGGGACTGGAAGATGGTGAGGGACACAGAATTGCAGATCAGTTGGGGGAGGGAGTTCCAGAGCCTGGGAGCTGCCCTGGAGAAGGATCTGTCCCCAAAACTACGGAGGTTGGACTTGTGGATGGAGAGGAGACCGGCTGATGTGGATCTGAGGGACCGTGAGGGTTGGTAGGGGGAGAGGAGGTCAGTGAGATATGGGGGGGCCAGATGGTGGAGGGCTTTGTAGGTGAGGATCAGGATTTTGTAGTTGATCTGGTGGGAGATGGGAAGCCAGTGAAGTTGTTTGAGGACTGGAGTGATGTGATGCCAGGATTTGGTGTGGGTAATGAGTCGGGCGGCTGCGTTCTGGACCAGTTGGAGTCGGTTGATGTAGGTGGAGCTGATGCCAAGGAGAAGTGAGTTGCAGTAGTCCAGTCGGGAGGAGATGAAGGCATGGATGAGTCTTTCAGCAGCGGGAGGTGTGAGAGAGGGTCTGAATTTGGCGATGTTGCGGAGATGAATGAAGGAGGTTTTAATGACATGGCGGATGTGAGGCTCAAGGGAGAGGGTGGAATCAAAGATCACGCCAAGGTTGCGGGCCTGGGGAGATGGGGAGACAGTGGTGCCGTCGATGGTGAGAGTGGGGTTATTGATTTTGCTGAGTGTGGCTTTGGAGCCTATGAGGAGGAATTCTGTCTTATCGCTGTTGAGTTTGAGGAAATTATGTTGCATCCAGGTTTTTATAGCTGACAAACAGTAGTTGATATGGGAGAGGGGGGGGTTGTGGGGGGATTTGGTGACTTTATGCACTTTTTCTTACATATGCCAACTAATCCGTCACAGACGGACAGACTTAACCCCTATGTTTCATTAAATTTGTCCTCTTTAGTTGAATAAAGCACAAGCTTCAGAAATACTGCGCAGCCATAACGAAAAATGACACATTTTCACTAACCACTGTCAAGTGAAAAGTGGATATGCAAAAAAAAAAATCAGAGAAACTCACCCCCCCCCCCTCCCCCGCCCCCCCCCCCCCCCCCCCACAAACTGAAAGAAATTGCATAAATTGCTCAGTGGATTTTGGTAAAAAAAAGCTGAGAACAAACAAATTATCTTGTCCAAGGGAGTGAATTACGAAAGAAAGTAAGGATGACACAAAGCTGGGTGGCGGTGTGAGCTGCGAGGAGGATTCGATAAGTCTGCAGGGTAACTTGGATAAGTTGGGTGAGTGGGAAGATGCATGGCAGATGCAGTATAATGTGGATAAATGTGAGGCTAACCACTTTTTGGTGGCAAGAACAGGAAGCAGGGCCGGCCTTAGGAGGTGCGCGGCCTAATTGGGAAAACATTTCCTTGAAATATAAATACATAATTATAAATGAGTCACATGTCGAGAGTAATATGACAATTCGGGGGAGAGTTCCTTTCACAGCATGTGGGGAGTCTAGCCAGGGGTAAAGTTGCGGGGGAGGGCAGGAGTGTGGAGAAGGAGGGGGTCGGTTCATGCCAGTAACTCACTCACTCACCGCTGCCGCAGCGCTCCGGGCGCGCAGCCACTACATTGTGGCCGGGGAGGGAAGCACCTCGCCTACGAGCGGCCTCCATCACCGGACAGCGGAACCGACTGCCATCTCAGCGCCTTCTGCCGGCCCGCTCACATCTGGCAGTGCTCACCATCTGAACTGTGAGGGGACCAGCTCAAGAGCAAAGAACATAGAGCGGAGTGGGTCAGCGAGTGATGGATAACATCACAGCAGGCGGTGGAGCTTACTCCTGTGTCAGCGCAAACAAGGGATCAATTGAGGTTACTCGCACTGACATATGGAGTAAGCTCCACCGCCCGCTGTCCTGTTATCCATCGCCCGTTGACCCGCTCTTGAGCTGGATGATTCCCGGCCGACCCCCTCCTTCTCAATGCTCCTGCCCTCCCCGCAACTTTACCCCTGGACAGACTACCCACACGCTCTGAAAGGAACCCCCCCCCCGCAGCGCTGTCCTTTTACAGCCGCTTCCCACTTTACAACCACTTCCCATCAGCTGCTAGCAATAAGGAATAGACGTGGCTATTCCTCAGTACAGCAACATCGTTCTTGATGTTGCTGTACTGAGGGATAACGAAGTCTATCTTTCTTGGCTAACAACCTAACCTTCGGCCTCCAAGATGCAGGTACATTTTCTAGCAATGTCACAATATTTTGAGCGTTGAGGGCCTTCAAATTCGCATTTTATTTTAATCCAATTATTAAATTGTCTAGCGATTTTAAAAAAAAGTCAGGAACGGAAGTCCGATCGATTTTTCTGTAGATGCTGGAAAATCGAAGCTAGACAAAAATGCTGAAGAAACTCAGCGGGTGTGAAGCCCTGTCCCACCGTGCGAGTTCACCCAAGAGCTCTCCCGAGTTGAAAAACAATCAAAACTCGTGGTAAGCACGTAGAATGAACGTAGCGGGTACGTCGGAGCACGGGATGTTTCAATAGACAATAGGTTCATGAGAAGGCCATTTGGCCCTTCGAGCCAGCACCGCCATTCAATGTGATCATGGCTGATCATCCACAATCAGTACCCCGTTCCTGCCTTCTCCCCATATCCCCTGACTCCGCTATTTTTAAGAGCCCTATCTAGCTCTCTCTTGAAAGCATCCAGAGAACCTGCCTCCACCGCCCTCTGAGGCAGAGAATTCCACAGTCTCACCACTCTCTGTGAGAAAAAGTGTTTCCTCGTCTCCGTTCTAAATGGCTTACTCCTTATTCTTAAACTGTGGCCCCTGGTTCTGGACTCCCCCAACATCGGGAACATGTTTCCTGCCTCTAGCGTGTCCAAGCCCTTAACAATCTTATATGTTTCAATGAGATATCCTCTCATCCTTCTAAACCCCAGAGTGTACAAGCCCAGCTGCTCCATTCTCTCAGCATATGACAGTCCCGCCATCCCGGGAATTAACCTTGTAAACCTACGCTGCACTCCCTCAATAGCAAGAATGTCCTTCCTCAAATTAGGGGACCAAAACTGCACACAATACTCCAGGTGCGGTCTCACTAGAACTCTGTACAACTGCAGAAGGACCTCTTTGCTCCTATATTCGTTTCCTCTTGTTATAAAGGCCATTTCTTAGCGCTAACGCCAGGTACTCGGGAAACGTGGTAACTCGTGAAGATTTTTCAATATGTTGAATAATGTTCACGAGTAAAATATACTTAGGATGTAAAAATTTAACACATAGTCATACCGTAGTAGCTCGTGAGTTTGCCGTAGTAGGACCTGGTGTCTTATATCACTATTGTATGTTCATGATGGAAATAGGAATACTCTTTATATTCATTAACTTTGAATTGTAGTTTTATGTAATCCTCCCATAATTTCTGAGTTCCATTTCACAATATCTATCAGACATACAGAATGTTGCAAGGTAATATCTTGCCCAAACTCAGTTGTATCTTTCAATCTCAATAAATATCACAAAATATGCCATTGTTTCAGCCACATTATGACAAGATATAGAATGTAGGTTATTTGTTATCAGTCACCCCATCCCAGAAACAACAGAGGAGGAGCCATCTTGGGGAACGGCTGCTAGCCAGCAGCCGTCCGTTTTAATTCGCTTTTTAAAAAAGTTTTTAGTGAGTCCCGTTAAGTGATGTTTGGAGATATGTACTTTTTATTGTGGGGGGTAGGGGTCAATTTTACTTCTAGGTCCCTACCTGGTCGGTGAGGCAGCTTTTTCTCCGGGCTGCCCATCGACCCGTCCTCGTGGCCTACCAGCGGGCTTAGAGCGCTGTTTCCTGGCAGGGATCGCCCCCCAGCACCTCGGCCTCGGTGGCGGCACAGCGCTGGAGCGCTATCGTGGAGCAGAGCGGGCGATTCCTTGCCTGGGTCGCCGCGCTGGATCAGCGCGCTGGAGCTCCGGTGAGCTGTGACCGCCGTGTTCAACACCTCCGGGCTGCGGGTCTGCGGAGCGGAGCTGGCGGCGCCGATTTTAACATCGGGAGCCTGGGAGCTCCAAACCGGCGCGGCCTTGTCGGCTTCGGAAGCCGCGGTCTCCAGCTAGAAAGCGGCCGTTCCAGGTGGGCCAGCCGCTGAGAGGACTCTCCCGACGCCGGGGCAACACCACCCGGTGAGAACGGCCAGGAACATCGGGCCCCCGTAGAGGCAATTGCGGTGGCCTCAATAGGCCTGACTTTGGGGTGAACTTGGGGTTGGGGACTGGACATTGTGCCTTCCCCCACAGTGGTATCCATTGTTGGGGGGATGATTTTTTGTCTGTATGGTAATCCTGTTAGTCTTTGTCCAAGATGGCTGCCGTGAAGGGAGAGTGGACGCTGGCGCGCTTTAGCTGCCGCTGCTCTCTCTTCACATTGTGTTTTTGATTTTTTGTTTTTGGACTGAATTCTGTTTTTAATTTGTGTTTCTGTGATGTCTTTATTATTTATTTTATTCTGATTATATGTTTATATTCCTGTTAATCTATGTAAGGTGTCCTTGAGATGTCTAAAGGCACCCAATAAATAAAATGTATTATTATTATTATTATTATTAAAGAAGAACATTTTACTAATTTACGAGCATGTACCATACAGAGTCCGTTGATCCATCTATCTTCTATCTATATTTAAAACTGTGTGTGTGTGTGTGTGTGTTTCTGCCTGTCTTGTGGGTACCAGCCTTTGATTTGTTGCTACGCCAACACCACACGCAGAAACGCCGAGAATTTTTCCATTTCGGTAGAGATTTCACTTTTAATTCCAAGTATCCACTCCTGATTAAATTTCGACATGTTTATGTACACATTTTTAATAAAAGCCTTCTCCCCCCCCCCCTCCCACTCACTCATTTTGTCGCCTCCTGTTGGCCAGCGACCATAACGGCTGCTGGTGCCCGCCTCTCGCCTCAAAGACGCCATTTAAAAACAGCCGAAAGAAGCCGCCCCATGACCGGCAGCTGTCTCCCCCCCTCTCTCTGTCTCTGCCCTCTCTGTCTCTGTCTCTGTCTCTCCCTCTCTCACTCTCCCTCTCTGGAGACTGCCGCCGCAGGCAAAGCCCGGTTCGCCCACCGCCCGCCCGCCGCATTGCTCGGCATCCTCAGGTCTATCCCCGCCTGTGGCCCCCCCTCCAGTCCATGCCTGGTGATAGGCCGATTATGGGGTAAAAGGAGCAAATTAATAATATTAATATATTAACAAGGGGGTTAATTACTTTGTGTGCGTGGGGGGGAGGTAGTTAGTGTCTGTGTGGGGGTGGTTAATGTGTGTGACGCCCAATGCCCCCCCCCCCCTCAAGTGCACGTTGGCGGTACAGACCCAAGGGGTCTGCACTTGGTCTAGTATCCAACAAAATGTTGTGATAATTGCATAAAAGGTATTATTGTCTAAAAAATTTGGTGTGGAATGATAATCCATCTCAGTACTCATTTCGGCAAGTCCTAAGCTATAGATACTTTTCCCCCACCCCCAATCCCCCTCGCCCGAACTTCATTGAATCTACCATTTGACCAATCTTTTACTCAGCTGCTGTAACGTTTCCTTCCTATCAAAATCTCTGTGTAACATCTCTGTCCCTATCTTCCAATTCCCACTTTGAAATAAAATACAACTTTCGACTTAAATATTTCGCAGCAGGATCGCTATGTAAATGCAAATATATGGTATTTTATCCTAGTATCCCCCCCCCCCCTCTTACCACCACACAAGAAGCGTAACTTGAAGCGTTTGCATTTGGAGAAATACGGACCAGGAATGAAAATTAATAGCTAAGAATCGATTAACAGCGAGCTACGAGGTTAGAGGCACCTGTCAGAGGGCTAAGAAACAATCCTGAGTTGACGGCGTATTGTTTTAAGTGAGCATTTTGCAGCGACCTCGCCTTATATACTGGTAAAATATTCTTTCCACGGAAAACTCGTATTTCACTTTGAAATTATATTCATTTATAACCGTTTGTAACATCAGTAACCACCTTAATGTTCGTGCATTTAGTACCGGGTATGCTTGAAACAATTTATTGTAATGTACTGTATCTTTAAAAAAAACTACATCAACCAGGTGTGAAAATTACACTGAATCGAACGATGATTGAAAATGCGTGGGAATCGACTAATCGCGATCCTGCTGCAAAATGTTTAAGTCGAAAGTTGTATTTTATTTCAAAGTTGGAATTTGAAGATATGGACAGAGATGCTACACAGAGATTTTAAGCTCTTGGGTGAACTCGCACAGTGGGACAGGGCTTGAGGCAGCACCTATGGAGCGAAGGAAATAGCCGGATCTGAAGAAAGGTTTCGACCCGAAATGTTGCATATTTCCTTCGCTCCATAGATGCTGCCTCACCCGCTAACTTTCTCCAGCATTTTTGTCTACCGCAAAATGTCAATGATTCCGAGAATGCCGAGAGAGCTAGAGAGAGACGAGATTGTGAACGGGAGAGAGAGAGAGTGCGAGAGAGAGAGAGAGAGAGAGAGAGAGAGAGGGAGAGAGCGAAAGACAGAGAGACACAACGTGGGTCAGTAGGTAAATTGAATGACTAACCTGCTGCAGACCAAGAATCTCACCAAGAAGTCCTCAATCATGATGGTGAGTTTTAAGAAATTCTCAATGTGTCACCAATGCATCGATCTACATTCCACAGTAAATGTAATTCTGTTTTGAAGAAATGTTAATGACGCTGCGTGAATTGTATTCAAAGGAACGCAGCGTCATTAATACTTCTTCAAAAACACAATTACATTTACTGAGGAATGAGGGACGATGCATTGATGACACATTGTATAACTACTTGTTAACTACTGGCTGTTAACAAGTGCTACAGTAGTACTTAACACATCGTTTGTGTCTGATGGCCGTGCAGCGCTTGTTATCCATGTAAGTTTTGTTAAAAAAATCCTTATGGCGAATTTAAAAAAAAAAAATCTTTATTTAACAAAGCGAATTTGTATTTCCATATGAAATACCGAAAATTAACGCGGGACCCCCCTTGGAAAAATCGGTCCAATCGGCTTATGGCCGGCCCTGACAGGAAGGCAGTTTATCTGATCGGTGTCAGATTAGGAAAAGGGGAGGTGCAACGAGACCTGGTTGTACATCAGTCACTGAAAGTAAGCATACAGATACAGCAGGCAGTGAAGAAAGCAAATAGCATGTTCACAGCTTGAGGATTTGAGTTAAGGAGCAAGGAGGTCCTACTGCAGTTGTACAGGGCCTTGGTGAGACCACACCTGGAGTATTATGCGCAGTTTTGGTCTCTTAATTTGCGGAAGGACATTCTTTCTTTTGAAGTACTGTAGCATACGTTCACCAGGTTAATTCCTGGGATGGCGGGAATGACATATGATGAAAGAATGAATCAACTGGGCTTATATTCACTGGAATTCAGAATGATGCGAGGGATCTTATAGAAACATATAAAATTCTTAAGGGATTGGACAGGCTAGATGCCGGAAATATGGTCCAGGTGTAGGGGAGTCCAGAACCAGGGTCACAGTTTAAGAATAAGGGGTAGGCCAATTACGACTGAGATGAGGAAAACCATCTTCACCCAGAGAGTTGTGAATCTGTGGAATTCTCTGCTACAAAAGTCAGTGGGGGCCAATTCACTGGATATATTCAAGAGTTAGATATAGCTCTTGGGGTTAACGGAATCAAGGGGTATGGGGAGAAAGCAGGAATGGGGTACTGATTTTGGATGATCAGCCATAATCATATTGAATGGCGGTGCTGGCTCGAAGGGCCGAATGGCCTACTCCTGCACATATTTTCTATGTTTCTAAGTTTCTAATAATGAGCCCACTTATATCTTATCCAAGTCAATGGCCTTCTTAAAACAATAGGCAAACAGATATGAAATATATGAATAAATATATTTTTTAATACAGGTGAGTAAATTAAGTTTAAAAATGAGGTTGGTGTCAGGGTGACAAAAATACTGGAGAAACTCAGCGGGTGAGGCTGCATCTATGGAGCGAAGGAATATGTGACATTTCGGGTCGAGACCCTTCTTCAGTCTGATGTGAGGTTGCGGGGGTGGGGGGTGGGGAGCGCATCTGCAGTTCTTTCTCAAACCTGATGTAAGGGTGCTACATTCGAAAATGACAAATGTTGACATTGTTCCAAAATATAAACCTCAAAAAAGTCAGGAAGTATGAGTGTAAAGGCATTTATTTCTTGAAACTGCTATTATGTAAATACAAAAGATGAGAAGCAGTGAGGAAGGAAAGTTTGGTGCAATTCACAGACTGGGTGTTGGAACTAGGAGGGATGAGCTTGGACTTTAATGGAAGAGAGGACAGAATTTAAAAAGAGTGTTTTGAGGGAAGAAGGAACTCAATGTTTTGGTTCTGGCCCTGAACCGTTAACTCTGATCCTCTTTCCACATATGTTGTCTAACCTACTGGGCATTTCTAGCATTTTCTGTTTTTATATCAGATTTTTACCAGCTGCAGTTTTTTAAAATGTGCATTAACTATTGAATTCAACAATTTCACTCACCCATTCCTCCTCACCCACATTCATTTTCTATTTGTTGACGTTTATAGTGATTCTAGTGTTCTCCATTACATTTTGCTTTTTGCTTGTCCTATTTGTACCCCCTTTTGTCCTGCACCATAGAACACATAGAAGTTTCTCACTCCCCACTCCACCCTATGACTGGCTTTCCCTTTTGTTCTTAGAATAAAGGGGAGGTCATTTAAGACTGAGGTCAGAAAAAACTTTTTCACCCAGAGAGTTGTGAATTTATGGAATTCCCTGCCACAGAGGGCAGTGGAGGCCAAATCACTGGATGGATTTAAGAGAGAGTTAGATAGAGCTCTAGGGGCTAGTGGAGTCAAGGGATATGGGGAGAAGGCAGGCACGGGTTATTGATAGGGGACGATCAGCCATGATCACAATGAATGGCGGCGCTGGCTCGAAGGGCCGAATGGCGTCCTCCTGCACCTATTGTCTATGTTTCTATGTTTCAACTCCTCCCTTCCATTTCACTGCCTCTGCACTTACTTAAAACATTACTTCCCTAATCTTTCCTTGCTTGAACGATAAGTCACCAGTCTGATTCATAGACTGCTGTTTTTGTCTCATCATCCTGAATGGGCCCTTTATGAGTTGATTATTAACATAATTTTTGGCTTGTGTTAAATGATGGGTTGTTAAAAGCTTTCCAACGGAGATGAAAGACAAGAAAGTTTATCCCAGGCTCAGTTCTGTTTAAAAGGAACAGGAAATTAATGTGCTGAATAACTTGAATAATTAAATCCATCTAGAATTTCGCCAAAGTGCTGAGAGCTGAACAGGGACTTGTTTAGGAGAAACACAGATTGTTTTGAACCCCAATACTCCGTTGGTGGTCTCCAGTTAACTCTCCCATTTACATTCAGTCCCAGATCATTCCATCATCCATATTTTGCTATTCTATCCTAGATTCCCCAATGTAAATTTCATGCTCTGTCAATACAAACTTCTCTAGGATTCCCAACCTATTCCCCCCGTATAACACTCTGTGAGCTTCCTGTCCCCATTTGGACCTCTGTTGCATCCCTACACACAAGGTTCCAGTCTGTGAAATTCAGTCCTTGAACTTCGCAACCTTCTTTTATCCCACCCTTAGCCAAATTGTGCATTCAGATCCAATTCTATACTTTAATTGGACTGCAGCTCAATGGGGCTTTAGAACAGGAATGATCATACAATATCTTTAACAGTATTTGCTAGTCCATATTAATTATTGAAAGACAAATCTGAGTGTCTCTGTATATGTGTTGCTGTGCATGTGTGTGTTTGTGCCTGTGCCTCTGTGCATGTGTGTGTGTATCGGCGTGTGAATGCAACATCAATGTTGATAAAACAAGTTGTTGCACAAATATCAACTTTTCTCCATGTAGCAGCAAATCTAACTGCCACTTCATTGCCTGTAAAGCCTGTAAAGATTTAAAATTGCAATACAGAAGCACAGTAATTCATAACAAGGTTAGAGTCATAGAGTTATACAGCACGGAAGCAAGCCCTTTGGCCCAGCTTACCCATGCCGACCAAGGTGCCCCATCTATACAAGTCCCACCTGCCTACATTTGGACCATATCCGTCTAAACCTTTCCTTTCCACATACCTGTCAAAGTGTATTTTGTATACATGATCAGTCTGAAGAAGGGTCTCGACCCAAAAGTCACCCTAAGATGAGGGTTCTCTCCAAAGGTGCTGCCTGTCCCACTGAGTTACTCCAGCAATTTGTGTCTACCTTCAAAGTGTATTTTAAATGCTGTTATAGTAGCTGCCGCAACAACCTCCTCTGGCAGTTCACTCCATATACCCACCATCCTCTGCGTGAAAAAGTTGCCCCAATGATTGCCGTTAGATCATCTCCCTCTCACCATAAAGCTATGTCCTCCGGTTCTTGATTCCATTACTCTGGATAAAGGACTCTGCACATCTACCCCCTCATGATCTTACACACACCTGTAAGATCACTTCTTATTCTCCTACACCCCAAAGCATTGTAGTTTATGCTGCAAATTCTCTGTTGAACCACTGCAGGATGCTACATTGCTAACAATATGATCACTGTCTGTATATAATATGATTTGCTATAAATTATTTTTTAATTGAAATTTGATTGAATAAAGCAAGTTAGACAAAATGAATATTAAAAATCACCAATTGAGACATTATTCAATTAAAAACCTTGTTAGTGGAATCAAAAGCAACAGACCAAACACATTCAGGCACAAGTTTGACCGTCTGTCTGAAGGTCAAGTCTGTACAATGTTTGCAAGTATGTCAAAGCCAATTAGAATATGTCCACCATCATGTTTAAGTAGTTGCCATCCTAAAATTGTAGTGTTCTTTCTCCTGCTGCATGGGGCAAATTCATTATAGAAATCCAGTCTGGTCAGTGTCCACTAGCCTAATCTCTTGTAGACATTTCACACGTGACAGCTAATCAGACAAAATAAACCTTTTCAGGCTAAGTTAAAAAAAACAGCATCCAGTACTAATAATATAACCAATTTGAAATTTTACAGCATGCTGAAAGAAAAAAATTACCCATACTTTGACTGCAACTACTGTGTTCTCAAATAAGTATTAATATGAAAACAATAAAAATAATTCATGTTGTCATAAATATTTAAACATTATTAGCTGCTTCTAGCTTGAGAATTACATTGAACAGCAATGTCAGACACTTAATACATCCATATATATCCCAGGCAGTAGACAACATACTCGAGATAAACTAGTTGATCTGAAGCCCACAAGTACAAAGTAACCCACATAACATCCTTATACAGGAATATAAAACAGGTGATAATGTGCCAAAAGATATAAAATCAAGGAGGTTATATAAAAGATTTGCAATACCCATCAGCACCCAAAATAACATTATCCCAACTGTTTCTTCCAAACTCTAGTGTGCCTGCTTGTAACCTCACTGTTATTATTGCTATAATGAACCTTAATATCCAATCTTCAGAGTCCAAGGAAGGTATATGGGTGGCACGGTGGTGCAGCGGTAGAGTTGCTGCCTTACAGCGCTTGCAGCATCGGAGATGCAGGTTCAATCCCGACAACGGGTGCTGTCTGTCCGGTGTTTACATGTTCACCCCATGACCGCGTGGGTTTTCTGTGATCTTTGGTTACCCACACTTGAAAGACATCCAGGTATGTAGGTAAATTGGTTTGGTATAAGTGTAAATTGTCCCTAGTGTGCTGGGATCGCTGGCCTGTTTCTGCGCTGTATTTCTAAACTAAACTAAACTATACTGCTCATGAGAACATCCTCATGTTGTCTATCTACATCCTTAAGCCCCTGTCCCACTTACATGTCCTTGGCACGCTAATTACGCGACCACGTGGTGGCGCTGAGGCGCGACTTCATTCGACCGCACAGCTGTCTGGAGCGCGTGACGTCATTTGAAGATGGAGACAAAATACAGGAGTAACTCAGCGGGACCGGCGGCATCTCTGGAGAGAAGCAATGGGTGATGTTTCCATTCCAAACGTCACCCATTCCTTCTCTCCAGAGATGCTGCCGGTCCCGCTGAGTTACTCCAGCATTTTGTATCCATCTTCAATTTTCTTGGCCCCGCTCTGGGGGTAGGAGTGAGGGCGGACGGGATCCGCAACGGCCGTGAGCCCCAGGCCGAGTTCGGCGATCGTTTGCCTGCTTCTGCTGCTGTTGGAGGTGAGCCGTTGCGTCGCGCCAGGGTCTTGGGCCTGTCCCACTTTGGCCGTCAGTTACACTACAAGCCGTTGGCGCGCGAAGATTTTGTTTGCTACAAAATTTCAGAGCGCCGCGCGATATACCCCTCCACGCTCCTCAGCGGGACCAGCCCCGTGCAGCCACACGATGCCCGTGCGCCTCAACGCGACCACGAGGTCGCATAACATGCGTGCCAAGGACACGTAAGTGGGACAGGGCCTTTACTTTCTATCCAAGGCTCTCTGTCCACTTTGGAACTTCTTCAGCAACAAGCCACTAAAGCAAGGATGCAAATGAGATTTACAATCACAGGAACATCAAAGGATTAGAAAGTCAGGCAGTGTGCATTTCAATCAGTCCAATTCCACCAGTTTCCATGTCCCCTACAACCTGTATAACCTCCAACCACCACCATAATAGGTTAAAATTAGTTCTTAATTTGTGATACATATTTAGTGATCTTTCCCATTCCAATCTTCCTTATTCCTCTCTCCCTAAGGATGCAGAACTAAACCAGGGCTCAAATTAAAAACTAACTACATTAATGAAAATGAAATGAAATTATCTCCAAGAGAGGTTTTCTGCAGGACTTCATTGTGTATTATTAATTATTTTTATATGTCATCTTGGGATTTAAAAAAAGGTAAATAAGGCAAAGGCGTTCTTGTATAAGACTTTAAACATATTTAATGGAATTATATTTAAGTGCTATTAAAGTCACTTAAATAGTGGGTTATAAGAAGTTTGTTGAAATCTCCCTGATGAAACACAAGCTGTTTTATTGGAATAATATTATATTTGATTGAATAGTCAAGTCAAGTCAAGAGAGTTTATTGTCATGTGTCCCAGATAGGACAATGAAATTCTTGCTTGCTGCAGCAGAATATTTTAGGCATAAATACAGATCAGATCAGTGTGTCCATAATACCATAGAATATATATGTACACACATAAATAAACAGATAAAGTGCAATAGGCTGTTATAGTTCAGAGTTTGTTTGAAGTTGTGTTTAATAGTCTGATGGCTGTGGGGAAGCAGCTGTTCCTGAACCTGCAGATTTCAGGCTCCTGTACCTTCTACCTGATGGCAGCGGAGAGATGAGTGTGTGGCCAGGATGGTGTGGGTCCATGATGATGCCGGCAGCCTTTTTGAGGCAGCGACTGCGATAGATCCCCTCGATGGCTGGGAGGTCAGAGCCGATGATGGACTGGGCAGTGTTTACGACTTTTTGTCGCCTTTTCCGCTCCAGGACGCTCAGGTTGCTGTACCAAGCCACGATGCAACCGGTCAGCATGCTCTCTACTGTGCACCTGTAGAGGTTCGAGTTAGTCCTCCTTGACATACCGACTCTCCGTAATCTTCTCAGGAAGCAGAGGCGCTGATGTGCTTCCTTTATAATTGCATCAGTGTTCTAGGACCAGGAGAGATCTTTGGAAATATGCACGCCCAGGACTTTGAAGTTCTTGACCCTTTCCACCATCGACCCGTTGATATAAATGGGACTGTGGGTCCCCATCCTACCCTTTCCGAAGTCCACAATCAGTTCCTTGGTTTTGCTGGTGTTGAGAGCCAGGTTATTGCGCTGGCACCATTTGGTCAATCGGTCAATCTCACTTCTATACTCTGACTCGTCCCCATCAGTGATACATCCCACTACAGTGGTGTCGTCGGCGAACTTGATGATGGAGTTCGCACTATGTCCGGCTACGCAGTCATGAGTATAGAGTGAGTACAGCAGGGAGCTGAGCACGCAGCCTTCATGTGCACCCGTGCTGATTGTTATCGAGGATGACACATTTCCACCAATACGGACAGACTGTGGTCTGTGAATGAGGAAGTCGAGGATGCAATTGCAGAGGGATGCGCAGAGACCCAGATCTGAGAGCTTGGTAACCAGCTTGGAGGGGATGATGGTATTAAATGCTGAGCTTAGTCAATGAATAACAGCCTGACATATGAGTTTTTGTTGTCCAAGTGGTCCAAAGCGGAGTGGAGAGCCAGTGAGATCGCATCCACCGTTGATCTGATGTGGCGGTGAGCGAACTGCAGTGGGTCCAGGTTTTTGTCGAAGTATGATTTGCGCCATGATCAGCCTCTCAAAGTACTTCATCACCGCAGACGTTAGTGCCACCGGTCGATAATCATTGAGGCACGTCACCTTGCTCTTCTTGTGCACCGGTATTATTGATGCCATTTTAAAGCAGGTGGCAACCTCAAACCTCAGAAGTGAGAGGTTGAAAATGTCCGTAAAATCTCCAGCCAGTTGGTCCCCACAAGTTTTTACAACACGCCCGGTTATACCATCAGGTCCAGGCACTTTCTGAGGATTCACCCCTCTGAAGGATCTTCTGACATCGGCCTCTGAGACTGTGACTGAAATACCATCAGGGCGAATGGGGTTTCGGGAAGGCACATCAGTGTTCTCCCTATCAAAGCGTGCGTAAAACGCATTGAGCTCGTCGGGGAGTGATGCATCGCTGACATTTGAGCTGCCTCGAAGATGGCGCCTACCTGTGGCAACATTTTGCCAGAGGCGCAACAGAATAAATTCCTAATCTGCACCTTCCTGTTGGGAAAACCTCAACCTTGACTGCTTATAAATTGCTTGTCAACTAATACATATTCCTCGAGTTCAGGGTCCCAGTGGAGATTTGCATTCTAAGGAAGAGCCAGGACATCATCATATAGAACTGCAGTCTCAGCTCTGAGCTGCACTCTTTTTGAACCTAGCCGCTAATTTACCTAAAAATTCCAAGGTTGTAAATTAGAATCTTCAAATTCCACAAAGTCACCAACTGCTTCTATTTCTTAGGTTCTTATAACATGTACTCTATTCCTTCTGTTTACATCAAGCTAATCAAATGATGTGGTCATTTGTAAAAAAAAATGTCCACCAGCAATGTTGCATTCAACTAGAAATTTGGATAAATCTGTTACTAGTCAATTGAGCAAATCCCATTCTTCCAGCCAGTTAAAAGGAATGTAAATTTTAGAATTTGCACTTCCTTCAAATGATCCTCCTGTAGGACACTCCACACGGGAGTCTGGATTGGTTGAATTGGATTTAACTGACCCTAGATATACAGTGCATTCAGAAAGTATTCAGACCCCTTCACTTTTTCCACATTTTTTTGTTACGTTACAGCCTTATTCTAAAATTGATTAAATTATTTTGTTTTAATCATCAATCTACACAAAATTCCCCATATTAAAAAAGTGAAAACAGGTGTTCAGAATTTTTTTGCAAAGTAATTAACAAGAAATAACTGAAATATCACATTTACATAACTATTCAGACCCTTTGCTATGACCCTCAAAATTGAGCTTAGGTTCATCCTGTTTCCATTGATTATCCTTGAGGTGTCTCTACAACTTGATTGGAGTCCACCAGTGGTAAATTAAATGGATTGGACAGGATTTGGAAAGGCACACACCTGTCTATATAAGGTCCCACAGTTGACAGTGCATGTCAGAGCAAAAACCAAGCCACGAAGACGAAGGAATTGTCTGTAGACATCCGAGACAGGATTGTGTCGAGACACAGATCTGGGGAAGGGTATAAAACAATTTCTGCAGCAATGCAGGTCCCGAAGAGCACAGTGGCCTCCGTCATTCTTAAATGGAAGAACTCACCAGGACTCTTCATAGAGCTGGCCGCCCAGCCAAACTGAGCAATCGGGGAGAAGGGCCTTAGTCAGGGAGGTGACCAAGAACCCAATGGTCACTCTGACAGAGCTCCAGAGTTCCTCTGTAGAGATGAGAGAACCTACCAGGACGACAACTATATGTGCAGCACTCCACCAATCAGGCCTTTATGGTAGAGTGGCCAGGCAGAAGCCACTCCTCAGTAAAAGGCACATGACAGCCCACTTGGAGTTTGCCAAAAGGCACCTAAAGGACACTCAGACAATGAGAAACAAGATTCTCTGGTCTGATGAAACCAAGATTGAACTCTTTGGCCTGAATGCAAGCGTCACGTCTGGAGGAAACCAGGCACCGCTCATCACCTGGCCAATACCATACTGACGGTGAAGCATGGTGGTGGCAGCATCATGCTGTGGGGATGTTTTTCAGCGGCAGGAACTGGGAGACTAGTTAGAATCGAGGGAAAGATGAACGGAGCAAAGTACAGAGAGATCCTTGATGAAAACCTGCTCCAGAGCGTTCTGGACCTCAGACTGCGGCGGAGGTTCACCTTCCAACAGGACATGGACCCTAAGCACACAGCCAAGACAACGCAGGAGTGGCTTCATGACAAGTCTGTGAATATCCTTGAGTGGCCCAGCCACAGCCCGGACTTGAATCTGATCAAACATCTTTGAGGGACCTGAAAATAGCTGTGCATCGACGCTCCCCATCCAACCTGACAAAGCTTGAGAGGATCTGCAGAGAAGAATGGGAGAAATTACCCAAATACAGATGTGCCAAGCTTGTAGCGTCATACCCAAGAACACTTGAGGCTGTAATCGCTGCCAAAGGTGCCTCAACAAAGTACTGAGTAAAGGGTCTGAATATTTATATAAATGTGATATTTCAGTTAGAAATAACAGAAGGAGCTTCGTGTTATTTGGCCGACCCAGAACGCGGTTGAGTTAAGTAAGTAAGTAAGTACGTTTATTGGCCAAGTATTCACATACAAGGAATTTGCCTTGGTGCTCCACCCACAAGTAACAACATGACATACAGTGACAGTTACAAATGACTCAGAAAACACTAAACATTAATAATAATAAAACATTAATGATAAAACACCATTGATCAAGCATGTGAACCAACAAAATACCAGATCAAAGGGAGGCTACTGATTTTTGGCTGTTGAGTAGAGCAACTACTCGTGGATAAAAACTGTTTTTATGTCTGGCTGTGGCAGCTTTGACAATCCGCAGTCGCCTTCCAGAGGGAAATGATTCAAAGAGTTTGTGGCCAGGGTGAGAGGGGTCAGAGATGATCTTGCCCACTCGCTTCCTGGCCCTTGCAGTGTACAGTTCATCAATGGAGGGAAGATTGCAGCCAATAACCTTCTCTGCTGATCAGACTATTCGCTGCAGCCTCTGGATCTTGTGCTTGGTGGCTGAGCCAAACCAGACCATGTTGGAGAAGGTGAGGACAACCTCTACGATGGCCGTGTAGAATTGGACCATCATTGCCTGTGGCAGATTATGCTTCTTCAGATGCCGTAGGAAGTTGGGCCTATGTTGGGCCTATGTTGGGCCTTTTTGACTGTGGAGTCGATGGTAGCCCCCCACTTAAGGTCCTTGGAGATGATGGTTCCCAGGAACTTAAAAGACTCCACAGATGTGACTGTGGTGTTGTTGATGGTTATACACTTTGTTTGCCATTCCAAATAAATAATTATATTTTACTCAACAGACTCGTCTCGCCAAAATTGGAAATTAAACCTTTCACAATTGTAATAAGTACAACTACACATATTTTTTCTCCAGGTCATAATTTGTTGCTGGCTCTGGACCTTCTAACATCACAGGATGATTTATTTACACTACTTGCATTTTTCATATTTATGATCTTATCTACACAAAAATACTTTTATTTTTCTTCATGCCAGTTTAAACAAAGCAATCCATGGGAACTATCATCAGGAATTCTAAACACTAGGCACGCACAGCAAAGACAAACATCAGCTCAGCCCTAATCATCTTCACAGCCGCTTCTGATTCAAGCTGATTGCAACAATTAGCAAGAGAGTTCATCCCAATCAATCTATTGTCATCCACATACAAGTGCATTCTAACCCAGTGACATTTTATAATACTAAATATATTCAATTATATATTGATAATATGGATAAGTGTAATCAGTATTCTCATGCTTGAAATAAGAGCTACAAATCTGTTGTTAGCCTATCCTCACGAGGCTAAACTTCAACTGCTCAGGATATTTTGTGGTTTCTCTGTGAAGAAATTACAATACTTTTAAAAAATGGCATTTCAACATTATGAATATAGATTCCAGATCACATTTAATGTGCAATGGTTATATTGATTTGAAACACACTGTAGATTGTTGCATCAACTCAGACCATATTGTGCTTCAGACCATTTCTAGGACTGATCATCCACTCCCAGAGCAGATAATCAAGGCTTGCAAGTAAGAAACCCATGATTGACTCTGAAGAAGAGTCTTGACCCGAAACGTCGCCCATTCCTTCTCTCCAAAGATTCTGCCTGCCCCTCTAGAGTTACTCCAGCTTTTTGTGTCTATCTTCGGTTTAAACCAACATCTGCAGTTTCTTCCTACACATTGACTCTTAAGCTTAAGTTCCAAATAATTAGGCTGAACTGTTTGATACTTAGATATTCAACACTAATTGGAGATATCTAAAAGGTTCTAATGTGTTTGTTTAAAATAATAGTCTCAAATTTCCTAATATATATCTCATATTAAGAGGGAACAAGCTAGAAATCCAGGCACAAGAAACTTGAGCAAAAAAACCCCAAAATGCTGGTGAAACTCAGTGGGCCAGGCAGCATCTGCGGAGGGAATGGACAGACAACCTTTCAGGTCAGAAGAAGGGTCCCAATCCGAGACATCAGCTGTCCATTCCCTCCAAAGATGCTGCCTGACCTGCTGAGTTTCCCCCAGCACTTTGTTTTCCTCTCAAACATAGAAATGCAATTGTTTGCATATTCCCTTTAAGAGCTACAATTCTTCTGTATATGTCTGAGCATCTCGGAGATGAAGCCTTTTTTCCCCCAGAATGATCAGAAACAGGAAACAAGCTGAAGGCAAGGTCAACCTCACAGAAGGGGCTCAGAGTGCACGAGTTGAACTCTGTCCCAAGGGACCTTTGAGATCTAACTCTCCTACCGCCAATTCTTCAAGGGCTATTACCAGTGTCAACAATAGCATGTACTGAAAAACATTGTCCAGTCTTTTCAAGCGGATTTCCAGCCATGAGCCTGTGCAGGTTCCACCCGCTGAGCTAAAAGGTTACTCTGGCCATGAACTTGCTGGCCTCCATGTCACTCCAGATGGCAGCAACTAACTAATACGTTTCATGGTTTACAGTAAGCAGCGGCACGTGAAATGTCAAGGAGAGGGGAAGTCGCATTGGGTTGAAAGCAACACGAGCACACAGACTGTCCCTGAATGCAGGCTTATGAAAGCTGCACACACATAGTGCTTATAAGATGTAAACATGTTTATAATGCCATAAATTAAACTAAGAGAAACAAAACAAGTCAATTGTATTATGAAGCAACAAATATAATGTTGTATTGGTCCTATGATTGAATGGCATAAACGCAACCTGTAACAAGTGAAATGGTTTAACACACCTTCTCTGCTAACCCTGTATTGATCCACACTGTAATGCTTCAGATTCCTTCTCTACACCCTGCTTCATGCTGTCGGCTTTTATGGCCATTATTAGGGCGAGGAATTCAGCCATTGATTTATTGAAATGATCCTCAATTCACGTGCAGTTGTATGGAATCAGACAGCGGGATGGACTATCTTAGCTCAGGTGTCTGCCCGGGACATTTATCCTCATGTTTAGGAATACGACTGCTTTCAAAAAGACAATTCACAGAAGAAAGAATCTAAGTGCGATCAACTTTATTAAACTGAAGCACATAACACCAAGGGCTTTATCCTGGAGTACGTAGGATGAACGTAGCGGGTACGTCGGAGCTCGTGGATGTCTCGTAGCGGCTCGTAATGCTAACAGCAGGTACTCTGGAAACGCGGTAACTCGTGACGTTTCTTCAACAGTGTGAAAAATTTCCAAGAGTAAAAAAATACTCGTGATGAAGTGCCACGAGTTTGATTTTTTTTTTTAACTCAGGAGGGCTCTTGGGTAAACTCGCATCGTGGGACAGGGGCTTAACCTTTCTTTGTACAGTTTTAGTTATTCAGAATTTATTTCTTCCACTCCTGGTTCCCTGTGAATTTAATTCTCCATCCCAACCTTTCTTTGGCAGCATACAATGTTCCTAATAAGCCTAATACAAGCTTGAGGTAATACATTTTCCATCAAAATTTTAAAAATGGGGATCTGAAATTGAAACAAAATGCTGGAAATTCTCAGCAGGCAGGCAGCATCTGTGCAAAGGGAAACAGTTGCAAGTCCCAGACATTTCAACATAACTGTGAAAAAGAAAGACAAGTCAGCATTGGCACGAACAAGATTGAGGAGGTGGGCGGGTTAAAGGTGGAATGGAGGAATTTACTCGGATAGATTGAGAGAGGATATCGGAAAGGTATCCGAAATGAAAACAAAAGACAATAGGAAAACATATTATTAGACACGATGCAGCTCTCAGCACTTAAGATGGAACTCAGTAAATTCAGATATCCAGCTTATTTTAGAAATATTGTCTCAGATGAAGATCAACCTATAAAGTTAATTTGTTTTTTCTCTCTCAACATCTGGTGTCTGACCTGCTGAACATTTCCTCTGCTTTACTTCAAATTCCCAGAATCAGCGGTGCTTTATATCTCCCAATGTCAGCATTGAATTTCCCCTCACTCCTGTTTTCATTGATCTCCTTGCATCCCGTCTAGAATAATCAGGGATAATTAACAAATCTTTCACTCTCTCTCTGCGTGTACCATCACTTGTGTGGCACTTGCTTCTCATTCTATGACAGCTGTTCTCTTAGTTCTTTCCATCCTTTCCCTTCTCTGCAACTTAAAGGAGGAATTTGTGTAGCCAGAGGGTGGTGAATCTGTGGAATACACTGCCACAGGCGGCTGTGGAGGCCGAGTCATTGGGTGTTTTTAAATCGGAGATTGATATATTCTTGATTTGCGAGGGCATCAGAAATTACAGTGAGAAGGCAGGATAATGGGGCTGAGAAGAAAAAAATAGATCAGCCACGATTGAATGGCAGAGCAGACTTGATGGGCCAAATTTTGTTCCAAGGTCTTATGATCTTATGTTTGATTTCTAACTTACCCAAGTTCTGATGAAAGGTTATTGAGCTGTTCCTGTCATCGGCGTTACTAACCGATGTATTCAAGAGAAAGTTAGATATAGCTCTTAGGGCTAACAAAATCAAGGGATATGGGGAGAAAGCAGGAACAGGGTACTGATTCTAGATGATCAGCCATGATCACATTTAATGGTGGTGCTGACTCGAACGGCCGAATGGCCTACTCCTGCACCTATTTTCTATGTTTCTGTTTCTATGTTTTTGCGTTTCTGTGTTTCTAACTGATCTACGAAGTATCTCAAGCTTATTCTGTTTTTATTTCAAATTTCCAGTGGATCCAGTTGTTTGCATTTCATTGGCTCAGCCTGCACATTAAATCAACAATAGAAATTGCATTCATTGCAACGTGCAAAAAGAGATGAGATACTGTATTGTAATTTTGCTGCATGTCATTGAGTTATATATCATGTCTTCATTGGTGAATATGTTTAGTTTGTGACTTTATTTGAAGCAGAAATAATATGTGAATGCTTCATTGACCATAATTCTGACCGGTAACTACGCACTTCGTCCGAGCACATTGTCGCGCGTGTCATGCGAGCCGTCTTAAATGACCACCTAAACTGTCATTTGACAACCTAAAAAGCTGCCTAGGTTGCCCGGCTGGCAACAGGGAAATAAAGTTAGGCGAGAGCCCCGAATCTGCCACAGGCGACGATTGTCCAATTCTACATGGCCATCGTAGAGTCCGTCCTCACCTTCTCCATCACAGTCTGGTTTGGCTCAGCCACCAAGCACGACATCCGGAGGCTGCAGCTAATCGTCCGATCAGCTGAGAAGGTTATTGTCTGCAACCTCCCTCCATTGATGAACTGGACACAGCAAGGGCCAGGAAGCGAGCGGGTATGATAATCTCTGACCCTTCTCACCCTGGGCACAATCTCTTTGAATCACTTCCCTCTGGATGGCAACTCCGGACTGTCAAAGCTGCCACAGCCAGGCATAAAAACAGCGTTTTTCCACGAGTAGCTTTCCTTAATAACCAAAAATCTGTAGCCTCCTTTTGCTCTGGTATTTTACATGTTTAATTGACAATGTTTTATTATTAATGTTTAATGTTTTATGTGTCATTCCTAACTGTCACTGTATGTCATGTTGTCACTTGTGGGTGGAGCACCAAGGCAAATTCCTCGCATGTGAATACTTGGCCAATAAACTTATTCATTCATTCATTCATTCATTCAATCTGACTCGTGGTAAGACTGTAGTGGGCTCACCACATTAACCATTAGGCCACAAGTAAGCGGCTAATGGAGTCCTCATGATCCTCAGGGTGCGACCTATGGAACTCCCAGCAAAGGTCTCAGACTTTATCATCAACTGTTATCTATGAATAAGAGTTTTTAAACACACTCATTAATGGTTGTTACAGCACAACAGTGTGGAAAGAAGCACCAAAATAAAACCTAATATAACAATGGAGAAGTTGCAGAAAGTTATTGCCATTAGCAACAGAGCTAGCAATGATTATGTAATGTACAGAAAAACCGCACCTTATGGAATGTTGGTACCGTCCCATGGGTAATGCAACAGCTCCGTGAATAGGAGGCACAAGAGACCGCAGATATTTGAATTTTGAGCAAAACACAAAAGGCTAGTGGAACTCAGCAGTCCAGGCAGCATCTGGAGATGATTGTGACCGAGGCTTTTAAGGGGGCGGCATGGCCACGATGTCCACCGAGAAGGCCCAGGAGTCTCAGCAGACATTCAAATCTGTCTCGAATGACATTCAAAGAGCTCGAATGACGCAGAACGGCTGGAGGCTCCATCGGAAGGCTGAACACGCCTTCAATCACACAATCACAATCAATCAATCACAATCACAATAATCAATAACAATCACAATCACAATAATACTTTATTAGCCAAGTATGTTTTGCAACATTCGAGGAATTTCATTTGCCAAGTCAGTCATACAAATAAAAAGCAACAGAACACACAAAATACATTTTAACATAAACATCCACCACAGTGACTCTTCCCCATTCCTCACTGTGATGGAAGGAGAAAAAAAAGTTGAAATCTCCTCCCTTCATTGTTTCCCGAGGTCGGGGGCCTCAAGCCCTCCGTTGACGGAACGATCTTGACTCCCATCGCCGGCGGCGTTTTGGCCCTCCACATCAGGATGATCAGCTCCTGCATTGCAGGATGTCAGTTCCTGCGCGCCGGGCAATCAAACCCCGTGACAGGGCTGGTCGAGCCTCTGCGTCGTTGGAGCTCCCGACTAACCTCCCCCGAGACTGCGAGCTCTCGATGGTAGAGTCCGCAGGCCACGGTTGGAGCAATCCCAGGCAAGTTAAGTCCACGCCCCGGGTTGGGGCTCAAGGTCAGTCCGAGGAGGCCTCCAGCTCCATCGATGGTAGGCCGCAGAGCGACCAGAGATGCGATCCGGAAAAAAAAAATTTGCATCTCCGGCAAGGTAAGAAACTGAAAAATAGTTTCCCCCGAACCCCTCCCTCTCCCCCCACATAAAACAAACCGGAGAATATTTACACAAACTTTTAACAGCACTAAAAAAAATTTTAAAGACAAAAAAAAGACAGACTGTTGGCCGAACACGCACAGAGGCTCTGTCAGAAGGCCGAATGGGCCCAGGGACATTGGTCGTCGGCCAAAAACCGGGGGAGAGGTTTTACCAAGTGGCCAAACTCGCTTTGAGGCTCCGCGGGCACGGAACTGCCCGAAAACACATAGAATGTGGAATACCGGGATGGAGTCACTGGAGGCATCGGGTGTGGCGCGGCACTGCCTCCAGCTCCTTTAGGCACACTAAGATTGCCGGCAAGGAGAAGGAAGAGACCATGCTTCGTGGTCCGAGCTGGTCGTGGGCAAATGGAAGGGATTGGGAGCCTCTTTGGTAGAACGAACACGTGGGAGTACAGAGTTTTGAACTCAATGAACTGGTGCCAAACATGGCACGCCAGCATTATATGCAAAATAAATTTCACTATGTAATATGCATACGTTGCATACTATGTAATTACATACGTGAAAATAAATATTCATGTAACATCTATTGAACATTGAATGCTATTTTATTTCACCAAACACGACACAACCCGACAGCCAAATAGTTCTTGGCTTTATTTTCCTGATCCTGGCAGAGGGGTTTCAGGTTGCAAATGAGACAAATGTCCTTTTACGAAA
Organism: Amblyraja radiata; assembly: GCF_010909765.2. Taxonomy (NCBI): domain Eukaryota; kingdom Metazoa; phylum Chordata; class Chondrichthyes; order Rajiformes; family Rajidae; genus Amblyraja; species Amblyraja radiata. The sequence continues at coordinate 102,231,238 of NC_045956.1, read as the reverse complement.
GGTGGCTGACTTCTACTTCTAAAACAAAACAAATAATACACTGACAGTACGTACATGGTGGGAAAGCTCTCTCCCAGCTGACAGAATTGTGCATGCTCTGCACTGTGGGACTCTGATTTTCCAGTGTGTTTTTAACGCAAGTTAAACTAATATAATTATACACTGACCCTGCAATTTCCCAGTAATTATGTTACAATTGTTAATTCTTCTGAGTCAACATCATTACATACCAATTACAAACAAGGCACTGATTTTTAAGTCAAATGAGGCACATGAGAATAGCACAGGAAAATGCTTTCAAGATGGAAGCAATATGCTACATGAACTCACAGTGTAACATTTGCTACAGAGAAAAACCTGGTGCAATAGCAATGTCTTTTTTTTATTATTGCTTCTCAAACATTCCTTGAGATCCTGTATATTACAGATTCAACATGTAGTCAGATCTCAGTAGGATTAATTATCTCATTGAATGTTATTTTTGTCTCACTGGTTAGCACAATCATTTAAAAAATCCTGCCTGCTTTAATTTAATGTTGTCATTCAGTTGTTTTAAATAGATAGATTAATTACTATTTCAAATAACATACAAATAAATCAGAATCAGAATCACACTTTATTCACCAAGTTTTGCAACATACGAGGAATTTCACTGGCCAGGTCAGTCATGCAATTACAAAGCATACAAAGGACATTTATTATCACATACACCAATTGGTGTAATGAAATCTGATGCCATGCAGCACACAAATAAAGATAAGACTCAACATTAAAGAATTTAACAACAAACATCAAAACATCCTCCCACAATGGTTCCCACTGTGAGGGAAATCCAGTCCCCATCCCCTTGTCCACCCATAGTCGTGCCTATTGAGGCCTCTGCAGTCTGCGCTACGGCAGCCCGATGTTTCAGGCCCTCTCGCTAGGTGATGGTGCTCCGGCGTCGGGAGAACCCTCTCAGTGGCTTGGGATGCCTGGAACGGCCGCTTCCTTACTGGAGACTGCAGCTTCCGAAGCCGGCAGGCCGTGCTGGACGGTGCTCCACCACTGGTGATCTCGCCGATCCTAGGGGGCGCCGTCCAGTGGAGTATGGCTGCCCAGCCTGCAGCTGTCTGTCTTTTCACTTCATTCTTTTATTTTTAGTATATTAAAAAGTGGTTTGTTTGGAGGTCTATTCTTTTTTATGTGGGGGGTGGGGGGGGAGGGGGAAACTGCTCTTCTTGGTCCCTACCCGGTCGGAGAAGCGGCTTTTCTCCGGGCAGCATCTTCGACCCATCCTCGCGGTCTACCAACGGGTCTGGAGCGTCGTTTCCTGAGGGGACCGGCCAGGACCACGGCTTCGGTGGCGGCACAGCGCTGGAGCACTATCAGCCCCGATGTTAAGCCCTCGCCCCGCGGTGGGGCTCACGACAGTCCGAGGAGGCTTCCAGCTCCATCGATGGTAGGTCGCAGAACCCGGAGAATGTGATCCGAAAATTGATCACATCTCCAGGAAGGTAAGAACCTGAAAAAAAGTTACCCCCCCCCTCCCCCCACATAAAACAAACCGAAGAAAATTAAAGCAAACTTTTAACAAACTAAAAAATAACAAAAAGAAAGAGAATACAAACAGGCTGCGGCAGGGCAGCCATCTCCCCGGCGCCCCTGGTGGTCAATCACGTGTCTACTCCTCTGCATTAGGTAGCATCAATATAATTTTAATGCCGTCAACTACCCTTGTTTGTTTAAAACCTAAACCACATGAATACTGTGAAGTTTTCAAATTCAGTTTACCTCAGGAAACAGGAAAGGATGAAAAACAGTCCCTCAAGGGCCATAAATGTTGAATAAAAGTGACCTAATTTACCTCAAGCCTATTTTTATAAGATCTATGGTTAGATCACAGCTGGAGTACAATTCTTATTTCTTTGTTCCTTGCAGTGAGATGGATATTGAATCACTGAGAAAGCACTTACAAAGATGTTTACATAATTCAAGGTGAAACTATTCGGATAGCCTCAGCGATTTGTGCTTTTACCGAGGAAGAAGTGGCTCAGGAAATCCGAGTTATCCTCCAAGCTATTTACTATCTGTACTATAAAGCTGTCCCACCATAATCGGATACAGAGATTGGAGTTTCCTATCAGACAGCATCTCTACCACACAGACCACATTAATTCAAGAACTCCACCTTCTTAAGGTCAATTAGAGCTGGATAATAAGTTTTGGCTACGCCTATTCCCAAAAAGCAATTTCAAAAAGTATACTTTTTTGCACATCTATCATTCATAGTTCTTTATCTTTCTACATCATCGTCTACACCTCTCCTTTCCTAGTCTGAAGAAGGGTCTCAACCCAAAACATCACCCATTCCTTCTCTCTACTTGAGGGCAGCTAGAATCTTGGCTACCTATTTCACCAGGAAGAGTGATTTTAACCTTCCCGGCTGTGGAAGAATCACAATGGGAGTGTAGGGGGTGGGTGTCTTTAAAATGGAGACAATCTGGTTCTAGGTAATCTTGCACTTTAATGCCACAATGTTTACATATGGATGTGAATAGCTGCTGAATTCTGCTGGAAGATGCATGTATGGCAGTGTCGCTTGTCATCATTTGCACTGCAAGATTTTCTAAACCTGAGAGAGGAATACAAAATAGAACAGAACAAGCACACATCTTGTTTACAGAGATTACATGGCACTTTTTAAAAAGCAAATCCATGTATTATTATTTAAACCATTACTCGGATGTTCCCTGACTTATTCTAAACAACTGGGATGCTCATTTTAACTTTGTTACCACAGCCTCTCTCCTTATTTTACAAATATGTTGTAAATAATTCAATATTTTAAAGTAGTTAACCCAGTAAGTTTACTAATATCAATATTTACTGACATTGTTAATAGGTGTCACTGACATTACTACTCAATATGAGTTTCGAAAAGGTATAAACAGTGCAATGTTATAACACAATTCATATCCAATTTCCTTAAAGTCTTAGGCAGACACAATCACTGGCGACATTTCCCAGGGTTTCAGCCAAACCTGCATTTACCTGCCAGCTTCTCATGTAACATAATGGCTGAGTGTCAGCCTCTGCCACAGTAGAACTATTGTTTACCCCGATTCCATCATTTTACAGCAGAGGTAATCTGCCATTGTCCATCAATTGACCATTAAGCACTGTTACTAATGTAGTATAATATGGTAAACAAGGATATAGCTTGATTCAGAAAAAAACTTTCATTTTCTTCATGCTAATTTATGTTCTAGTACAAATCTTCTGCTATACCACTGTCAAAGATTTTTTTTTTAAGGGAAAAAAGAGCAGCCCTTACTATCAAAGCTACACAGTCCCACAATATTAATGATTAGCACTATGAATTGCAGATTCAAATTCCAAAAGAGAAGCCCAAAAAACAGAAGAAACACGTGATTTACACAAACAAAAAAATCTACTTGGAAATTCAGTGAACATGTTCTCAGGGTCTAGACAAATTGTTAACAGCTCCCACTTCACTCACACCACCTGTTTGCCAACTTTTTGCCACCCTTCTATACTCGTAAAAGAATACAAGATGATGAGGTGATGTTTGTTTTGTTTAGCTACCAAATGAATGTGCTCTACATTGCTTTACAAACCCTTCATCACCTCACTGTTTAATAAATATTAAAAATATTCCCATCTTTATGGGGCTTAGTGTTACTTCCAAATTATTTATGATGCATGAGTAACAAATTTTAAGCTCATAGCAGACCATTATTTCTTCTGGAAACTTGATCCTTGGCAATGTCATTTTATTGCCATTTTGGGATGTACTAACATTATGTGGAATATTATTTTATTAAAACAGTTACAGGCCATTAGCATCTCCTTTCATTTTGATGTTTAATTTTGTTTTAAGAGACACCAGCTACCTGGAAGTCAATGCAAGTTTCTCCAAAAGTCATTCTTGGCAATTCATTCCTCTACTTTAATGCTGAATAGGTTACTCTAAAAGTAGTCATATTTAATTACATGAATCAGTTGCAATTTGTTTTTGGCATTAAACAACAGTGCTTTAGGAGCTGTTGAGTGCACAACTAACTATGTTGTTATTTGCCTGCTGTGGTGAGATGCATCAAACATCATGTAATTTTTTCCCATTACAATTTTTAAAAGTATGATGCTTTTTTCAAGAAATTAATCATAACAAGCGAAAGGGAAGTCACCGAAGCTACTGAATTCACCTGCCATCTCTCTCAAACTCTAATAGCAGTCCCCGAGGTGTTCAGCGGGAAGCTCTTTACACAACGGTGTCGATACTGAACAAAATATATGAAGAGATTTTCATTATAACTTCATTTAACAAAGCAATTTATTTGTCTTCAGAAGTGGCATTTGGCAAGTAAAATACATTTTAAAGCAAAATGAATAGTTCCCCTCAATGAGACTTGAATGGATCAATTTTAGAGTCACAGAATCCATTACATTTCTGACTCAGGAATGAGGAAATTGTAATTACAGCTCAAATTCAGGTGCATAAAAACTGAATATGATCAAGTGATACCAAACGGCTCTTCCACGAATAATAAAACAAATTTACTGATAGCATTTTAAAGTCCTAAATTGAAGTGAAAATAAATGACTATGCAAATCTTTTTATAATATTTTGCAGCATGAGCTGTTTTGTATCTAATGCTGTGAAAATTGTAATTTAAAAAAATTGCTCTAGTGTTCAGTTTATTTTGTTTTACAGCTAAACTTTCAAATTTCACACAGTATTTTATTTTTTTTTTGTATATTTTCCCTACCAATTTGACGTCAGACCACGATTGAACATTTATGTTATGATAAAGGTCACAGACTCATTGTTTGCATGATGATAACGTATACAAATACTCATTCCAGCGGTTCAGCAAAGCAGAACAAAAATCCATTGAAGTTACAATACAATACAACAATACAATACAATTTATTTGCCATTTGAACCCCATTGAGGCTCAAACGAAATGTTGTTTCTGCAGTCATACACACAAGAAAGAACCAAAACAAAACACAATTTACACAAACATCCATCACAGCGCATCTCCTCCTCGCTGTGATGGAAGGCAAAGACTTATCTCTCCCCTGCACTTCCCATTCCCCTCCCGATGTCAGAGTCAAAGTCAAAGCCCCCGGCGGGCGATGGTAATTGTCCGGCAATTGTCCCACGGTTCATTCCCAAAGGAACGCACACTGGTATCCAAATGTCAAACAGCACCTACCAGGGTGCCATTTGGCTGCTCAGTTTTCTTAATAGTGGTCAAAAGCATCACTCTTCCCACTCCATCACAGTATTTCATGCTGGAAGAGGAGCTAAAAGAAACAAAACACATCTCAATCATGAGCAGCAACTTCCATCTGTGCACTGCCCTTAAAATAAAATCTCCCAATCCTACACTGAGATTTATTGAATTGGCTCAAGCCAGGAAGGAAGCTGAAAGGATCTAAGTCACCCAAATCTTATCGCAGATAACTAGGATAACAAAGCTTTTCAGAGATCTGTACAGCAATGAAGCAGGTCCTTCATCCCACCTTGTCCAGGCCGACCAAGTTGTCATATTGCCAGCATTTGCCAGGTTCATTAACCTTTAAACCCAACCCATTCATATATCCGTCCAAATGTCTTTTGCAAGTCGTCATTGTATTTGCTTCTCAAGCTTCCTCTGGAAGCTCATTCCAGATATAGACTACCCTCCGAGTGAAAAAATGCCCCTGACAACTCCCTGCTGATAGCCATATTTAGTGTGGCTGGAGTTAAAATTGATTTACATCCAGATGGCGAAAACAAAAATGGGATTCATTGCTTTCCTCAATTTTTTTAAATTAGTTCATAGGAAGTGGGTGGCTCTGGCAGGGACCATATTCATTGTCCAAATATGAGTCAATGAGCAGTTATGGCACAACTTCACTGCAGTTTCACCATTGTGAATAGTGATATCTTTATTCAGATTAATTAGAGTGATAGACTCATAGAGTGATACAGTCTGGAAACAGGCCCTTCGGCCAACTTGCCCTCACAGGCCAGCCTGCCCAGTTACACTAGTCCCACCTGCCTGCGTTTGATCCATATCTCTCCAACCCTATTTTTTCTATGTAATTACATTCTATTTTGTTTTAGTTAATTCAATTAGAAATTATATTAGATTAATTCCGGCCTTTAATTTATTAGTCCAGTGCCATAACCAACATGCCGCTACAGGTTAATCAATACTTAAGAAGTAATCAAACTTTATTTTCCTTTCGCAGAATAGATGTGGCTGCAAGGATTTACATTTATTGATGTTCTTTGAAGACATAATATGATGGTAAGCATATTACATTTTTCAAATGGCTTCTGATGAGGTGCCACATCAAAGGTCATTGCCGAAAATAAAAGTTAACAGTGTAAGAGGTAACATTTTATCATGGATAGAAGATTAGCTGGTTAACAGGAAATCACGTTGGTTTAAGTGGGTCTTTTTTTCTAGTTCACAAGAATGCCAAGACTGATGTGCCACAAGGATTGGCTCTAGGGTCTCAACTTTTTTTTAATTTGGGTGTTGACTATGCAAGATTACCCTAAATTTGTATTCAATGAGTTGGATGAGGACATTAAAAGTATGGTGGCTACATTATGCTGATAATGCAAATATATGTAAGAAAGCAGGTAGGGAAGGGGCCATAAGGAAACTACAAAGGGATACTTTGTAACTTTGTAAGCACAGTTTACATGGCGAATATTTGCATACCTTGGGTATGCAAGCAAATAGTTTCACTGTGACTTGTTACATGTGACAATAAAGTATTCAATTCAATTCAATATGTCACAAAGCTAGCAGAATGTTCATATTTAATGCTTGAAGATCAAAATACAAAGCTAAGGGGGATGATACGTCAATTATATAGGCATGGGAGATCATATTAGCATGTATAGTATTGCTGTCTTTATATGATGTGTTGGATACACATTATGGAAGCTACACTAGACTCAAAACTGGAAAAGTTAGATTTGAAGAAAGTTGGAACAGGCAATACTTGGATCCACCCATATATTGCTACGGAAGGAATCGACTATGAATATTACAACTAGCACAGTAATTGACAGAGCAGCAGCACTGGCAGGATATAAGCTACTAAGCTGTATCTGTGGGAAAAGATAACATCAGAGAAGGATCTCAAGATCCATCAGGGCAGGAAAAAGTGCCTGAGAGAGCTTGGTGAGGGGCCTCGCATTGACCATTACTTTCTAAGAGATAGGCTAAATCAGTCGAGTGAAGCCCAGTGGCAGGATAACCACCACAGTCCACAGGGTATCAGCACCCCAGGCGAAGCTCAACCAAGTAATGTCCCACCAATGGACACTAGTCCAGAGCCCAACCAGTCACAGTCAGCGGTAGAGAGGAAGATGGAAGGAAAAAAGCTGAATGAAGAAGTCACTGGCTTTGGCTGAAGAGAAAAGATGCTGTCTGGGCTGCCACGTGACCATCTAGAGGCTAACCATAAGACACACACCCAGGTCTAATCTCCCTGCGGTGGGCCTGCCTCGACTGAGGATGTCTTGTGATAAAAGGCCAAAACACCCAGTGACGTTGAGGTACACAACTGAAGTTGTGTCTGATTGGTAGCAAAATCACTTAGTGGTCATCCCGAAGAAAACCAAATGTCAATTGTAGTGAAAAACCTTAGGGATTGTAACATCCAGTCCTACTAATCAAACTCTGGAGTTTAGAAGCATGCGATGGAACTTGACTGAAACATATAAAATGGCGTAGATTATGATAAGGTAGCGTTCCTCTTCTGGAAGTATCTATGACTAGAGGTGACGGTTTAAAAATTAGTGATATGCGTTTGAGTACGAAGTGAAGCAAACTCTTTTCTCTCAGAGAGTTGCCAGTCGTTGGAATTCTCTTCCTTGCAAAAAAAAAAAAAAGTGGTTTCTCAAGAACGAAGGAGGGAATATAAAAACCAGAAGGCACAATTTTAAAAGGTGTACAATAACAGAGAGGTCTGGGGATACAAAGGCATTGTTTGTTGAAAGTGGAAGGGCAGTTTGAGAAATTAAGCTAAGAAAGCATGCAAGATCCTGGGCTATATAATAAAGGAGCTGGAAGCGTTCTACATCGGTGAGACCAAGCGGAGGCTTGGCGATCGTTTCGCCGAACACCTTCGCTCAGTCCACAATAACCAACCCGACCTCCCGGTAGCTCAGCACTTCAACTCCCCCTCCCATTCCGTATCCGACCTCTCTGTCCTGGGTCTCCTCCATGGCCAGAGCGAGCAACACCGGAAATTGGAGGAACAGCACCTCATATTCCACTTGGGGAGTCTGCATCCTGGGGACATTAACATTGAATTCTCACAATTTTGTTAGCCCTTGCTGTCTCCTCCCCTTCCTATCTCTCCCTCAGCCCTCGGGCTCCTCCTCCTCCTTTTTACTTTCTTCTCCCCGCCCGCCCCCCCCACCCCTCATCAGTCTGAAGAAGGGTTTCGGCCCGAAACGTTGCCTATTTCCTTCGCTCCATAGATGCTGCTGCACCCACTGAGTTTCTCCAGCATTTGTGTGTATCTTATTTAATAAAGGACATAGGCAAGGATGTAATTATTGCATTAAAAATACTTGGAATGAGAAATAAAAATAAAAAATGCTGGAATCATTCAGCAGGTCAGGTGGCATCTGTAAAGAGAAACAGACTTAATGTTTCAGTTGAAGATCACTTCTGATGAAAGACTGCTACCTAACCTATTAATTGTTTCCAGCAAAGAAAACACTCTTTCAGCCGTGCTGCATCCAGTTCTACAGCTACATTGCAGGAAAGATGCAAAGGCTTTGAAAAGTGCAAAGAAGGTATTTAGTCAAATGATTGCAGAATATGAATAAACAGAAAGACCATTCTTATTGGAATGGTGAAAATAGCAAGATTTTTAAAATCACATTGGGTGTAGACAGAGCATAAAAAGAATGAAGATGACTAGTAAATTAACAAAAGTGTCAAGAGTCAAGAATGTTTAATTGTCATATATACAGACAATGGAACAATAGAATTATTACTTGCAACAGCATTATAGGCCTGTAATCACATTGCATATAGATAATATAATAATCAAAAGTTCAATTAAGCTAATAAGACCAAAACTAATGCAAAAAAGCCCCATGTTACTAGTGCAACCAAAGACAGTCCATATTTCATAGATTGCTGTTGTATGGTGTTCAAGAGCCTGATGGTTGTTGGGAAGAAGCTATTCCTGAACCTGGTGGTCTTAGACAAATAGGTGCAGGAGTAGGCCATTCGGCCCTTCGAGCCAGCATCCATTAAGCAACACCCATTTTAAGCAACTTACTAACCCCCCCCCCCCCCCCCCCCACTCCGTCCGCTCCCCCTCAGCAAAATCAGTGTGAAGAAGGGTCCCCACTTAAAACTTCACCTATCCAGGTTCTCCAGGGATACCGCCTGCTGAGTTACTCTAGCACTCTGTGTCTCCGTTTGATAAATTTGCACCTGCAATTCCTTGTTTCTGAATATCTGGGTAATTGTTTAATGCAACAGTTCTTTTCATTGACAGCTGACAGGAAGTAGTTAAAGCAGAATTTCTCTCAAATAGTCTCAACACATAATGATCTGGATTTTAAATGAGAGTTTCACAACTGGAAGAGCTCTGACCTAGATTTTCTCCTTGTTCAGCAGCAGGGTATATTTAAACTTTCCACCAAGAAACAGAGATTAATGATAATGAGGTGCCTGTAGTGTTACTGTCACTGGGGCAGTAAATATGAAAATTCACTGCATTTGTTAATGGATTCAATTTAAAACAATTACATTTATGCAATAACTCACATATTGTGATTTTCATGCTGCGCTAATCCTCATGTGTAAATCCGGTATTTCACACCCCTGAATTTTTAAAGTTCCAGGAGCAGAGCTTCACATGGTCGGAGTACTGGTGGGAATTTTATTGCAAGCTCCATAGGAATCAACAGTCGTTAATCAAAAATCCTTTTGGGCACACTGGTACTAAACTGATTTTGCCTTGGCAAGGTAGCAACGTAGATTTATTTCACTTAGAGGTCAATTAACCTACAAATCCTTTGGGATGTGGGAAGAAACCGAAGAAACTGGAGGAAACCCACGCAGTCACTGGGAGAACATGCACACTCCACACAGCCAGTACCCGAGGTCAGGATCAACCCAGGTCTCTGGTGTTGTGGGACTGTAGCTCTATCAGCTGGGTCACCCCAATTTTAATCTGGGCAAAGGAGTCTTTGTACAGGAAGGGCAAATTGGGAGCAATCATACTCTCTGTCATATTATTGATGCAATAAAACAAAGCCAACACAAGCTGATAAACTGGTTGTGTTAAACTAACTCATTGCCATATCAGTCAACCATAAATGGAAAGTAACTTCCACAGAGTTATGCCCCTGTCCCACTTAGGAAACCTGAACGGAAACCCCTGGAGACTTTGTGCCCCACCCAAGGTTTCCGTGCGGTTCCCGGAGGTTTTTGTCAGTCTCCGTACCTGCTTCCACTACCTGCAACCTCCGGGAACTGCAAGGAAACCTTGGGTGGGGCGCAAAGTCTCCAGAGGTTTCCGTTCAGGTTTCCTAAGTGGGACAGGGGTAGGAACCTCATCAAAAGAATCAGGTTAAGCCTTTGTAAACCTTTGTTCCAGCCCTGTGTGTTTCAAACTGTGCAGCATGTCAAGCTGTTGAGGGACAGACTGCAACTTCCTACAAGAGTGGAATTTTCAACTGTCTGCTATCCAGCAGCCAAAGACACATGGCCACATGGCAGTCCACAAGCTTCACTACATTGGTAAATAAAACAAACAGTTGCCTGGCATCAAACCAAGAGACCAAATAAACAGCTCATAATCTATTAAAATAATCCATTGGAATGAATTTCCAGCTGGTTTGGAACACACCATTGAGTGGAATCATTTTGACCCCCCCCCCAGCCTCTTGAATTCAACGGACTCTAATCACGAGCAGACCTTCACCTTAAACACCCCAACAACCTCAATGGATCTAGGCCATATGTGAAGTACAGCATACACAGGCATTATAGTTGGAACCTTCAATTCATTAATGGAAAATGCCAGGAGCACTAAATTCATAAGGGTAACATACTTCCGGAATGGCTCATGTGTTTTATGTATACAGGCAGATTCGTGGGTGTAGTCAGAAACAAAGGATATATATAGCCTTGTTAAAAAAAAGACATATCTGAAAGAAAAACGACCTTATTGGTAAGGGGAGTAAAAAAACTACTTATTGAAAAGAGAGTGGTACAACAAGCAAGTCATAGATTTTCTATCAGATATTACATGTTTCACTGGCCTCAAGATCAAAACTATGAAGGTTTGGGTGACCTATTCCTACTCTTAACAAAGTGTTGGAGGAACTCAGTGGGTCAGAAAGCATCATGAAGCTGCCTGGCCTGCTCAGTACTTTGCAGTACTTTGTGTTTTTGCTCAGGATTCCAGCATCTGCAGTTTCTTGTGTCTCCGTACCCATGCTCTTATGTTCTTGGGTTCTGGAAAGTTAATGGCAAAAACCGATCTTTAGAAGATTTTGCATCATACCTTGAAACTTCGGGCTTGACGTCTGGATAGACTTTCTGTGTTGCTGTGTTAAACACATGCAATTATTCAAGTCAAGAGTGTTTTATTGTCATATGTCCAGAAACGGAACAATTAAATTCTTACTTGCAGCAGCACGACAGATATGTAAACATACTACTCTGTAAAACCCTTAATAAACAACATAAAAAAGTTCTGTATATATATATTTTTTAAAGACAAATAAACAAACAATAATAGTGCAAAGTCAAAAATAAATGCCCCCAAGTCTGGACAGTTCAGAGCCTATTTGGAGGCAGTAGTGTTTAGGGGCTTGGAGGGAAGAAGCTACTCCTGAACCTGGATGTTACAGTTTTCAGGCTCCTATACCTTCTTCCTGATGACAGAAATGAGAATGTGGCCAGGGTGGTGAGTCTCTGATGGCTGCTTATTCTAACAGTATATGAATATAATATTTAATAATATTAAATCATTCTCCTGATAATCCCGTGGTAACCTTCCAGCAGAGTGACGGTCAGAAATTTTCCTTCTAACTTGTGCAGGCAGTGATGTTTTCCCTGGGAAAGGCCATTATCTACATGGCCTAGAAATGAAGAAAATGAGAGTGGCAGTAGGCCACTCGGCCTCTCAAGCTTGTCATAGCTGATCTGCGTCAAGCCTGCTCTCTATTTTTGTTCCCATTTCCTGCAGCTCTCAATTCCTTTACTTTCAAAAATATATCCAAATCTTTAAATGCCCCCAAACCCTTAGCCTTTGCAACAATCCAGAGTAGAGAATTCCAGAGATTTATCTCTGCAAGGTCAAAGCATTGTTGTCATTGAATAATAATTTTACAAATTCTCATTTCTAGGATTGAGATTCACTAATCAAGTTCTACATTCCCAATGTATGGTCCCAGGAGTCAAAACATTACTCCAGGAGGGCGTTATTTTATAATTGTTCCTCGTTTTAATTACACAACACTAATTAAAGCAACAGTATTCAATTAATGGGTATGAAGTAACACTGAACAAAGATATTTCCCATACTATTGATAATATGAATAGTCTTGGAGTAATGATAGAAAATTGCCTTTTAGAAAGATAAATTGCATCGTCATGGCAGGTATGTACTTATGCAACTCTTGTCAACCTCTGATGCTTTGCAAAGGAAGTCATTTACAATCGCAGTGTTAGCTAAATTACTTTTCTGGTCAGAAACATAGCAAAGTGAAAGATAATACACCAAATATGTTTACGTAGATTTCATGATCACCAATTAGCAAGTAGAAGTTGCCCTGCTTAAACTGCCCAAATATATTTTGTGGAGCTTTGTGTAGCAATTTTCTGTCATCAACAATTCAAGGGGAACCGAGACCTTTGTGAACAGGGCAAGCAGGATCTCTCATCGACTAGAGTGAAGAATCCTTTAGTGGCCACACAATCCAATACAGGAAATTTAACTGGAAGTCATGTCAATACAAAAAAGGAAATGGAAAATATAAAATAGCGACTGAGACAGACTGAGGGTCTTGACCCGAAACGTCACCCATTCCTTCTCTCTAGAGATGCTGCCTGGCCCGCTGAGTTATTCCAGCATTTTGTGTCTATCTTTGATTTAAACCAGCATCTGCAGTTCCTTCCTACACATGAATTAAAGACAAATCAATTTCCCATGTCTGAGGTCTTATTTTTCCCGGTTTAAGCTTTGCTACCCTCGTGTCATCCATCCAGCTACCCAATGGCATATTCCTCTTTAACAATTCTGTATGATATTACATCTGCAATAATATGTCCTCTGGTTTTAATAATATTTCTTTTAAAATCAATATGCTCTGTGTATGTAGCATTTTCTTCATTTATTCTTTTCTTATTTACTCAATACAATAAGTACGATGACAGCCATTCTAGAAGATAAAAAGTGAAAATATTGGAAATTTTAAATAAATGTATTTTAAATAATGCTGGAAATATCCAATAATAAGTGATTACATTCACAACATTTGCAACACAACATTGTCAGACAGCAACAAGTAAATATTTGAAAATACAGATATCTTAACTGCTCTCATAAAGATCCAAAGTCTTTGATTTTTTTTACACCTGATAAAGTAAAATTTGACATTTGTTCAAAAAATTAATCAAATTTACTGTTTCCCGAGTTCGATTATTTGAGTGCATTGGCCACTGATTATTTTAGTTTCTGAATTAAGTTCACATCTCAAAAAGGAAGTAAATGTCTTTTTGAGAACCCATTTTCTCTCCATGGCTGGGGTTACATATAAAACACTTGAAAAATAAGGCAGGATGAGCCAAATATTTCACCCTGATGAAAATACCAAGCCTCTACGATGTCTTTTGTTTTTATGTCTTAATTGTTCTAAAGCCTATATATATTTATCAATGTTGGTGTTTTTACATAAATAAAGTCACATTAGAGAAATCTTCCAGAGATTGGTGTCATAAGGTTGACAGCATGAGCAATAGACTGTAGCCCCATCTCATCAATTAAAGAGTAATTAGTGTTAGCAGGCTCTAAATGCGCACTCATAATTTCTATGAGTTCTTTTCTCTCCTATATCCACAGCAATAACATTTTGGAAAAATATCTAATTTTTTAATTGTTGCAGCCTTCTTTGTCAAATAAGCATGCAAGTGAATTTTACTTCCCCTTCCATTTCCATCCCACCCACCAAACACACTTCAAATAGCAGGCACAACTCAATTGAGAGAAGAAGGTATCTTGTTCCCTGCCTGACCCATTTACTCTGCACTTGAAAATTGTCTCCCACGTCCCCATTTAACTAGATGCGGAATGAGTGCAGTATTGTCCAGACGTCTCCCGATAAACTGTTGTCGAGTCCTTGCCAACATTAATAAAGTCCTCACGGTTTCATTTTTAAGAATAAACAATTCAGCAGAGCAATCTCTCCCAGGGGTCCAAGAGCTTTCCTTAAGTTGTGCTCCCCCAGCAGGAGTCTTTCCACCTTTGTAGCAAAAATTAATGATGCCAGACGATCCTGCAACTGTTATTTTTAATCCCGTGCTGCCGGGTTGCTGCTGTGACAAGTCCAGCTGTAATGTGCCAATCTTTCCCGCTCTTCAAATGCCATAAATCCCCAAGGACAGCTGCTTGTTCCCATTTTAGAAATGCTCTGCATGCTTTGTTGGTGTTGGAGGTTCACTTTGGAACGTTCCACCATCCCAGTCCTCCGGACAAACAAGCTAAAATATAATTATTTCTTTATTCCACCATATTTGTAACCATCAGCTATTAGTCAAATAAAGGACAAGATCTGATAACTGTCCTCATCACTGCTAAACTAGTAACAGCACTGGTGTACAATATTCAACCTTCAGCAACTGAACCTAATCACTCCCTTTGTTACCAGCTCTTGTCTTTTATTTGAGCTATTGCTGGTGAATACAGATATGATGGAAAAAATAAATTGTTATATTTTAGCTCTTGCTGAATTTTAGCTCTTAGCTCTCTCAGTCTGAAGTCTCTACCATAAGCTACAATATTGAAATAACACCAAATTGCTTTTCACATGAGAGCATTACATTTATTTAATGGTAATAAATTGTTCTGTATTATTTATTCCTTCAATCAAAAAAATCAAAAGGTACACAAATAAAGTGCTGTGTAAAATGACTCACAGCCCGATTGAAAAAAGACACTGCAATTTTTTTTATCATTATTCATTTTGACAGTACAGCACAAGTTTTTCATCCGGCATCTCAATGTCACAATTTCTGCACTGCTCCATTTTCATGCAATACAGCCCCAGTAAAGAACATGAAGCAGCTTCCTACTGAAGGGAAATGATTTCAGAACAATACTATGACTGCTATAAAAAGAGTGCTTCAAGTGTTTATTCTGATGTTAGGGAGGAACAACCATTGTGTACAACAACAGGTTGAAGTACAAGGGAAGAGACTAAAGGGCCTGTCCCACTTCCATGTCCTTGGCACGCAAATTACGCGACCTCGTGTTCGCGTTGAGCTGCGATGGTCCCGCGAAGGTCGCGCGCGATTGCACAGCCATCTGGAGCGCGTGACGTGATTTGAAGATGGACACAAATCTGGAGCAACTCAGCGGGACCGGCAGCATCTCTGGAGAGAAGCAATGGGTGACGTTTCGTGTCGAGACTCTTCTTCAGTCTGAAAAGCAGGGCCTTGACCCGAAACGTCACCCATTGCTTCTCTCCAGAGATGCTGCCGGTTCCATTGAGTTACTCCTGCATTTTGTGTCCATCTTCAATTTTCTTGGCACCGCTCTGGTAGTAGAAGTGGGGGCGGATCCGGACCGCAACGGCTGTGAGCCCCAGGCCGAGTTCGGCGATCGTTTGCCTGCTTCTGCTGCTATTGAAGGTGAGACGTTGCGTAAAGCCAGGGTCTTGGGCCGTCCCACTTTGGCCGTTAGTTCCGCGACAGGCCGTTGGCGCATGAAGACTTTGTTCATTATAAAAATTTCGGAGTCTCGCGTGATGTCGCGCACAACTACATACCCCTCCGCATTTCTAAGTGGGACCAGCCCTGCGTGGCCATACGATGCCCGTGCACCTCAATGCGACCACGAGGTCGCGTATTTTGCGTGCCAAGGACTCGTAAGTGGGACAGGCCCTTAAAGCTTTTGCTGTAATCTATATTACTAATTCACTGATCTTGACCGCTTTTGGCCGACTGTGCTGCGATTTCTGAGAGAACGCCGCCACCTACGGCCGCCATTTTTGGCCACCTCGCTCAGAGCCCCCCTCCACCATATGAGTGTGGAGGATTTTTTCCGTCGATGAAAAATGAGAGAGATATTAATGTTTTTACAAAATTCCCCATTCTCTCTGCTGCCCCCGCTGGCGGCATGGGGAGGGACTATAAAACCAGGAAGTGTCGTGCCTCACTCAGTCTCTGCCAGACCCAGGAAGCGAGAGGGTCTGGCAGAGACTGAGCTGCGAATAACACTGAACGCACGTCTACTCCATGGTGAGTTCCCTCGATGCAGCTGTAAAGCGGCTGCAGCCCTTTTTAAAAAGTTTGTGTTCACAAAATGAATTTTGGTTGTCGGGTGGCTGCAGCCCCATTGTTTGCGTCGCCTTTTTTGACAAGTTTGTGTTCACAAAATGAATTTTGGTTGTCGGGTGTCTGCAGCCCAATTGTTTGCCTCGCCTTTTTTTAACAAGTTTGTGTTCACAAAATGAATTTTGGTTGTCGGGTGTCTGCAGCCCAATTGTTTGCCTTGGCTTGGCTTTTTAAATCGTTGCAACAGTTGGATGCCTGCCCAAGCATCCATACGGCCCACAATGTCTATACTAGCCCTCTGGAAACCAGTACCTTCGGCCCGCAACACCCATTCTTGCGCAACAGACAGTCCCCCCACTGGTGAGCAGTATTGGAATTGGTGGAGAGGTGGAATATTGCGTTGGTGACCAGCCCTCCCGTGTGATGCTGGGACCCATCGGGTCCCACTTAGTCTAGTCTTTTATATATTTTAACTAATTCCCAGAGCCTGTATTTTTCCCCATTTTATGATTCATCCCACTTTTAAACTCTTGTGAATCCAAACAATTCCAGGCCACTATTTAATTGGTACATTTTCCCAGTGTCCTGGAAGTATTTAATCCTTAAATAACAGCTCTAAAAACAGATTATCCAATTGGTTTGTGTGACCTTGCATATCACCTGCCGTTTTCCCTAAATTACACTTCAAAAGTACTTCACTGGAGTGTGTTGAGGATTTGAAATGGGATGACATATCAAAGTCTTGTTTCCCATATGCCTCCCCCCCCCCTCCCCGCAATCATATTAATTCCTTTTCTGAAGCTTAGTGGGTCAATTTGAAATACGAATCCAACGAAAGTAAGACAAGTTCAATCTGAGCAAACACCACACCAGCAGTCGACTCCCAGCAAAGCATTAAAACCACAAGGTACTGGAGTAACTTGGAGCGTCAGGTAACATCTCTGAAGGACATGGATAGGCAGCGTTTATGGTCGGGACCCTTCTACATTGTCTGACAAAGGGTCCTGATCCAAATTGTTATTTGCCCATGTCCTCCAGAGATGCTGTCTGACCCACTAAGTTACTCCAGTAGTTTGTGGGGGGTTTTGGTAAACTAGCATCTGCAGTCCGTTGTGTCTATCAGCAAACTATTTACAGTCTCATTGACCGTGCTATCAAGCAGTACTTGCTCACCAATAATCTACTTAAGAA
Organism: Amblyraja radiata; assembly: GCF_010909765.2. NCBI lineage: Eukaryota > Metazoa > Chordata > Chondrichthyes > Rajiformes > Rajidae > Amblyraja > Amblyraja radiata. The sequence goes on along the minus strand of NC_045956.1, from coordinate 102,213,491 downwards.
GGCTCAGTTTTGATTCTGCCAGATCTACAGTCCTAACCTGCATTACAGCCTTGGGTCCAAACATTGTATCACGGCAATATTTGTCCAAGTGTAACATTATGAAAAGTTGGCAAGACCAGTCATCAAGGGCAAATCTCTCCACTGGCATGGTTACTGTGGTTGATGAAGCTCAAACATTTCAACCCCAGGATGTTACCATAGGAGATCCTCAGGGTAGTGTCTAGAGCATAACGATTTCATTTGTTTCATAGATGAACTTCGCACCATCATCATATCACGTGGGGACTTTTTTTTTTAATGATTGAACAAAGAGCACAGTAAGTACTCCTCTGCTAATAAAGTGGTCGGAATCTGCCTACAAAAAGTATTGGACAACTTGAGGCATACACTGATAAATGGTATGTAACACTCGTGGTATGCAAGTGCTGAGCATTGCCCATAGAAATATCCTTGGATATACTATATAATGCTACCATCAATTTACTCAGTAATTTACTGTTTGGGACTTACATTTGGAAGCTGACACAATTATGTAGTGCTGCACCCTGGGAATGAACGTCTAAGCATTCAGCATTTTCTCGTGCATTTGCTTGTTTGAGAACAGAAATATTCCTGGTGCTCCCTTCTCCAGCTTTCTGCAACAGGCCTCTCCTCAAAAAAGAACTGTATAAATTTGATGTGTTGAATACTTCCAGCACCAAGCGAGCGAGCGAGCAGCTGAGAGGTGAGGTAATGCGGGAGAATTAAAAAACAGCTGTGTGTGCCTTGGACGGACTGCTCTGAGTGGTGTACAAAGGGAAGGCAGGCACGAGGGGGCCGCTGGCAGTAGAAGGTCCAGACAGGCCGCGGACCTGGCTTGCCCGCCGCGGAACTGGGAAACAGCCTGGAATGGGAAGCTGCTGTGCCCGGATCCTGCCCGCCCCCCAAGGACCGGGAAACGGAGAGAGATGTGGGGGGAGTCAAAGACAGCGGCGGTCTCTAGAACAAAGGGCCAGAGGTCTTACCTTGCGCTCCTTCAAGGTCGGGTCCAGGAGATGCCCCCAGGGCCCCCAAAGGCTGAAGGTGACCAGGCGAGGAGAGGGACATCGGTTCATAAAGTCATAAGTGATTGGAGCAGAATTAGACCATTCAGCCCATCAAGTCGACTCCACCATTCAATCATGGCTGATCTATCTCTCCCTCCTAACCCCATTCTCCTGCTTTCTTCCCATAACCCCTGACACCTGTATTAATCAAGAATCAATCTATCTCTGCCTTACAAATATCTATTGACGGCCTCCACAGCATTCAGTGGCAAATAATTCCACAGATTCACCACCCTCTGACTAAACAAAATCCTCATCCCCTTCTTAAAGGAATGGCGTTTAATTCTAAGGCTATGACCTCTAGTCCTAGACTCTCCCACTGGTGGAATCTTCCTCTCCACACCCACCCTATCTAAAACCCCTGTCCCACGGTATGAGTTCATTCCAAGAGCTCTCCCGAATTTGCCCTGATTCGAACTTGGAGATTTACGGTAATGGCCACTCGTCAGTACTCGGGGCTCTCGTGGACATTTTACAACGTGTTGAAAAATCTTCATGAGTCTTCCCGTGCTTACCTGCCGTTAGCGAGTCTTCCCAATTACCTGCCTTTAGCACCACAAGCCGCTAAGAGATGTCCCCAAGCTCCAACGTACCCGCTACGTTCATTCTCCGTGCTTACCCCGAGTTTGATTTTTTTTAAACTCAGGAGAGCTCTTGGAATGAACTCGTACCGTGGGACAGAGTATTAAGCCTCTCACTATTTGGTAAGTGGTTCATGAGACAAACCAGATGGAGGCGACGGCTGCAACGGGCTTTTATGGCCAGCTGCGACTTTGAAAAATGGCACCAAAACTGGCAACTCTTGCATATGGATTCAGTGGGCCCTTTCTAGGCATTCTGTATTTAATCTGGGATTGTAGTTATTTATGGCAATAATCTTACTGATCTGTATGCATTAAAATAATTTCTCTGTACAATCTGGTACATGTAACCATTGATGGAAGTGGCCTAACGTGAGCTGCCGTTGGCAGAGGCTGTGTTAAGGTGAAGTGCTGCATTTCGTAAATTCATAAATTATAGTAGCATTATTAGACTATTCAGCCCATCAAGTCTATTCCATCATTCAATTATGGTTGATCTATCTGTCCCTGTCATGCCCATTCTTCTGTCATCTCGCCATAACCACAGCCATTTGGGGGCGACTATTGAAGCTTTTGGGTCAAGATGATTCAGCCCGCAGGCTAAGCAGATGTAGAAGGCAAGGATATGGTTAGATCTTTAAAAAAAAAATCTTATTCTTTAGTATAAATCTCGGGCCTCCAAACATTTCAGCATGAGGGGCACATTATATATTTGGCACATTTTTGCTGACCATATGGAAAAAAAGAGAAATGTCACACTGACACACACACTGGTAGATACACACTGACACACACACACGCACACTAACACACACGCACACTGACACACACACACACACACATAGAAATGCACACGCACACGTGAACACACGTGTGTGTGAGAGGGAACGATTACCCTGACCGCGCCAGCTGAGACCCGGTCAAAGGGTCCAGGTCTGTGTGGTGCCCCGGAGCGGGAGCTGTTCACTGGTCACCCTCATGGGGGGAGACCGCTACACACCGACCCTGGCACCAACTAGCTCACCCTATCCCCCTGGCTTCACTCCCTACCCCATGCTACCACCCCGCACAACTTGCTTTTGCAACACAGGAGCAGTGGCACAGTGGTATAGTCACTGCCTCACAGCGCCAGAGACCCGGGTTCCATCCTGACTATGCGTGCTGTCTGTACGGAGTTGGTGCCTGCGTGGGTTTTCTCCGGGTGCTCTGGTTTCCTCCCATACTCCACTTTTGCAGGTTAATTGAATTTGTCCAGTGTGTAGGATGATGCTAGTGCATACGGGCATCGCTTCGATGGGCCAAATGGCCTGTTTCCGTGCTGTATCTCTAAAGCTGCACTACCACTGAACCCGCTAAATAGCCCACCGCATGGAATGTGTTAAGAGCTTGCTGCGGGCCGGATAAAATCTCGTGGTGGGCTGGATGTGGCCCGCAGGCCATAATATGGAGACCCCTGGTCTAAATCCAGTAGGGATGACTATTAGGGCACTGGTATGCTCCTCCTGCAGGATGTGGGAAGTCAGGGAAACTTCCAGTCTCCCTGAGGACTACACACGTGGGAAGAGCATCCAGCTGTAGCTCCTGACTGAACGCATGAGGGAACTGAAGCTGCAGCTGGACAACTCCAAGAGACTGAGGGCTTCAGAGAGTGGAGTTATAATGAGCTCGTCACACCCAAGGTTCATGCAGAAAGTGGATGGGAAAGTTGAAAGCAAGCAAACTCTTTTGGATACTGTTGGTGGAGACGATCGTTCAGAGGAAAGCAGCAGCAGTAGTCAGTTTTTTTAAAAGAAGTAACCAGGAAGGTTGATGTTGATGTTGACAGGGCCATAGACATAATCTATATGGCCTTCAGTAAGGCCTTTGATAAGCTTCCACATGGTAAGCAGTTCTACAATGTCAGATCGCATGGGATCCAGGGAGATCTAGTTAACGGGATAAATGATTGGCTTCACAGTAGGAAGAGCTTGGGCAGGCTAGCACTTTAATCCTTGCAACACAGGAGACTGAGGGGTAATCTTAGAGAGATTTATAAAATTATGAGGGGAATAGGTAGGGTCAATGCTTTTTCCCCAGGGTAAGTACGAGAAAGCATTGGTTTAAGGTGAGAGGGAACATATTTAACAGGAATCTGAGGTACAACTTTTCCCACACAGAGGGTGATGAGTCGAGCCCGGTTTTTGTCATGTGCCTTTTCATGCGTTATTTCTCCAAGATAATGCATTTTTCACGATCGAGTGTCCAAATCAGCCTTTTTTTAAAAAACTGTTTTACCTGGGCGTGACGCCGAAGGAGGAGAAGCTGAAGCCAAGAAGTCAAAGCCAAGATGCTAAACGCAAATCACATCGAAAAGCCGAGAAGCCAAACGGACACGACGCTGAAAAGCTGAGAAGCCGAACGTATATGAATTGAAAGGACACGAAGTCGAACAGATATGACGTCGAACGAACAAGACACCGAAGGGACATGACGTCGAAAAGCTGGCAAATGGACATGACGTCTCCGGGGACAGGATTGGTCCAACACCTTGTCAGTCATCGACAAAGGTCAGCGATTGGTCCAGGCCCCTACGTCCATTCGGCGTCGTGTCAGTTCGGTTTTGTGCACTTTCGGCGTTGTGTCCGTTCAGTATCTTGGCTTTTCTGCGTAATGTCCGTTCGGCATCTTGGCTTCAGCTTCTCGTCCTTCGACGTCCTGTCTGCACACGTTAATATTAATGTTATTTACTTGTTAACATAGTACTTATAACTTACAATTTGAAAACAATGCTAATAATTATGTCCAACCAGACAACTTTGGTCATTTAATGTAGTATACCTTCATATTATCATTTTTAACCATATTTTGGCAGTGGAAATGCCTTTTTATGTATTTTGTCAATAAATGCCTTTATCGTGCATTTTTTGTAATGTTATTATGCCTATTTGCCTATCTATTTCAGAGTTTTTAGTGCCTAAACATCCTGGCTCTAGTGATGAGTATATGGAACAAGCTGCCGGAGGAAGTAGGTGAGATAGGTATAATAACAACAACATTTTAAAAGATATTTGGACAGATGCATGGATAGGTTTAGAGGGAGCCAGATGTGGGCAAATTAGACTAGCTTGGTTGGGACATCCTGGTTGGAATAGAGAGCTTGGACTGAAAAACATAGTTTCCATGCAGTCTGACTATGAAATAGCACTGTGGATCACAGGTTCGTAACTCATTTACACTCCCCATAAAACCTGTGTTCATCACCAGTTGGATAAAGATTGTGGAATGAGTGTTATCCAAGGTCAGAAGGTGATGGATATTTCAGCTATTGTTGTTGGGCCACTAATGTTACTAAGTCTACTTTTAGTCTGTGACATTACATGACGCCACACTACACAGTAATTGACTGTGGAAATATAATGAGTAGGCTCTGTGATGGCCTCTTTTACCAATGATACTACTGTTATTGGTGTTTGTAATGGATAGATTGCTGAAGACAAAGAAAAATAAACTACATGTTGCATCTAAATTTAAATAAAATTCGAGGCTTGGAGTCTTTGGAAAACTCATTATTTAGATATACAGTTGAATTAAAAAATCGGATTTTTCACAAGAAACATATGTGAACAGGATTTTCAAAACAGTAAAGAGCATCGATTGGACATAACACAGTCAATGGAGATTGCAATTGGCTAGCAAATTAACAGTGGCAATTCTAAATTTGCTCCATATAGTGTGCTAGAGTCTCACGAATAGCAACTGCTGCATTACTAAATTTGGCTCTGACTGAATGCTAATCATATTTACACTTAGTTGACCCAACTGGCAGCTGACTTTTTAGCTTCAAGCATGACACGCCTTCATGTCATATTGTTCAAAGCCAGCTGTTGCCCAGAAACATTATGTAAAGTATATATTAAAAATCAGAGGTCTTTTTAAAGACCATGATAACATTGTGATTTCTGAAAATGTTATAGACTTGAAGAAAAATGTAATACCTCACTCCAAAGCATCAAACTAACAACCATTGATAGATTTACTTGAACAAATAGTATTTGGAGCATATAACTGTCCATTTAAGGTCAGGGATTTTGTAAAGACCATGATACATGAAGGTATTCTGGAATCGTATCAGGTATATATAGTATAATGGAAGAAAAATATAAATATTATCTTGTAAATCATCAGTGCTAAATAACAATCATTTTCCTTGAAGCATCAACGTAATAGGGATATTGGGGCCGCAGGTCCACAGCACCCTGAAAGTGGCAACATAAGTAAATAGTGTGGGGGGAGAAAAGGGGGGGGGGGGGGGGGGAGAGAAGGGGGGGGAGAGAGGGGGGGGGAGGAGAAGGGGGGGGGAGGAGAAGGGGGGGGAGGAGAAAGGGGGGGAGGAGAAGGGGGGAGGAGAAGGGGGGGAGGAGAAGGGGGGGAGGAGAAGGGGGGGAGGAGAAGGGGGGAGGAAGGGGGGGGGGGAGAAGAAGGGGGGGGGGGGGAGAAGGGGGGGGGGGGGAGAAGAAGGGGGGGGGGGGCGAAGAAGGGGGGGGGGAGAAGAAGGGGGGGGGAGAAGACGGGGGGGGAGAAGGGGGGGGGCGAAGGGGGGGGAGAAGGGGGGGGAGAAGGGGGGGGAGAAGGGGGGGGGAGAAGGGGGGGGAGAAGGGGGGGGAGAAGGGGGGGGAGAAGGGGGGGGAGGAAGGGGGGGGAGAGAAGGGGGGAGAAGGGGGGGGGAAGGGGGGGGGAGAAGGGGGGGGGAAGGGGGGGGGGGGAAGGGGGGGGAGGAAGGGGGGGAGGAGAAGGGGGGGAGGAGAAGGGGGGGAGGAGGAAGGGGGGGGAGGAAGGGGGGGGGGGGGAGGGAGAAGGGGGGGGGGGAGAGAAGAAGGGGGGGGGGAGAAGGGGGAGAGAGAAGGGGGGGAGAGAAGGGGGGGAGGAGAAGGGGGGGAGGAGAAGGGGGGGAGGAGAAGGGGGGGAGGAGAAGGGGGGGAGGAGAAGGGGGGGAGGAGAAGGGGGGGAGGAGAAGGGGGGAGGAGAAGGGGGGAGGAGAAGGGGGGGAGGAGAAGGGGGGGGAGGAAGGGGGGGGGGGGGAGAAGAAGGGGGGGGGAGAAGAAGGGGGGGGGGGAGAAAGAAGGGGGGGGGGGAGAAGAAGGGGGGGGGGGGAGAAGAAGGGGGGGGGGGGAGAAGAAGGGGGGGGGGAAGGGGGGGGGAGAAGGGGGGGGAGAAGGGGGGGGAGAAGGGGGGGGAGAAGGGGGGGGAGAAGGGGGGGGAGAAGGGGGGGGAGAAGGGGGGGGAGAAGGGGGGGGAGGGGGGGAGAAGGGGGGGGGAAGGGGGGGGGAAGGGGGGGGGAAGGGGGGGGGAAGGGGGGGGGAAGGGGGGGGAGACAGGGGGGGGGAGAAGGGGGGGGGAGAAGGGGGGAGAGAAGGGGGGGGGAGAAGGGGGGGGGAGAAGGGGGGGGGGAGAAGGGGGGGGGGGAGAAGGGGGGGGGGAGAAGGGGGGGGGGAGAAGGGGGGGGGGAGAAGGGGGGGGGAGAAGGGGGGGGGGAGAAGGGGGGGGGAGAAGGGGGTGGGGGAGAAGGGGGGGGGAGAAGGGGGGGGAGAAGGGGGGGGAGAAGGGGGGGGAGAAGGGGGGGGAGAAGGGGGGGGAGAAGGGGGGGGAGAAGGGGGGGAGAAGGGGGGGAGAAGGGGGGGAGAAGGGGGGGAGAAGGGGGGGGGAAGGGGGGGGGAAGTAGGGGGGGGGAGAAGGGGGGGGGAGAAGGGGGGGGGAGAAGGGGGGGGGAGAAGGGGGGGGGAGAAGGGGGGGGAGAAGGGGGGGGAGAAGGGGGGGGAGAAGGGGGGGGGAGAAGGGGGGGGGAGAAGGGGGGGGGAGAAGGGGGGGGGAGAAGGGGGGGGGAGAAGGGGGGGGGGGAGAAGGGGGGGGGAGAAGGGGGGGGGAGAAGGGGGTGGGGAGAAGGGGGTGGGGGAGAAGGGGGTGGGGAGAAGGGGGGGGGAAAGAAGGGGGGGGGGGAGAAGGGGGGGGGGGGAAAGAAGGGGGGGAGAAGGGACACTTTTAAGAAGTTTAATAAAGTTTAGCGGGCATTTTAACTACCGGTCAGTTTTCCTTGGTCCTGAAAACTCTAATGAGCCAATCAAAATGCCCGGTCAGTGAAGGAGATTGCCTACGGCTGCCCTTGGCTGCCTGTAACTACATAGCGACCCCACTCCACTGCAGTACGAGTTTAAAAGAACCATGCCGATCAAAAATTTTGGTCGGCATGGTTCATGGAAAATTTTTCAACATGCTGAAAAAATGTTCGCGACCTAGCTGAGGCCAAGAGTATTCGGGAACTTCCCTCATGAAGGAGAGTTCCAGCGACCTCATAGGATCTCCTCGGACCACGTGTCGACCATGCTGCGAGTTTGAAGGTCGAACACACTCTTCTAAACTCGCAGATTAGGTCGCCCAGGTGAGACAGCCCCTTAAGCTTCCCGAATACAAACCAGACTTCAATTATGCAAAGACAAAATTTGAAGACTGCTGAAAGACAATGAGAAACTAAAATGACAAAGAGAAAAACTTGAGAAAGGGGATCAGTCTGAAGAATGGTCCAAACCTGAAACATCACCTATCCATCTTCCCCACAGATGCTACCTGACCCACTGAGTTACTCCAGCACTTTGTGTCGTTTATCTTCTAAATTGAGAAAGGAATTTTTTTATCTCCAAAAACAATTAACTTCTGAGGAAATCAAACTTCACACTCACAAAATTAAAATTTTTGTCCAGAATATTTCTGGCAATAATAATCAAGTAAAAAGTCAGTTTAAGAAAAATCTGGAATCAAGCCAAAGTTTTTCTGGCATCTTTTGGGCAACTGAGGTGCTCCGACCTCTCAGTGATTTTTTGCGAACCTATCTGCAAGAACCGTTACAGAACATCCTGCGGAGAAACAAGGGGCGGCGAGATGTTGCAGCGGGAGAGTTGCTGCCTTACAGAGCCAGAGGCCCGGGTTCAATCCTGACTACAGGTGCTGTTTGTCGGGAGTTTGTACTTTCTCCCAGTTACAATAGACAATAGGTGCAGGAGTAGGCCATACGGCCCTTCAAGCCAGCACTGCCATTCAATGTAATCATGGCTGATCATCCACAATCAGTACCCCGTTCCTGCCTTCTCCCCATATCTCCTGACTCCACTATCTTCAAGAGCCCTCTCTAGCTCTCTCTTGAAAGTTTCCAGAGAACCGGCCTCCACCGCCCTCTGAGACGGAGAATTCCGCAGACTCACAACTCTCTGTGCGAAAAAGTGTTTCCTCATCTCCGTGCTAAACGGCTTACCCCATTATTCTTAAACTGTGGCCCCTGGCACTGGACTCCCCCAACATCGGGAACACGTTTCCTGCCTCTAGCGTGTCCAAACCCTTAATAATCTTATAGGTTTCAATAAGATAACCTCTCATCCTTCTAAACTCCAGAGTATACAAGCCCAGTCGCTCCATTCTCTCAGCATATGACAGTCCCGCCACCCCGGGAATTAACCTTGTGAACCTACGCTGCACTCCCTCAATAGAGTCATGGAGTCATAGAGTCATGATACAGTGTGGAAACAGGCCCTTTGGCCCCACTTTCCCACACTGACCAACATATCCCAGCTACACTAGTCCCACCTGCCCGCGTTTGGTCCATATCCCTCCAAACTTGTCCTATCCATGTACTTGTCTAACTGTTTCTTAAATGTTGGGATTATCCCTGCCTCAACTACCACCTCTGGCAGCTTGTTCCATACACTTACCACCCTTTGTGTGAAAAATATACCCCTCAGATTCCTATTAAATCTTTTCCACTTCACCTTGAACCTATATCCTCTGGTTCTCGATTCCCCTACTCTGGTCAAGAGATTCTGTGCATCTACCCGATCTATTCCTCTCATGATTTTATACACATCAATAAGATCACCCCTCATCCTCCTGCGCTCCAAGTAATAGAGTCCCAGCCTACTCAACCTCTCCTCATAGCTCACACCCTGGAGCCAAGCGACATCCTTGTGAATCTTCTCTGTAGCTTCTCTTTCCTGCTTGACAACATATTTCCTATAACATGGTGCCCAGAACTGAACACAATACTCTAAATGCAGCCTCACCAATGTCTTATACACCTGCCAGGTGGGTTTTCTCCGAGTGCTCCAGTTTCCTCCCACACTCTAAAGACATACAGGTTTGTAGGCTAATTGGCTTGGTAGTATTGTAAATTGTCCCTAGTGTGTGTAGGATAGGTCAGCACGGACTCGGTGTTCCGAAGGGCCTGTTTCCGCTCTGTATCTCTAAACTAAAGTACATGTTACAACAGTTTCTGGACTTCTGCAATGTGCTGCATATGGACATAGTCCTCAGTTAATCATCAGATTTTCTCCAGTGTAATGGACAGCATCATGAGCCACATCATTGCCGAAACTGAGCTAAAGGGCAAGAACAGGTTGTGGGCTAATTCTTTTGAACTCTTGCTTCTTATTTTTTTTAAAGTCCATTTATTTTCTATTCTTGAATTGTTATTCTATATACAGGCAATAATTATGTTTCTTCAGACAAGTAATTAGTGCGTCTGTTGAACAAATAATAGGCTAAATGCTTCGAGTTTGGCTGAAAAGTCAGAGTTCTGATGCGTAAACTCTGTCCCTTTCCACTGATGCTGCCTCGTCTGCCTTGTATTTCTAGCAAAGTTACACGCAACATGCTGGAGTAACTCAGCGGGTCAGGCAACATCTCTGGAGAAAGGAATAGGTGACGTCTTGGGTTGAGACCCTTCCTCCAACTGAGAGCTTCAGGTTGTATTTCCAGCACTCGTTTTTAATTTATACAATGAACATTGCTCCTTAAATGTGGCATCAGCCATAAGGTATAAATATTCACTTAATAATTATAATACAGGTGCACAACCTTTTATCCGAAGATCCAAATAACGAAAACCTCCGAATAGCGGCCATTTTTTCGGTCCTTGAAGAAAGGTCCTTGAAAACGTTCACCGAGGGCGGCCCGCAGAGGTGACAGCGGAACCTCCGGTCGGTCCTCGAAGAAAGGGGAACTAAATCCCCATTCATAAAAGAGAAGGTGAGGGTATATTGTGCGGGAGGGTTAATAATTGACAATATGCTGCTGCCTGCCCGCTGAGTTAAAAAGTTCCCACGGTAGACTCACGAAACACAGTGTTTCGTGAGTCTTGCGTGGGAACTTTTTAACTCAGCGGGCAGGCAGCAGCAGATTGTCGCTCGCTTCAGTTTCACCCCACCTACACCCCTCTGCTTCCCGGCCATGTGTGTGACCCCTTCCCTCCCCTCTCCAGCTCCCCGCCCATTGCACCGGCGCGGGGGCTTTGCACTGTCTTCACGTCGGTGATTGCAGCAGGACAGTGACAGTCACCGGAGACGTCAGGACCAACGGGACACCGACCCCCAGGCCCACTGCGAGCACGGAGATCCCAGAGACCCACTCCAGCAGCAACTCCAGCCCAGCCCCGCTCCAACTCCAGAGGAACACGTAGGGGCAGAAGCTGATGGTGTGCAAGGTACGTCTTGTTCTTGGGGTGGCGGATGAGGGGGCGCAGCTCGGGCTGTGGGCAAACTGCCACTTGTCGCCGTAGCGGCCCATTGGGGAGCGGATTCCTCTGGAGTTGGAGGGGGAGGGGGGTATTGCGCTGTTTGATCGCCCCCTGCTATCCCAGGAACAGGGAGACACAGCGGCTTTTTAGACTGGTGGGCAATCACTTCCAAAGTTCTGCCCACACAGTCAGTACACCTCTCCTACACTGCATTTCATACAAACATTTATTCTGCAAGAAAAAACTACATTGAAGACTCAAACTCGCGACCGAGTTTACTGCCAGGATCAAGGCGCAAACTCGCGACCTTGCGGATATGAGCCGAGCACTCTACCACTGAGCCAGCCATTAAAATCTACGCTAAAAAATTTCCATTCCGAAGACCGACAAATTCTGAATTACGAAAAGTGTCTGGTCCCAAGGCTTTCGGATAAAAGGTTGTGCACCTGTAATAATAATTTGTTTATAGGGACAGTGCATATTAATGAACATTTGCATGTAAATATACGAGATTGTAGCCAATCAGTAGCTAATTTCAGTCTCTAGTCTTCATACAGTTCCTTGGAAAAGAACACTTCCTTGACATGGACCAGCAGAAAATCACCTCTCCTTTGGTGAGTAGTCTATTAGCTTTTATGATATTACATATTACTTCGTGAACGTGGGCTTGCAGTGTTCAGGGCCTCTTATGCATCTTTATGGCCGGCACGGTGGTGCAGCAGTAGAATTGCTGCCTTACAGCGCCAGAGAACCAGGTTCGATTCTGACTACAGGTGCTGTCTGTATGTAATTTGTATGTTCTCCCTGTGACCCTGTATTTCTCCCTGTATTTTTTCCAGGTGCGCCGGTTTCCTCCCACATTCCAAAGGTTAATTGGCTTCTGTAAATCGTCCCTAGTTTGTAGGATAGAACTAGTGTGTGGACGGTTGCTGGTTGGCACGGACTCGGTGGGCCGAAGGGCCTGTTTCCACGCTGAATCTCTAAACTAAACTACCAGAACTACTTGCCACCAATATATTTCTGTCCAAATCAGATTGCAGAGGATATTTATCACTGCAAAAATGATTACTTTACATTCTAGTGAAAGGTTAACGTTTCTTCTCCAACCTACAAGTTTCTACCTCAGCTAGAATGAAAAATTTTAGCTTTAATCTAAAACAATAAAATTAAATTAAAAATGCTGATCAGATAGAACTTTTTCTTCCCTCCTTTTTTAACTCTCTCTGGACTACCCAGCCCAGCCCCTCTTCCACATTTATTTGGTCCCTTGCAATTTTTTGGTCCCTTGCAATAAATTGGTCCCTTACACTTGTCGCTTTACCTCCCCCTCTATAAATCTCTCTGCCTCCCTCTCTCCCACTGACATCTCCCTAGACACCAATCCCTTCTCTTCACTCGCCTCCGCTCATCTGCCCGGCCATCATCCAGCCTCTCCATATGAACGCTCGAAGCAGAAACACATTGTGAAAATCAGAAGCAGATGCTGCAAAGTTAAGGCCGCAGCAGAAGTGTCCACATCACATCCCTGGAGGTCCTTCTGACTGTAAAGCCGACAATCACCAAGTAAACAAATACTATTGTGATCGATCCATTTCCATCCCCACACCCCACCTCCCCCTCACCCCAACAGGATTGATGAGGCTGGCAGATGACCACAAGAGAAGAGGGCCCGGGGCTGAGAAATACTCGTAGTTCCATGAACTCCCTCCTTGCCTGAAATAACCTTACATTCATTTGAAGCTGGAGTAAAAGGAACTGCAACAGCATAGTTAGAAATTAAGGATGCTTCAGGGGAGAAAAGCTGCAAGGGATCAGGGACAGGAGGGGACAAAGGCTACATGGATTTGAGGCAATGCAGGTGGCGGACAATATACGAGTTTAAGGATGGCAGGGTCAGAGGGTTTGTGGATTTATGGACAGCATAGAGGGCAGAGGCTTGATAGTTTGAGACAGCGGGAAACAGTCAGGGAACCGAGAGGAAATAAAGGAGAGAAGGGATTAGGAGGAAGGGGGGGAAGAGGAGAGAGTGGGGAGGAGAGGAGAGCTTCAGAGTGGAGAAAGGGAGTGCTGGGAAAGAGAGTGGGGGAAAGAAAAAATGGATATTGTCTTGTATTAAAGACACAACTTCCATTTAAAAAAATTACATCTGACACTTCTCTTTAACCAAATGTAACATTTGCCACACCTATATTTTCCTTGATTAATGCATTATACCATCATTGGCAATCTACCTGGTATTGTTTTTATAACTTGTTCAATAGCAAATCTGCCTACTTTGCAAAAGTTACCCTGAATCTCTCAACAGTTCTGTAAAGTTTGTAGGCTTGTTTCCCGACACTCGGGCTGCAGCCCAATAAAACAAAATCATTAAACAAATCTCTTTAGTTTTGTATTACAAATATATCCACAGAGGGCATTTGTTCCAAATATTATGAATACAAATTAAATTTCTGTAAACTTCCATCATTGCATTCTATAAATTACAGAAATGCACATATACTTCATTTGCAATAGTCTCAGAAGATATATTGCTGATTTGATGTTTTTACTTTATTTAAAGAAAATACTGCCTTGCCCCCAGTGTCTGTGTGCATTATGTTGTCCAAATGCCTTGGTGCATTTTATTGTTCATTAAACTACCATGTCTAGCCCAAAAGGCAACTATAACACACTCCTTAGTCTCCTGCATAAAACTTTATAGATTTTGGAATGATATTTTTGAAATATTTACAAAATTATTCAAGACAAGAATGGAACCCAAGAAGAGTAAGGTGACATGCCTCAATGACTATCGACCAGTGGCACTAACGCCGGTGGTGATGAAGTGCTTTGAGAGGTTGATCATGGAGCAAATCAACTCCTACATCGACAAAAACCTGGACCCACTGCAGTTCGCGTACCGCCACAACAGATCAACGGTGGATGCGATCTCGCTGGCCCTCCACTCCGCACTGGACCACTTGGACAACAAAAACTCATATGTCAGGCTGTTATTCATTGATTACAGCTCGGCATTTAACACAATCATCCCCTCCAAACTGGTTACCAAACTCGCAGAACTGGGTCTCTGCGCATCCCTCTGCAACTGGATCCTCGACTTCCTCGTCCACAGACCACAGTCTGTTCGTATTGGTGGAAATGTGTCAGCCTCAATAACAATCAGCACGGGAGCACCTCAAGGCTGCGTGCTCAGCCCCCTGCTGTACTCACTCTATACCCATGACTGCGTAGCGAACCACAGTGCGAACTCCATCATCAAGTTCGCTGACGACACCACTATTGTGGGGCGTATCACTGATGGGGATGAGTCAGAGTACAGAAGAGAGATCGAGCAACTGTCCATATGGTGCCAGCGCAATAACCTGGCCCTCAACACCAGCAAAACCAAGGAACTGATTGTGGACTTTGGAAGGAGTAGGAGGGGGACCCACAGCCCCATTTATATCAACGGGTCGATGGTTGAAAGGGTCAAGAGCTTCAAATTCCTGGGCGTGCACATCTCTGAAGATCTTTCCTGGTCCGAGAACACTAATGCAATCATCAAAAAAGCACATCAGCGCCTCTACTTCCTGAGAAGATTACGGAGAGTCGGATTGTCAAGGAAGACTCTCTCTAACTTCTACAGGTGCACAGTCGAGAGCATGCTGACCGGTTGCATCGTGGCTTGGTTCGGCAATTTGAGCGCCCTGGAAAGGAAAAGACTACAAAAAGTAGTAAACACTGCCCAGTCCATCATCGGCTCTGACCTTCCTTCCATCGAGGGGATCTATCGCAGTCGCTGCCTCAAAAAGGCTGGCAGTATCATGAAAGACCCACACCATCCTGGCCACACACTCATCTCCCTGCTACCTTCAGGTAGAAGGTACAGGAGCCTGAAGACTGCAACAACCAGGTTCAGGAATAGTTACTTCCCCTCAGCCATCAGGCTATTAAACCTGGCTCGGACAAAACTCTGATTATTACCAACCACTTTCTGTTATTTGCACTATCAGTTTATTTATTCATGTGTGTATATATTTATATCATGGTATATGGACACATTTATCTGTTTTGTAGTAAATGCCTACTATTTTCTGTGTGCTTAAGCAAAGCAAGAATTTCATTGTCCTATACAGGGACACATGACAATAAACTAACTTGAACTTGAACTTGAACTTGAACCTAATACTGAAATGATTATATTTGGCGTAATGGAAGATGGGAATAAATTGAACACATCTCAAAATCTATTCCTTAACTATAGTTTAATAATAGCAAAAAAATTAATTCTTAAATTTTGGAAGGGTACATCAATACCAACGCTTAAAATGTGGATTGCAAGTATGTTGGACACCGCTCATCTTGAGGAAATGCGATTCCTCCTAATGGATAAATCAGACCAATTCATAACGAGTTGGTCTCCATTCGTCGTTTTTTTGGAATCATATGGTGCAACACAATTGTAAAAAATAACTGTTTCAGGACTGGACGAGGGTTGGTCAAGACTATAAATAATGATCTCCTCTTTTTTTCTTTTCTTCTCTCTATTCTCTCTCTCAACTTTCTTCATTTACTCGTTTTCTTTTTTCACACACTATATATTTCACATCTTTCTATCCTTTACTATCTAACTTCTTTTTCTTATTCTAATCTTTTTTCAGTGTAACAAAAAAAAAAAAAGAAGTTGTACATAAAATGTATTATGAAAATATATATTAGGCACTTTGGTGCCATATGACTGTACTTACTTCTAATAAAATAAAATATTTTAAAAAAAACTACCATGTTCAAGTGAACCCGACACTGCTTGGTTAAAATAGGTTTAGTAGTCGTTCAGGAGAAATAAAATCAGAAATTAACCAGGAATGAATATGGCAAAATCTTGGATTACAATATTCTGTTGTCTAATTGGCCCTTGTGGTGTGTTGGCACACAATAAAAAAAATTCCTTTCAGTCATTACTTTTACCAACAAGGAAATTAATGGGGAATGAAGGAAGGTGGCATTCTCGGCAACATTATCCATCACAAACAGTGGCGGAGGCACTGTGGGTGTGGCAAATGCAAAAAAATAATTGCAATGCGTTTTTTTTCTATCCAGGTGTGCTGCCAGCATGGAGCCGATTCAAATCCTTACATGAAAGGCAGCAGCTCCAACATTGCCCGACCCGATCAATACTACAAGAAAATATTGGCCTAGATTATAAGCATAATTCAGTGTTATGTGGCTGGATCTCAAAAGATTCTGGTACCATCAAACTCAGAATAACTCAAACAAAGGATACCAACCAGCAAGGAAGTTTCCTGTTTACATTCAGTTATTGTATTACCATTGAGTAGGATTAAATCCCGTGAAGGATGATTTATCTTCCATGAGGCAGACAATCACGTTCATAAGTTCACAAGACATACTAGCAGAATTAGGCCATTTGGCCCATCGAGTCAGCGCTGTCATTTAATCATGGCTGATCTACTTTTCCCCCTAAACCCCATTCCCCTACCTTTTCCTCCTGACCTATGACTCCCTCACTAATCAAGAAGCTATCAATCTCCTCTTCAAAAGTGTAAAATTATTGCCGTCTATGCAGGGCTCTCGCTTAACTTTTTTTCCCTGTTGTCAGCCGGGCAACCTAGGCAGCTTTTTAGGTTGCCAAATGGCAGTTTAGGTGGTCATTTAAGACGGCTTACATGACACGTGCGATAATGTGCTCGGACGAAGTGCGTAGTTACCAGTCAGAATTATGGTCAATGAAGCATTCACATATTATTTCTGCTTCAAATAAAGTCACAAACTAAACATATTCACCAATCAAGACATGATATATACCACAATGACATGCAGCAAAATTACAATACAGTATCTCATCTCCTTTTACACGTTGCAATGAATGCAATTTCTATTATTTCTTTCCACTTCCAAACAAAATTCTGGCTGGATTATTCTGCGTATGATCAACCTCAGTGAGACCAAGCGCAGGCTTGGCGATCGCTTCGCACAACACCTACACTCAGTTCGCAATAACCAACCTGATCTCCCAGTGGCTCAGCACTTCAACTCCCCCTCCCATTCCGAATCCGACCGTTCTGTCCTGGGGCTCCTCCATGGCCAGAGTGAGGCCCACCGCATATTGGAGGAACAGCATCTCATATTTTGCTTGGTAGTTTACACCCCAGCGGTATGAACATTGGCTTCTCCAATTTCAGGTAGTCCTTGCTTTCTCCCTCCTTCCCCTCCCATTCCCAGCTCTCCCACAGCCTACTGTCTCCGCCTCTTCCTTTCTTTTTCCCGACACCCTCCCCCCCCAACATCATCTGAAGAAGGGTCTTGACCCGAAACGTTGCCTATTCCTTCGCTCCATAGATGCTGCCTCACCTGCTGATTTTCTCCAGCTTTGTCCACCAACAGGATCCCACCACTGGCCACATCTTCCCATCTCTTCCCCTGTCGGCTTTCCGCAAAGACCGCTCCTTCCGTAACTCCCTGGTCATTTAGTCCCTTCCCACCCAAACCACCCCCTCACCTGGCACTTTCCTTTGGAACCGCAAGAAATGCTACACTTGTCGCTTTACCTCCCCCCTTGACTCCATTCAAGGACCCAAGCAGTCTTTCCAGGTGTGGCAGAGGTTCACGTGCACCTCCTCCAACCTCATCT
Organism: Amblyraja radiata; assembly: GCF_010909765.2. Classification (NCBI taxonomy): domain Eukaryota; kingdom Metazoa; phylum Chordata; class Chondrichthyes; order Rajiformes; family Rajidae; genus Amblyraja; species Amblyraja radiata. The sequence goes on along the minus strand of NC_045956.1, from coordinate 102,195,662 downwards.
ATTGCATCCGCTGCTCTAGGTGTCAGCTGCTCTACATCGGTGAGACCAAGCATTGGCTTGGTGATCGCTTTGCCCAATACCTCCGCTCGGTTCGCAATAACCAATCTGATCTCCCGGTGGCTCAGCACTTCAACTCCCCCTCCCATTCTGAATCCGACTTTTCTGTCCTGGGCCTCCTCCATGGCCAGAGTGAGGCCCATCGTAAATTGGAGGAGCAGCACCTCATATTTTGCTTGGGCAGTTTACACCCCAGCGGTATGAAAATTGACTTCTCCAATTTCAGGTAGTCCCTGCTTTCTCCTCCGCTTCCCAGCTCTCCCTCAGCCCACTGTCTCCGCCTCTTCCTTTCTTCTTCCCACCCCCTGCACCCTCACATCAGTTTGAAGAAGGGTCTCGACCCAAAACATTGCCTATTTTCTTCGCTCCATAGATGCTGCCTCACCCGCTGAGTTTCTCCAGCATTTTTGTCTATCTTAACAAAAGTATGCTAACTTTGTGTATGCCTTCCTTCCAACCCTGGCTCATTAACCTTTTGAGAAACCTGCAACAGCAGTCCCAAGTCCCTTTGAATGATCAATAATGCTTTTATTGAAGCTACTGATGGTATTTGGAATTTTGACCCCAACTATTAAAGAACATGGATCATTTTCCACATTGCGGGCACAGAATCTCAAACAGCAGTTCCACAAGATCACACCATCCCCACTTTTTAAGAAAGGAGGGAGAGAGAAATTGGGAAATCAAAGGCTGGTTAGCCTTACATCCGTAGTGGGGAAGATGCTCAAGTCGATTGTTAAAGATGTTATAGCAGCGCATTTGGAAAGCAGTGACAGGACCGGTCAAAGTCAGCATGGATTTATGAAGGGGAAATTATGCATGACTAATCTTCCCACACAAGAGATTAGTGTGCAAAATTAGAGCACATGGTATTGGGGGTAGGGTATTGACATGGATAGAGAACTGGTTGGCAAACAGGAAGGAAAGAGTTGGAATTAACGGGCCCTTTTCAGAATGGCAGGCAGTGACTAGTGGGGTGCTGGGAACCCAGTTATTTACAATATATATTAACGATTTAAACGTGGGAATTAAATGTGACATCTCCATGTTTGCGGATGACAAAAAGCTGGGTGGCAGCGTGACTGCAATGAGGTTGCTATGAGGCTGCAAGGTGACTTGGATAGGTTGGGCGAGAGGGCAGATGCATGGCAGATGCAGTAAAATGTGGATAAATGTGAGGTTATCCACTTTGGTGGCAAGAACAGGAAGACAGATTATTATCTAAATGGTGTCAGATTAGGAAAAGGGGAGATGCAACGAGACCTGGTTGTATTCTGGTGTCAACGATGTTTAAGGGCAGAGTGGGATCAGGTCCTCAAGTCTCACTTTGGACACGTTCATGAACCCAGTCATGAGTGATCAAAACTTTGTATATCAAGTATCAGCAAATTTTGTGCACTGCAGCATATGGTCAAAGAAGACAGGGGATTCAGTCAGAGAAGTGAATTCCAACTGATGTTGGGTGTGGGGTGGAGGATGGTGGTTAGAAGTCTGAGAATCCAGTGGCCTCCATCCAACCGGATGCTACATAACTGCACCTCTGCACCCCCCCAGCACCCTGCTCCATTCCACCCACTGCTGCCTTTGGCAATGGATTGTTGCCACAAAAAAAAGTGATGCCCACAGTCATACCCCAGAGATATTAGACTGGATATTTATAGGTTGGCACTGCTCCAATCAACGGGGTTGGCAGTTACCCTCGGCTAACAGCAAAAAACTCAGAAGGTAGCTTTTGATATATAACTGGGTAATCGTCAGTTACTTCCAATATATAAGCAGGGGAATTATTGGTTACTTTTGATATTTAACCAGGTAATCATCAATTACTTCCTGTATACAACCAGACAGTCAGTTAATTTTCAGTATTCTCTCTTTCTCCAATCTCGATACCTCTTCCACACCATAAAGAGATGTTCTTTAGCCTAAACTCAAAGGTCATTTGATCATTGTTAGACGAGACAGTGACCAGCAACAAGGTATTTTATTTTGATGAGAACCACTTCTTCTTTCGTGTCCATCTTCCATGTTTCAAATGTTCACATCGCTGTCATTGTCCGTCCTGAAAAGGACGCAAGCTTCCGGCGACAATCAGTGGGAGCCATCACTTGTTGTAATAGATGATGGTGGTAGCAGAGTTAGCTCAGGATACTTCCAGTTTACAGCCCCGTGACATGGACACTTCTGCCAAGGGGTCAATGAGAACCAAGCCATGCTCTTTTCCTTTTGTCTTAATGTAGCAATCACACGCATGCACTTCCAGCAAAAATAGCTAATTAGCTAATGGTATCACCCTAACCATCGCTCTAATCTAGCAACACTTGCGCTCCTTTCTCTGCCTACATTCAATAAACATAGCATAGTTATAAAATGATCTAGTCTCCCACCCTGATATATGTTCACCACAGCCTTAACCGGCAGAATCAATGAGATTTTTAAAGAAACATTAATATACAGCCAATATGATGAAATACTGGGAAATAGATAATGATTGGTAAAGAATCCTGGAAGCATTTTCCTTGGCCACTAGCGTTCATGATGTTATATTGTTCAACTATTAGTGGCTGTGCAATAAGCTGCTACTTAGTCTATGCTTTGGAATTCACTCTTTCAACCTTTCTCTTTATACTTCCTTTTCTGACAGTTTACAGCCTTGACCAAGCATTTGATCATTTGCCCCAATATCTCACATCAAATTTTGCTTAATCACAATCCTGTGCCAAACCCCGTGAATGTTATTATACCGAAGGGACTCTATAAACACCAACCATTGAGGCTTTATTTCCTCTTTTGGAAAATTTCCAGCAGCAATGTTCAAAATTCACTAGACCTGCCAATCTATGAGATTTGTGCAGCAGCAGCAGCAGCAGCAGCAGCAATGTTGATAAATTCATCACATCTCAACTTTCATTTGACCAATTTGGTCACGCTTCAACAACTCTACGTTTACTGTGGTATCCATGAAGTTGTGTGAAGGGCGAATCACATTGAGCAGTATGGAAACTGCACGGAAGATTTTCACATTGGGAGGTGTAACGGCTTATTGAACAATCAGTTCCCATGGTGGATCAAACTAGCATGCAAGTCTAGATTTTGATTTGGAAAATAGAAGAATGAATGCTAATTATAAACAAATATAATCAGTCTGCAGTTTAACTAAAAAAAAAATTGGCTTAGTTATGAAACTGTGCTTGCAATAGACTTTGGTCATTTCCATATTTTGGCTTCTGACTGCACCAGATGTCAGGAAATTCCAGAATTAGCTAATATTCCCAAGATTTTGTTGTCATTTTTTTTACCAAGGATTCAATAAAATAATGACCACATGTAAAAAGTAGATTAACAGTTTTATTTAAAATAAACACACAATGCTGAAGTAACTCAGTGGGTCCGGCAGGATCTCTGGAGAAAATGGAAGGGTGATTTTTCAGGACTGGACCATTCTTCATACTGAAGACATCAGTCACAAGAAGGGTCCTGACCCGAAACTTCACCTATCCATTTTCTCCAGAGAAGCTGCCTGACCCACTGAGTTACTCCAGCATTGTTTGTCTATCTTTGGTATAAACCAGCATCTGCAGGTCCTTTTTATTACATCATAATATTTTTATTTACTTTGAAAATTGGAACCAAACTTCTTGTAGTTATTACTGATGCCAAGAAGCAGAGGATATATATTCTTGCAGCATTTCTGGGAGTAGCCAGTTAGGCCGATTCAAGCCTGATCACTACTTGGATAGAAGACTGCTTGAGAATAGCAGGTGCAGTAAGCGCAGTAAACTGCTTGGAAATCCAATGGTCAACAGACTCTGTTCATATCCCTACAAGATTATCAATCTTGTGTGCTGATACAATCTGTAATTCTTCATAAATTATTGGTATTGTTGCACATGATCTATTTGTGACCAACAGAGGTTCCCACGTACTAGATTTTTTTTTTAATTGCTCGGTAAATCTTCTAAGAATCGGCTGGCACTCAGGGGTACAATAATTCCACCATTTCAGTGACATGATCAATTACCAAAAAATCTAATGTCACAATGTAAGTGAACCATACAGTAATAGAATCATACAGCACGGAAACAGGCCCTTTCAGCCACATCCACCACATCCACCTTCTTCAGTTGAGCACCCTATTTTGAGGACCAACCTTATTTTTTTTGATTTGGCATAAAAATCAATTTTATTAGATTGATGCTTATCAAACTACGGTCATTCTTTGCAAAGGGTTCCTGCAGAGTCATAGACTGCTACAACAATACATAGGTCAATCAAACCACCAAGTATACCATAAAGAACCAATTTTAATCAATTCTGCTCCAACCCATTTTATTCCCCCATATTCCCATTAATTCCCCCCCCCCCACCTCATTAATTCCCTCTTGAAGCCAAAATAGGTTAGTGCAGATTAAAAAGGAAACCTGCAGATGTCAGCAGAATTAAAACCAGAGATTGATATTATTGCTCAGGGCAATTGTAATCAGCAACAATAATGGAGTTGTCACTTCCTCCTATAGGCTCACAATGATTGTTAACAATGTAAACAGACAGAATGATTTTTGTGGTGAATGTAGACATTTTGAAAGGAATTGGGTATAATAGTAGGTTTTATGAGAATCTTGTAACCCTCCCTTCAGCAGAAGTTGGTTGACGGAAGTTCAAGAACCAAATCCCAACTTGCTGAGGGAGCAGAAAACATTACAAAGATTAAAATGCCATTACACAGAGTCAGAGAAAAGTCTGTAAGATTCATTCCTGAGGCATTGGGACTAAACATTGATAAAGGATTGCTATGAGATATTGGACCTAAATTTATCAGCATCTGAAAATAAACACAAACCTCGTGGGGTGTCAGAAATAGAGAGGCCCAAGGCCTCTTTAAAAATTCCACTCATACTTAATGATAATGAAGTGAGATAAAAGCAACACACACTCACTTTAAACAGTACATTTGTTTGGGTCTTTCCGATTTGTCATCTATACATTAATCCAAGCAGAGAAGGGATGATAAGGTGTGACAGTGTTGGTGAGACCAGAGAGGGCCAGCAGCAACTCTGATGTGACCAACTATGCGAGAAACCACACCCGTCAATATCAGAGCATTTCCTTTAAGGGACTGCAGGAGGATGCTTGAAGAGCTGCTTACAATCTGGGAATACTGAGCAGAGGTTGGCCAAGACAGACTTTACAGAGGCTGCAATGCCTGGGCACAATAACACTGACTTGTTCAATTGGGCATTATTGTGCCCATTTTAAGCAGACCGAACAAGCACACTTGGGTTAAACTGGGGCCTGATTATTTAAATATCATCCATTAATAGTTTGTCTTTTATCATTATGTGAAGATAAAGTACACCAACTAATCAAACCAAAACTACTTCTGTATATTCACTCAATGAGAAATAAAACAGTTTAACAATTTATATTAATACGTACATTAATCTATATTCAGATCGTGAGGGCCACAATTACAGATTATAGGTACACAAAAATGCTGGAGAAACTCAGCGGGTGCAGCAGCATCTATGGAGCGAAGGAAATAGGCAACGTTTTAGGCCGAAACCCTTCAAGGTTTTTTCACGATCTTCAAGATGGAAGTGGACGGTGGATAAGCATGGTGCCGTTGAGCGGGCTGGGGCATTACCTCCCGCACCCTCGGACGTGCTTTCGATGTTCCAAGGTCAGCTGCAGAAGGTTCCCCGATACGGAGGCTGAGCAGTGACCCTGTGAGGTGAGGGACACGTGTTCACGGGTGACATGTCTGGGTCGATGTGTTGGTGGAGATGGGGGGGCTCAGTTGAATCAGACACCGCTCCAAGAGGTCAAGCCTGCAGATCGGACGTGGCGGATGAGGGCATCGACAACATTGCCTGTCCAGATGGACCCCTACAACCCTGGACCGCTGCCAAGATAACGGGCCTTCATGGCCAAGTTAAGACACTAACATTTTTAACAACTCTGAACTTGAAGGGTACAAGATGGTGCTGGAAACATGGTGACTCTTGTGCACTGCTTCAGTGTCATCTACTATTCTTACACTCTTGTAGTTATATGATTACTATGCGTAGTAATGAAAGAGGAATTTCACTGTAGCTAGGTACATGTGAGAATAAAGTACCATTGAACCATTGAATTGCTTCGCCTGTCTGCATCAGAACTTGTCAAGTTGGAGGGAACGTGCAAACTGGAGAAACAGCAGCTCATACTGCTTGTGTAGCAACCCAAATAGTATGAACAACAAATTATCCAATTTTAGGTAACTTACACCGACAACCCCTCCTTCCCCCACCTGCCCTCCCTCCCTCTAACCACCTCCCCCCACCCCCACTCTCTCCCCTGTGCCCCACCTGCTTCAAACCTACTCCTCTCCCCCTCCTTCCCTTCCAATAGCTTCACAATTCACAACCAATCCTTTTGTCTCTACCTCTGTCTCAGCCCTTTGTCCAACCATCTGCTTATCAAACCACCCTCCCCCACCTGTATCCATCTATTACCTGCCAGGCTTTGGCCTGCCCCTTCTCTGTTTCAGCTTTCTTTCCCCCACCTACAATCAGTCTGAAGAAGGGGCCTGACCCAAAACATTACCTATCCATGTTCTCCAGAAATGCTGCCTGACCAGCTGAGGTATTCCAGCACATGGTGTGGTGAACCTTCCCTAAAGCCTCTCAATTGAAATAATGTCCTTCTTACTTGTGTAACCCAAAGTGCACACAGTATGTTTGCTGTGGCCCGATCAACGTTTATAAAGTTGTACCATAATCTCTTATAACATTCTTTGACTCAGCTAATGAAGCCAAGTATCTTGAATATCTTCATAAGCACTTTATATACTTGTGTTGCTCCCTTCAGAAATGTGTACTCTCAGGTCTTTTTGTCGCTCCATGTTCCCTGGAGTCCCACCATTCATTATGTGTGCCAAAACCAGGGGCGGAAATGGCGGGGCGGGGATATACGTGTGTGTCCCCCCCCCCCCCCCCCCGTTTTGAGAGGTGGGGGACGATCCCCCCCATTTTCTGTAATCCGGATTTTAAAACTCGGTGAAATCTCCGCTTTCCGCGAGGCAGTTGGGGTGGGACTGATGACCGAGGGCGCCGATTGGACGAGAGAGATGTCGGTCAGCAACCAATAGGGGTGGGATATGATGATTCAGTGCAATGATTGGAGGAGGGAGGTGTCGTCCAGAGGCGGAAGTAGGGGGGTGGGACTGAGGATAGAGCGCAGTGATTGGAGGAGGGAGACGTCCTGGTGGAGCAAAGATCAAAGAGCAGAGCTTGAATTGCATGCCCAGGTCATAGGGTCACAAGCGAAAAACACTCTCGGCAGCCCTGGACACAGACCTGCGCCTCATCCGCAGCCAGGATCGGTCCCGGGTCTCCGGCACCGCAATCACTGTCGAACCGCCACTAGACCATTCCCGTCCCGACCCGAGTGCCTCCCACACGCCCGGGGTGGCCAGAGACATCGGGAGTGGTGCCCCCAGGCCCACAGCCAGCGCAGAGAAGCAGCGCTAAATCCAGCTCAGCTCTGCCTGTCCCGCCAGGTTAACCTACAGCCCTGCCTGGACTTACAGGAATGACGGCCCAGGCTTACAGCCAGTGCGGAGAAACAGCACTAGCTCCACGGCTCCGGACTGGTGTCCCGTCAGTCAAGGCAGGGCTGTTGGTTAACCCGAGGAGACAGGCAGAGTTGAGTTGGATTTAGCACTGGATTGAGCTGAAATTACCGTCCACAGGGCCCACGGCTGAAGCCTCCGAAGCCTTGCATGTGTGTGTGAGTGAGCGCATGCGCGCGGGGCCACCAAGAAATTGTGCTCCCCCGCCCCCGGTCCCCCCCCCCCATGTTTTGATAGCGATAGCGATTTCGGTGCCTGGCCAAAACCTTATTAATCCTCCCAAAATTTCACCTTACATTTAACAGGATTAAATTCTGCCTGCATTCAGTTTTCTGTACCTGATATTGGCATCCTTTCCTAACCCAACTCATGATATAGTTCAATAGCAGTTCAATAGCACTTGTTATCACATATGCCGAGATACAATGAAATTCTTTGTTTTGCATACAATCCAGTAATGTAGCATTGTCATGTAACAACAATGGTAGCGTAAAGATAGTTGATTTCCTGAGGCAATATACAAGGAGTCATCACGTCTCCACCACCATCGTGTACCTTTCAAACATCAAGTTCTTAAAAATATCAAATAGATATGGATTGGATGATCTTCCTTATACTCCATCTCTGGTGGAACTCTATGTACCAGTTCAAAAAGCTTTCCTTTCGCACAGATGCTATCTTGGCCTTAAAGGATTGTTATCCTGGTAGTGGCACTGGGTCAGAGATGCAGGGGGTTGCTTGACCTGGCTCTGCTGTTGATGTCCTCCACAACTCTTTGTTGCTGCAGGCACAACCAATCTGCATGCTTGTCCAACCTCTGTGGGACCTTCAGCCATGCCAGATCCACGCGACCTCCTGGCTGGTGTGGGACTTCCAGCAATCTACTCCACCGACACCTCCAGCCACGAACCCACCAGCCTTTTGCTTCCTGCAGCCCTCCTCAACTCCCTCAGAGCACTTCCGAGGGTGCGGGAGATGAGCTTATAGCCGATTCTCTCCTCCATCCACCCTCACCGCCATCGGCAAAATCTCTTGGCATCCAATTTTGCTTGGCATTGCTGTCCTTTTCACTCTTCCGAGAACACATTGGCTTGAACTCTCATTATTTCACTTTTCAATGCATCCAACTTCTTGGATGTAGATTTCGTTGCACGTAATTGCTCCCAGCCTACTTTTGTCTGGTTATGTCCTATGATATTGACATCAGCCTAGTCCCAAATCAGTTTTCCCAGTTGTCCCAAACCCAATTTCCAACCATCCTTATCCCTTTCCATAAACACATTGAAGCTTGCAGAGTTATGGTCACTAGCGCCAAAATGGTCTCCTATTGACACTCAAACCACTTGGTCAGAGAGTCATAGAGTGATACAGCGTGGAAACAGGCCCTCCAGCCCAACTTGCCCACACCGGCCAACATGTCCCAGCTACACTAGTCCCACCTGCCTGTGCTTGGTCCATTTCCTTCCAAACATTCTATCTATGTGCCTGTCTAACTGTTTCTAAACGTTGGGATAGTCCCAGCCTCAACTACCTCCTCTGGCAGCTTGTTCCATACACCCACCACCCTTTGTGTGAAAATGTTGCCCCTCAGATTCCTATTAAATCTTTTCCCCATCACCTTGAACCAATGTTTTCTGGTCCTCGATTCCCCTACTCTGGGCAAGAGACTCTGTGCATCTACCCGATCTACGGGTATTCCTATCATGATTTTGTACACCCCTATAAGATCAAGACTTGCCTGGCTAATGTCCTAAAACTGGGTACAGTTGGACTGGATGATCTTTCATGCACTCCACCACTTCAAAAAAGCTTTCCTATCTGAAAACTTCACATCATTTAAGCCTTTCACACTGATGCTATCTCAGATAGTACTGGGGAAATTAAAACCACAAACAGTAACCCTATTAATTGATTGAAAGATTCTGCATGGAAACAGTCCCTTTGGCCCACCAAGTACATGCTGGCCATCGACCTCTAGTTCTATGCTATCCTGTTTTTGTATCCACACCATGCACACGAGGGTCAATTTACAGAGGCCAGAGGAGGAAATAAAACTGGGCACCATGAGGAAACCCAGTCACAGTGAGAACGAGCAAACTCCACACAAAGAGCACCTGAGGTCAGGATTGAACCCAGGTCTCGGACGCTGTGAGGCAGCTGCTCCACCAGCGGTGTCGTTTGCTGTCAAGATATATTTACACCTCTCCAGAATTTGCGTACATCTGCTCTGATCAGATCTGATGCCAAATATACATGTACCATTTTGTATTTTTGGCTTCAGTTTCAAGATGGCCTGAGTGTGATATTGGCCTTTATCACTGCAAAATACAGACACTTGCCTGACAAGGCCTGGCCTGCAATTAGTTTTCACTGGAGATAGAGGGGCGTGTCATGGAAAGTTCTCCAGCTTTTCATTGGCAAACTCAAACCACGGGCTCTGGGGCGCGTTGTCGAACACTACTCCGCCGAGCTCCTTCCTAAAGCTCGTCTCCCCTTGGGTGAACTAGCAACGGGATGGTTAACGTGCCGCGCCATCCCCGGGTGCTGCAGACATGCTCTGCGGCAAACCCACTGTACCTGGCTCCAAGCCTCGGGTACTGAATGAACACAGCAGCGTGAGCGGCTCTCGCCTGCTAGCAGCGCAATCTTAAAAGCGTTTCAGCATCGTTCCATCTAGCGAGCTGGACGGGCGATACAGTAACGCTGGCTGTAACACCGGCCCACTGAATATAAACTCCTTCCTCCTGCATTAATCTAACATCATGGGAAGCGAGTTGTAGCCCGCTGCAGCCGCTGGAAGCACAGCACCCAATATATCATCTCATGGATGCAAACTCCCCACACTCGGTCAAACTTCCTCCAGCCGTGAGTGAGCGAGCAGGGTAACACTAGTAACACGCTCCATTGCAGCAAGTGCCTGCACCCTTCTCCTCACTCAAGGTTACCGACAGCTCTATTTCAATTGCAGTCTTTTATAAAACTCGCCACAAAACCACTCGCGTGGGATTGCGGTAGCGTTTGCTAAACCATTTTCAGATGATGCTTATATGTTTTTTTTCCTTACATGTCGAACCCACGCGCGATATGAGAAACAGGCTGTGACCCACATAAGCAGCGCCTGTTAATGTCGACTTGAAATGCAAACGCCGTCAACTTACTTCTATCCAGTGTTGAGCCTCGATGAAGGCGGGCCCGGGGCCGGAGCCGGAGTCCTGGTGCGGAGTTTCTCCCCACTCGCCGTCTCTCACGTTAGGGCTGGCCATCAGCAAGCCTGCAGCCCTCAGGCACTCCCGACTGAATTAGGATGACACACACAGGTCCCAGTAACCGGTCGCTCTCAACTGCTTGCTCCAGGCTAGATTTCAAAGTGGGATGGGAGCGTGGGCTGCCACGGTCCTAATGTCAGTCCCCCTCCCTCCACGGCTAGTGCCGTGCAGTACTGAGCAAGTCTGGAGATAAGACTGACCGCTCGGCGCTGGAACAGGGAAACGACGCTAAAAATACACACAGCAAATCCACCCTGGTGCAGCCAATGGAAATCCAGAGCCGGCGTCTCCGCTGACACCTCTTCCAGCGGCTTGGTCCGTGCAGCCAGACAACACGGACAGACGCTGCCGCTTGTATCATAGCACTACAGTGCCACGGAACGGGACAGCAGGAAAGTTCAGAGGTTTAAGGGGCTGTCGAATGCTGTGTTCATTGCTTCACTTATTTTTAACTTGGGTGGGAGTCAGAAATGAAGTGCCGGAAAAGATGGTGTCAAAGACAGACCAAGTGAATTAAAGTTAATGTCACTTAGCGAGTTGTTCAGTTTTGACGGTCATCATTTTGTTGCTTTGATGGACCTTTCTATTGCTTTATTAAAACTGTTGGTTTCAGCACCTCATGCAGTCAATTTCAACTGGTCTGCAGGCAGCACAGGGTTCCATAAGCACTTGCACCTCGCTTTCAGACATCACGACAGATAAACCCATGTCGATTCTGAAACGTTTTCTGCTGATAAATGTGCTTTTAGCACAGACATTACAAGAACTAACATTGACGAATATGTTATTATTTTCCAGTGTAATACTAAAAACATAAATTAAAAAAATTATGCCATATGGCATTATAAGACCGTTTAGTGTGTCAAATAAAACAGGTACAAGAATATCTTCCTACGACTGGTTTCTGCAGCCGGAGAACTAGCCGGAAAGTGAATGCGCTTGGTTAGCATCTTCTTAAGCAGATGGACTCTAAGGCCAATGTTGTAACCGATGTGAGGCAAGTTTATACACAAAGGATGGTGGTTGTTTTTACAAAGGCACGTGGATATGCAGAGAATTGAGTGATATGGATCATGGACAAGCAGAGGAGATTAGTTTATTGGCAACATGTTCAGCTCAGACCAAGGGCCTGATCCTCTCATGTTCCATTTCTATCTGGAAACTGCACTCAGCCAAAAGTGGGACAAAACGTGTTGGGTGAGTTCATATGTGTGTAGTTTGTGATATGTGCACTATATCCACCATTTGCACTGGCTTTTGGGTGCTACGGATGCATAGACACAATATTCTCAATATCAAATTACTCAATAGTAAAACTATGCCTCACACTCACAGTACGATAGACCTGGGCTCGATCCTGACCTTGGGTGCAGTCTTTGTGGAGCACGATCGCATAGGTTTCATCCGGGTGCTCCGGTTTCCTCTCGCATCCCAAAGATGTATGGTTTTGTAAGTTAACTGGCCACTGTAAATTTCCTCTAATGTGCAGGGAGTGGATGAGAAAGTGGAAAAACATACAACTAGTGCGAACAAATGATAGGTGATCAGTATGAACCTGGTGGGTCGGAGGGCTATGTTGTATCTTCCATGCTGTATCGTTGAATCAATCAATCAATCATCTCAATTGCTGGTTCTCCACTTTGAGTGGTCATGGGCCAAATGTTCCCAAAGTGTCAGGAGAAAGTCTGTGGTTTTTCAAGAAGGCCTTGAGAATATTCATGAATGGTTTTCCTCTATCCACCTGACATTGTAATTCCAACAAATCTGGAGTTGGGAATATGAATGACATGCCCTGCTCAGTGGAGGTTATAATTAGGGCTTCAACAGTAAGGATGTTGACAAGAGAGAAGATGCTGATATTGGTTCACTTATTTACCAGTCGACTGGGACAATTTAATGTCATCATTATTGGTAATATCTCCCCAGTGCTTTGAGTTGCCTCCTGTAAGTAGCCTAAATCTCAGAAGCATAGAGGAGGACATGAATTACTTCTGGCCAATAGACCCTGAGCTTTATGCCATGCTTCAGGTTGGGATCTTTATTACCCCTTTCCTCAAATAGTCACGGCTATGCTGGTGCATGAATGATGATGGTGAATTTCATAATTATTATTTGTTTGTCAAGAGGTTGCTTCCAAGATTTGGCAAGTTGTCCATACTTTCCAGGGTGTCAATGTAGAAATGCATTGTTGAAGGCAGGTAGACCTTTCGTTTGCAGATTCTGAGTGTAAGGCCCATTCTTTAATTTGCTTCAATGAGGAAGTCAACGATCACTTTGATCTGAATGTGCATGTATGCAAACACTCTCTATACTGCAACTGAACTACTGAGGATAGTATGATATTGATTCTGGAGGAGAGGCTATATAAGGTGACCAGTTTCTCACGTAGCATGGCATACTGGTACAGCAAGTAGTCGCTGCCTCACAGCACAATTAACTGGATTCAATCCTGTGTTCTAGTGCCATCTGTTTAGAGTTGCACATTGCTTCAGAGACTGCGCAGATTCCCTTTTGTGCTCCAGTTTTGCCAAAGATATGCATGCTGGTGGATTAAGTGGCCACTGTAAAATGCTGCTTATGCATAGATGAGTGGTAAAGTCCAAAGAAGGTTGATGGGAATGTGGGTTGAACAAAATAGGATTAATATTAGATAATTGTGAATGGGTTCTTGCATATAAGCTCAGACTCCGTGGGTCTTGGTACAGCTTGGTACTGTCTGACTCTGGCAATTTTGGTTCCATTCCAGCTTTAAGCCTGTTGTTGGCTCAGTATAGTGTTATAAAGAGAATGACTGTTGAACGTTTTGGGGTGATGAAGCAATCTTGCTTGAAACCAGTCCACAGTGAGATTGGATCTTTTGATTGGAAACATCCTCTCCACATCCACTCTATTAAAGCCTGCAAGAACGGAGATAGAAGAGACTGCAAATGCTGGAATCTTGAGCATAAAGCAAACTGCTGGAGGGGGTGGGGGGAGAGATGGGGAGGGAGAGAGAGGTGGAGGGAGAGGGAGGGGGAAGGAGGAGGGGGGGGGGGGGAGAGGGAAAGGGAGATTATCTTTAGTGAGATTGCAAAACTAAGGTAGGTTTTAGAGCAATTATATTTTCTCCTCCATATGAATAATATCAAACTGCTTTATTTTCCTTGATAAATACCAAAAAATATGTATTCTATAGTTTGCGACTTTCATTTTTCATCATAATTTTAATGTGCACCCATTAACACAGTCGAACAGTAACAGGCAATTAAATCAACACACAAAACATTTTCTAAAAAAAGGTTTTATTTACTGCAAAAACTTACTATTTTATTTGCAGTGTTTGCATGCTCCTTTATAACATTTTATATAATATTTTGCATAACATTTTACAGTGCAATTTGATTATTAAAACAAGGACAGCTTCAATTCTTGATTTAAAAAAATGTATACAACAATGACCACAATCATTCCATTCCAACCACTCATTACTCTTGACTCAACCAACATAATTTCTGAAATATTGGTCATAAATTTGGTGCAAAAATGCTCCAAAATAAGGCTCAGAATGCAACAGAGAGCATCTAAAATCCCAGAGCTTCCAGGGCCCTTAAGTGGGTCGCAAGGGTCTTTGAGCTTCGCGCTTGTGATATGCGCTGCGTGCACTTATTTCACATAACATTTTTGTAATCCTGCCATGCCACGCCCCCTTTTTGAAAAGCTTCGTACGGGCCTGGTGTATAATATTTTTGACACTGTCATAGGCCTTTCTTACATATGCTGTCACAACGCACTGTAGTCTCTAAACACCACTTCAGTAATTTTCCTTGCCCTCCATTTCAGAATAAATGTGTTTTAAGCTGATAACTCAACACTAGCGCTGGCAATAAATAAAAAGCGCAGCTTTCCAGCCCTGATCCCATTGGCCACGCTCGGCTGCACATCGGTGTCAATCTGGTGGACTCTTCCATCTTCCTCTCGTCGTGGGGGTGGGGGATTGGGAGGGGCCTCACAAGTGGAATAGCCTTGGGCCTCTCTTTATCTAAATCCAGCCCTGCCTTCTCCCCATAACCCCTGACACCTGTACCAATCAATAATCTATCAACATATCAATCAATAATCTATCAATCTCCACCTTAAAAATAGGGGGTGTGTGAGGGACTGACGTATGGGAGATGAATGCTGGAAGACAGTTCATAGTTCACACAGTTCACATTTATTGCCGCATGCACCAATTTAGGTACATGGAAATTTGACTTACCATGCCGCCATACAAGCAAGTGGTTCAAGGCACAGCTAGACGCCATTCTGTCACCAATGATATCATAGTTCAGGTTCAATTCTTGGTTTAAAAAAATCCTTGCTCAGACCGAGTAGTGGATTACCAGCCAAATGGTTCTGTTCGGAAAGCAACAGGTTTTGTCTCAGACTTCCGGCATGATTTTTTTTCCCATTTAGAAACAGTCGATAATTTACGGTTAATGAGCTGGAAGCTGCAATCAGTAGACTCAAGGCTAGTAAATCACCAGGCAGCGATGGGTTTCCACCAGAATGGTACAAGGCCTTTAAGAAAGAGCTAACACCTCTGCTCCTGTCTTGCTTTAACTGGACCCTTAAAGAGGGCAGGGCTCCCCCATCATGGAAGGAAGCAATTATTACCATTTTACACAAAGAAGGCAAAGACAAAGAGCAATGTAAAAATTTCAGGCCAATCTCAATTTTAAATGTAGACTACAAACTATTTACATCAATCATTTGCAAAAGACTCAAGACTTTTGTACCAGATCTGATTAATGAAGACCAAACTGGATTTATTCGGGGGCGTCAAACACAGGATAATGTTAGAAGAACCCTCCACATTGTGGATAATGCTCAAAAAAATGATACAAATATGGTCCTGGTCAGTTTAGATGCAGAAAAAGCCTTTGATAGTGTTAGTTGGGTATTCTTATATGAATTACTGAGGAGATTTGGTTTCAATGAAGATGCAATTCGGTGTATTAAAACAATATATCAGGAGCCTACAGCTAGGATTAAGGTAAATGGAAACATATCAAAAAGGATCCAGTTAGAGAGGGGCACAAGGCAAGGATGCTGTGTTTCTCCTACTCTCTTCGTTTTGTATATCGAACCCTTAGCACAAGCAATAAGGCAGAGAGAAGACCTGCAGGGGGTCAAAATAGGGGGGAAAGAACATATAATTGGTCTTTTCGCTGATGATATCATTATTTTTCTTGAACGACCAGATATATGTCTCCCAAATCTAATGAACCTATTTGAAACATATGGATACTACTCAGGGTATAAATTGAATATAACAAAAACACAAATTCTTTCATTCAATTATTCTCCATCCCAACAAATCAGAGACGCATATAATCTGAAATGGAATTCTAAAACGATGCAGTATCTTGGTGTAACTATAATCAAAACATTTTCCAACTTGTTTGAAACTAATTATAACAAAATTGAAGAAAACATCAAAAAGGATGTTGAGAGGTGGTCGACCCTTCCTCTAGACTTCAGTGCCAGAATACAAGCGGTAAAAATGAATATCCTACCTAAACTACTATATTTATTCCAATCTCTCCCAATTAATGTCCCCCGGGATAAATTCATAGCCTGGGATAAAATGATCTCTAGATTCATTTGGAATAGCAAAAAAACAAGAATAAAACTAACAACACTTCAACTGCCGAAAAGCAAGGGTGGAATGGCTTTACCAAATCTGAAGAAATACTTTTATGCAGCTCAACTCAGACCTCTGGCTTGTTGGTGTAGACATGATTATGAATCTCGATGGAAAGAAATGGAAAGGGAGATACAGGGTTACCAGACCCAGATTTTGGTGGGAGACAAAAATCTGAGAGGGGCTTTGAGACATGCTATGGATCCATTAGTAGCATTTACGTTAGAAATATGGAATGTTATAGTGGAAAAATACAAATTAAAAAGAGGGGTTCACGCATTGAAGTGGTTCGCATATGACTCAAAGTTTAAGCCAGGGGTGTATGATTCAAAATTCAAAGAATGGGCACAAAAAGGCATAACGGCAATGTATACAGTTTCAGAAAATGGCGAGTTTATGAGCTTCCAAGATTTAAAGTCAAAGTATGGTCTCGAAAACAAAGATTTTTTAGATACTTGCAATTAAGAGACTACTTTATAAAAGAGATAAGGCCAGAACTAGATGAAACTTCAAATAATGTGATCAAGGTGATTGTGGATGCATACAAACAGAAGGGGTCTCGGGTCATCTCTGCTTTCTACCAAGCTCTGGTGGAAAGCGGGGGAGAATCAACGCTCTACATAAAAACAAAATGGGAAGCAGAATTAAAGATTCAAATAACAGAAGAAGAATGGTATCAAATGTATGAAACACAATGTTCATCCACAAGCTCACTAGTATGGAGAGAATTTTGCTGGAAGAATCTATCTCGCTTTTTTATAACACCCAAAATAAAAAGCAGACAACTTGCTGTCCAACAACACTGTTGGAGGGTGTGTGGGAGTACGGAGGCAGACCACTCGCATATTTTCTGGAACTGTGTAAAGATAAGGCCATACTGGGAAAATGTTAATGCAGCTGTAAATAATATCTTGGGTTATAAAATCCCAAATACTTGCCCTGTGATGTATCTGGGGCGTATTAAAGATAGTGTAAAAATAGAAGATACATATTTGATTAAAGTTTTGCTTGCAGCAAGTAAGAAGGCTATTACCAGGCAGTGGCTTAATGAAAAAAGTCCAAAACAGGAACAGTGGTTAGAAATTGTGCGAGACATCTTTAATATGGAGAAATTGACATATTCCTTGAGGGTCAAGGAGAATTCATTTGAGAAGATCTGGGAAAAATGGACTGTTTATTTGAGCCATGACACCAATTAGATAAATGCCGAGCTAGATATGGGAAGATTACGTTATATAGAACTAGATGGTATGTTTGTATGAATGTTGAATTATCTCCAGATAACTAATCAATGTAATGGTTTTTCTTTTTTTAATTTGGTAAGTGAACCACACGGTCCTATTCCAATTTTTTTAATTTATTTACTTTTTATTTTTTTCCCCCATCTACTTATTTTTTTAATTTTGATTGCTGTTTTTCTTACTTTGTTTTATTTATGGTGATGGTGTTGCACTGTTTTGAAAATATCTCTTAAAAATCAATAAAAATTTAAGTGAAAAAAAAAAAAGAAACAGTCGATAATTCTGTTCATCAAGTCAATTGGTCGTGATGTTCGTACGCCGCAGATGTGATCAATGCCATTGTCTGCCCCGCTCTGGGCGCCCATCGCCCTGTGTCCCGGGTAACGGAGTGAGGGGCAGAGCCCGTGGCCGCATGAGACCCGGCCGTCCACTCACCTGATCAAGGTTGACCCCTGTTTGTGAATCGGCGAGAGTCGCTGCCAAGGCCTCGTGTTTCCAGCTGTCCTGGGTTTTAATTTCTCCATGATAAATATTGGGTAATTAAGTAATTTTTTTTTCCACATGAAAGCGAAAAAGGAAAATCAAAAACAATAATGCTTTTCGTTTTTATCGATGTCAAGGGATTTCTCGCAGTGAAATGGAAATTTTATTATTTTCTTGTCGTATTCACACCAGGAGACTCCAGTCTCCCCTCGTCTCCACTTCTTTCTTTTACTACCTATTGCAACCACTTTCCTTTTCTTCTCTCTCTTAATGTCATAAGTAATAGGAGCAGAATTAGGCCATTAGGCCTTCCAAGTCTACTCCACCATACAATCATGGCTGATCTATCTCTCCCTCTTAACCCCATTCTCCTGCCTTCGCCCCGTAATCCCTGACATCTGTACTAATCAATAATCTATCTGCTTTAAATATATAAATTGACTTGGCCTCCACAGCCTTCTGCTGCAAAGAATTCCACAGATTAACTGCCGCTTCTTGCCAGATGATGGGTGCAGTGGGGAGAGCAGCCATCCAGTTTCATGGTGCAGATCGCAGGTCTCATCTGCACCTTTCTCATCACTCTCTTGCCCCTCTGAACCTCCCACCCACTCAGTCTTTCAATTTCTGGCCCTTCATCTTCCCACAACTTCCCCCAATACATGCAACCCAAGTGCAGCATCTTCCAGTAGGTTGTTCAAACCTGTCCTCTCCTCTTTCCAGTATTTGGTTGTTACCCACAAGCCTCTAAAATAGTAAAGACTCAGGTCTTTTACATTCTTCCCTCTCCATCTTTCTTTTTATTTCACCCAATATTTCATTTTAAAATAAATTAAATAAGAGGGGAAACCACTTGTCAACCATTTGTAACTCTTTTTCTCTCTTTATAACTTTCTCTCACATGTACTGTCAATTTTTCACAATTATAATTAGTAATTAACTTTTCTAATTGTAAGACTGATAAGTACTTGGCTTCAGAATACAAATACCACTTTAAAAATTGCAACAGTATTAATTGAAAACTTATTTTCATTTGAGAAGCATTGTATAGAACTTGGGACATTGTGTTGCATTTGTACAGGATGTTGGTGAGGTCCTGTGTTCCGTTTTGGCCACCCTGCAATTAAGCTGGAAAGAGTGTGGAGAAGATTTCCACGGATGTTGCCAGGTTTTGAGGAACTGTGCTAAAATAAGAGGTTGGACAGCAAGGATTTTATCATTTGGAGCGTGGGAGACCAAGAGGTGATCTTATAGCGGTGTATAACATCATGAAGGGTATAATAATCAAAATCGTCATTTATTAGCCAAGTATGTTTTGCAACACACGAGGAATTTGATTTGCCGTACAGTCATACCAAAAAAGCATCAAGGCACACACCTACGTAAAAATTTGACATAAATATCCACCACAGCAGCTCCTCCACATTCCCCACTGTGATGGAAGGCAATAAAGTAATATCTTCTTTCCTCCTTTTCTCCCGCGATCGGGGCAGTCGGACCATCCGCACTTGGGGCGATCGAAGTTCCTGCAGCCGGCGATCGAAGCCCCCACGTTGGGGCGATTGAAGCTCCTTCAGATTAGAGCTCCCCGAAGTCGGCCCCTAACCGTGGACCGCGAACTCCACGATGTTAAGTCCACAGGCTCCCGCGATTGGAGCTCCCAAAGTCGATCCCCAGCAAGAGGCCGCCAGCTTCTCCAGCTTCTCGATGATGAGCCACAGTGCTGACGGAGATACGACATGGAAAAAGTAGCATCTCTGTCGAGGAAAGAGACAAAAAAGGTTTCTCCCACCCCCCCCCCCCCCCCCCACATAATTCAAACTAAAGGTACACTAAAACATACAAACTAAAAACAACAGCCATCGTTCGGCGCCACCTGGTGTACCGTACTGTACACATTCTTTTTTTCTAGGGTTAGGGAATTGAACTTTGGGGGGGGTTCTGGACCCCCTAACATCGGCATAGATTTAAATTGAGAGGGGAAAGATTTAGTCGGAACCTGAGGGGCAATCTTTTTTACACAGAGGGCGGTATGTGGATAAGAATGAGTTGCCAGCGGAAGTAGAAACAAAGAATTGCAGATGCTGGTTTACAAAAGTAACTTAGGTCAGGTAGCATCTCTGTATACTATAGATCGGTGACATTTCGGGCTGGGATCCTTCCTTAAACTGATGGGGGGGGGGGGGGGGGGAAAGCTGGATGAGAAGGAGGGGCAGAACAAACAATGGCAAGTAATAGGTGGACACAGGTGAGAGGGGTTTTGATGGGCAGATGGTTGGATAAAGGCCAGAGATGAAAAGACAATAAGAGAGAAAAAAGGATTGAAGAGTTGCAAATTGTGATAATAGACAATAGACAATAGGTGCAGGAGTAGGCCCTTCGACCCTTCGAGTCAGCACCGCCATTCAATGTGATCATGGCTGATCATCCCCAATCAGTACCCCGTTCCTGCCTTCTCCCCATATCCCCCGACTGCTATTTTTAAGAGCCCTATCTAGCTCTCTCTTGAAAGCATCAAGAGAACCTGCCTCCACCGCCCTCTGAGGCAGAGAATTTCACAGACTAACCAATCTCCTCATCTTCGTTCTAAATGGCTTACTACTTATTCTTAAACTGTGGCCCCTGGTTCTGGACTCCCCCAACATCGGGAACATGTTTCCTGCCTCTAGCATGTCCAAGCCCTTAACAATCTTATATGTTTCAATGAGATCCCCTCTCATCCTTCTAAACTCCAGAGTGTACAAGCCCAGCTGATCCATTCTCTCAGCATATGACAGTCCTGCCATCCTGGGAATTAACCTTGTAAGCCTACGCTGCACTCCCTCAATAGCAAGAATTAAGGAATTTAATTTAATCCTGAGTTAATTTGTTCCATTGTCATCCCTGCTGGTGTATCTTTCCAGTCAACTTTGGCCAGCTCCTCCCTCATGTCCCCATAGTCCCCTTTATTCAACTGCAACACTGACACCTCCGATCTACTCTTCTCCCTCTCCCTCTGTTAGTGGAATGCAGGTGGAAAGAGAGGAGGAGGGAAGAAATAGGTGCAAGTCCAGGTGGGGCACAGTGGAGAGAGGGGGTGGGGTGAAGAAGGGGAAGTAATCATCCCAGGCAATACATAAGATCCAAGTTCAGGAGTAAGGCTGAGATGTAAAATTTGTACTGAAGGCATCAAAAGCAAACAGAAAATTCAAAGGTGCAATGTGTGAAAATGTATGGAAGTATATATTTAAAAACTCTGATTCAGTCTATTTTGGTTAAATTAAATTACAACAGCTGAGAAAAACAATCTAAAATTGAAAAGCATTTTGAGTTAATTGTGGTAATTTTCATACCGTTATATCTCCGAGTAATGTATTTCAAGTATCAGTTAGTATGTGTGACCCTGGCAATACCTCTCAAGGCAACAGAGTTCCCAGTCTGGAGTCTGCAGAAATGGAAAGTAAATCTACTGAATATTAATGTGTTGGATTAATCTCTTGTATATCGGCGAGACCAAGCGCAGGTTTTGCTGAACACCTCCGCTCAGTCCACCTAAACCGACCTGATCTCCCGGTTGCTCAGCACTTTAACTCCCCCTCCCATTCCCACACTGACCTTTCTGTCCTGGGCCTCCTCCATAGTCAGATTGAGACCTAGCGCAAATTGAAGGAACAACACCTCATATTTTGCTTGGGTAGCTTACACCCCAGAAGTATGAACATTGATTTATCTAACTTCAAGTAGCCCTTACTTTCCCACCAGTCTTACTGTCTCTGACTACATTTCATCTTGTACCACCCACTCCCCTGACAGCCTGAAGAAGGGTCTCGACCCGAAACGTCACCCATTCCTTCTCTTCAGAGATACTGCCTGTCCCGCTGAGTTACTCCAGCATTTTGTGTCTACCTACTAAATATTAATGTTAAGATTTCAGATTTAGAAGAGGTATTGATAGATATAGAGTGATACAGTGTGCCCATCTTGCACACACCGGCCAACATGTCCCAGCTACACTAGTCCCAGCTACCTGCATTTTGTCCACATCCCTCCAAACCTGTCCTATCCATGTACGTGTGTAACTGTTTCTTAAATGTTGGGATAGTACCAGCCTCAACTACCTCATCTGGCAGCTTGTTCCATACACCCACCAAATGTGAAAAAATTACCCCTCAGATTCCTATTAAATCTTTTCCACTTCGCCTTGAAGCTATACCCTCTGGTCCTTAATTTCCCTACTCTGATCAAGAGATTCTGTGCATCTACCCGATCTATTCCTCTCATGATTTTATACACCCCTGTAGGGGTTTTGCGTTTCCCTTTACTCCACTTCGGGCCCAACTGCCCGAGTTATTCTCTCCCTTGTCGGAGGGTCAAACGGCCACCACTCCACTCGAGCGGTTTCCAAGAGAGAGAATACAACAAAAGGGATTCCCCTAGGTTCTAGACCTCGGAATTATGGTGGGATATGATAAAAAGGTTGAATTGACCAGAGCGTGCTGATGAGAGAAAACAGAAACCAAGATGGACTCAAAGCAAGTCTAAAATTTACAGGCTATATTAAACAATGAGAAATCGAATCTCACCAACACTACATAACACGTGGCTAAACTTATGCTTTAAACTAAGACTATGGACGGAAAACTATCGGGCACGTCGTAAAACTTACTTTACACAATTTTACCCCCCCCCCCTTTGACCTCTTTCCCCTTCTCAACCACTATCCTATTTCGGGAATTTCACCAGGTCACCGGGATACTCACAGCTAGGTCGATGCAGGCCCACGAGCTGTCCAGCAGAGCAGAAAGAGAGCGAGTTCTGGCTTGACTCCTGTTTTTATACCTGAGCTTCCTTTGAAACCCCCAGGTGGTCCTCTGGATAAAAGGGTTCTTTTGATGATTCCCAGTTTCGATCTGGCATGAACAATAGGCTTCCGATGTAAAGGGGTTTGCTGATGTCATGATCCCTCAGCCTGATCGTTATCCCATCGCCTGGATGGGCTCCTATTGTCTCGATGGATGGGTCATCGAAGATGGTGATTGTGCTTGAGCTGGCCTGTTCACCACCGTCTGCTGAGGCTTGGTTCCTTCCTTTGTGTATCCAAGATAATCTCGTTATCTCCGTCTCAGCCTTTCCTGCCCACGCCATTCGCATAGTTGTGTGATGCCCAAGTCCACAGGCCAGACAGGTTTGAAACTTGAAACTGATTCTTTCTGTGGATTGGGGGTTTTTCCGTTGCAGCCAGCAAATCTGTCTTTTTAAAATATCCATGTCCTTATCCGAGTTCTTCCATAATTTTGGAGGATTTGCCCCAATAACTTACACCCCTATTAGATCACCCATCATCCTCCTGCACTTCAAGGAATAGAGACCCAGCCTACTCAACCTCTCCCTATAGCTCAGACATTCTTGTCCTGGCAACATCCTCGTACATTTTCTCTGAACCCTTTCAAGCTTGACAATATATTTCCTATAAAATGGTGACCTGAACTGAACACAACACTCTGAATGCAGTCTCACCAATGTCTTATACAACTGCAACATGACATCCCAACTGTATCTGTGTTTCAATTTGTTTTCTTAAAACAATTTTGTTTATTATTATTATTTTAAGAACACTTAATTTGTGTAAAAGGCAGGTGAACTGACCAGGCAAGTAGTAACAAGTATAAAACTTCTGAATTATGTGTAGTCTGTGCTGGAAATCATGATCATGGCATAATTTCAGGGAGTAAGGGATAGATAATAGGTGCAATTAAATATATGTACCAATACAAAACCTGACATAAGTAAACATTAATAAACACGGATGTAGTATCCTAACAATTTTCCTAGTCTTTTTCAATTAGGAACACATTTACATGGCATATATCAGTTTAAGATTGGAACTTGGTTAGAGGTATCTGGAGAAACAAGCCAAAATTAATTTAGGTGGAAAATTACCCCCAAAGTATATCTTATTCTTTGATTTCAGAGCAACCTGCCGTTTTGCTTCAAGATTCTTACAGGGATTGTAAAAGGGTTTCTGTACCTTGGGCTTTATTTCTGATGCAGGAAATAATCTATTCCTTTCATTAAACTTGTTCCTTCAAGTATGTTATTCTAAAAATAAACTTTCCCCACTTTGTCTTTCAATCTTTCAATTGACTCTTGGCATACAATAGTGTCACTAATGGAAATATTTCAATATGCTATGGAAATAATAATCATGCATCATCTCTAAAACAATGCATTAAAAACTTTTGAAATTCAGTCACAATTGTAACATAAAGAAAAGGTGCTTCTGCTTTTTAGAAATAGTAGCATTGGGAAATCTGTATGTTCAACAGAAAAAATATATATTTTACTCGTGAAATTGACGTACTGTGAAGGGCCTAACTATTTGTTGGACCTAATTTATGAGAAGACAGCTGATGGTTTTCTCCTTGAATCTGTTCATTGAGTTCTTTTAATTCCAATAGCTAGGAAGCTCCACAATTTATTTAAAAACAGTAGGAATAATATTACATTTCCAGATTAGCTTAATACATGACTTGGTAATGATGATGTTCCCATGATATTGCGGTTCTTGGCCTTAAGTTGAGAGGCTGGTTATAACATATACCAACTCCTGCCTTAGTAAGAACCTGGACACATTACAATTGACCTATCACCATGATAAATTGACAGGGGATGCTTTCTCACTGGCTCTCCACTCTGCACGAGAACACTTGGACAATAAAGAATGCAAGCGTAAAACTATTGTTCATCAACTACAACTCAGCTTTCAACACCATCATCCCTTCCAACCCTATCATCAAACTCAGAGTTCTGGGTTCCTGCTCATCCTATGTAATTTGATCCTTGACTTCCTCATTGGTAGACCACAATCAGTATGAAATGGCAACAATATCCGACTCGAAGCATCAACACAGGAGCAATTGAAAGCTGTGCAATCGGTCCCCTGCTCTATCTATCTATATTACTAAAAGTCTGTTCTTGACTGGTTTTGGCGATCTGTGCTGCGATTTCCGAGAGAACGCCGCCACCTACGGCCATCATTTTTGGCCACCTCGCTCAGAGCCCCCCTCCGCCGCATGTGTGCCGAGGATTTTTCCAGTCGATGAAAAATGACAGAGCTATTAATGATTTTACAAAATTCCCCATTCTCTCTGCTGCCCCTGCTGGCGGCAGGGGGGTTGGACTATAAAACCAGGAAGTGGTGTGCCTCAATTAGTCTGCAAGCTGGAGGAAGGCAGGGGGTCACGTTTCTCTGAGCTGTGAATAACACTGAACACATGTCCACACAACTGTGAGCAAGTACCCTTAATGTGGTTTGAAAATGAAATTATGGTTAAAGTAAAAAAGCACTGCCTGCAAATGGTTGTTTGGGGGGTTTGGGTTGAAATGAAAAGGCACTCTCTCTCCCCCCCCCCCCTCCTCTCCCCCCCCCCCCCCCTCTCCTCTCCCCCCCCCCTCTCCTCTCCCCCCCCCTCCTCTCCCCCCCCCTCTCCTCTCCCCCCCTCTCCTCTCCCCCCCTCTCCTCTCCCCCCCTATCCTCTCCCCCCCTTTACTCTCCCCCCTTTCCTCTCCCCCCCTCTCCTCTCCCCCCCTCCTCTCCTCTCCACTCCCCCCTCTCTCTCTCCCCTCTTTTTCTCCCCCTCCTCCCCTCCACCCCCTCCCCCACCATCCCTCCCCTAAACCCCCTCCCCTCCACACACCCCTACCCCCTTCCCTCCACCCCCCTCCCCCTCCCTGCTCCCCACCTCTCCCCCTCCCCTCACCTCACCCCCCTCTCAGCACACCCCCTCACCCCTCCCTCTCCTCCTCCCTCTCCTCACCCTCTCCTCTCCCCCCCTCTCCTCTCCCCCCCTCTCCTCTTCCCCCCTGTCCTCAGCCCCCTCTCCTCTCCCCCCCTCTCCTCTCCCCCCCTCTCCTCTCCCCCCTCTCTCTTTCTCCCCTCTTTTTCTCCCACTCCTCCCCTCCATCCCCTCCCCTACTGTCCCTCCCCTAAACCCCCCTCCCCTCCACACACCCCTGCCCCCTTTCCTCCACCCCCCCTGCTCCCCACCTCTCCCCCTCCCCTCACCTCTCCCCTCCCCTCACCTCTCCCCCTCCCCTCTCCCCTCTCCCCTCACCTCTCCCCCCCTCTCTCCCCCTCACTCTCACCCTCTCTCTCTCCTCCCCTCCACCCCGACCTTTCCCCTCTCACCCACCCTCCCTCTTCTCCTCCTCGCCCCCCCCTCTCCCTCTTGCCTCTCTCTCTGTGTCTCTGTCTCTCTCTCTGTCTCTGCCCCTTCTCTCTCTGCCCTCACTCTCTACCCCCCCCCCCCACCCCCCTCTCTAGATGTGACTGCAAGTTGGGGGCTATGCGTCAGTAGATAGGGTGGTTATGGGGTAAAAGGAGCAAATTAATAATATTAATATAATATCAAGGGGGGTAATTAGCGTGAGTGCGGGGGGGGGGGGATAGTTAGTGTGTGTGAGACACTGCATGCCGCCTCCCCCCCCCACAACCGCACATTGGGGGAACAGACCCAACGGGTATGCACTTGGTCTAGTATATTACTAAATCTCTGTTCTTGACCGCTTTTGGCCGTCTGTGCTGCGATTTCTGAGAAAAAGCCGCCACCTACGGCCGTCATTTTTGGCCACCTCGCTCAGAACCCCCCTCCGCCACATGTGTGCCGAGGATTTTTCCCATCGATGAAAAATGACAGAGATATTAATGTTTTTACAAAATTCACCATTCTCTCTGCTGCCCCTGCTGGAGGGAGGGGGAGGGACTATAAAACCAGGAAGTGGTGTGCCTCAATTAGTCTCTGCAAGATGGAGCTCTGTAAATTAGTCTCTGTCACTCTGAGCTCTGAATGACACTGAACAAATGTCTACATCACTGTGAGTACCCTTAATGTGGTTTGAAAATGAATATATGGTTAGTTTGAAGTAAAAAAGCACTGCCTGCAAATGGTTGTTTGGGTTTGGGTTGAAGTAAAAAGGCACTCTCTCTCTCTCTCTCTCTCTCTCCCCTCCTCTCTCTCCCCACCTCGCTCTCTCCATATCCCTCTCTCTTTCTCTCTCTCTCCCCCCTGTCTCTCTCCCTCTCCCCTCCTCTCTCCCCCCCTCTCCTCTCTCCCCCCTCTACTCTCTACTCCCCCCCTCTCCTCTCCCCCCTCTCCTCTCTCCCCCTCTCCTCTCCCCCCTCTCCTCTCCCCCTCTCCTCTCCCCTCTCCTCTCCCCTCTCCTCTCCCCCCTCTCCTCTCCCCCTCTCCTCTCCCCCTCTCCTCTCCCCCCCTCTCCTCCCCCCCTCTCCTCTCCCCCTCTCCTCTCTCCCCTCTCCTCTCTCCCCCCCTCTCCTCTCCCCCCCCCTCTCCTCCCTCCCCCCCTCTCCTCTCCCCCCCTCCTCTCCCCTCCTCTCCTCTCCCCCTCTCCTCTCCCCCCCTCTCCCCCTCCCCCCCCACTCTCTCTCTCTCCCCTCTTTTTCTCCCCTCCTCCCCTCCATCCCCTCCCCCACCGTCCCTCCCCTAAACCCCCCTCCCCTCCACACACGCCTACCCCCCTCCCTGCTCCCCACCCCACCTCCCCTCACCTCACCCCCCTCTCAGCACACCCTCTCTCTCCCCCCATCTCTCCCCCCCTCCCCCTCTCTGCTCCCACTCTCCCCCCCTCCCCCTCTCTGCTCCCACTCTCCCCCCCTCTCTCTCTCTCCCCCCCCTCTCTCTAGATGTGACTGCAAGTTGGGGGCTACGCGTCAGTGGATAGGGGGGGTGATGGGGTAAAAGGAGCAAATTAATAATATTAATATAATATCAAGGGGGGTAATTAGCGTGAGTGCGGGGGGGGGGGAGGGGAATAGTTAGTGTGTGTGACTCTGCATGCCGCCTCCCCCCCCCCACAACTGCACGTTGGGGGAACAGACCCAACGGGTCTGCACTTGGTCTAGTACCCCCTATAACCCACGACTGCACAGCCAGACACAATTCCAATGCCATCTTCAAATTTATCAAAGATACCACTGATGTACGATGATAAATGATTAACAATACGTCAGAGTACAGGAGGGGGATTGAAAATGTCATTGAATGATGCCAGGAGACAATCTTACTCTTGACATCAGCATGAACAAGGAAATGATTATTGATTTCAAGAGGGATCCACAGGCAAATAGACAATAGACAATAGGTGCAGGAGTAGGCCATTCGGCCCTTCGAGCCAGCACCGCCATTCAATGTGATCATCCCCAATCAGTACCCCGTTCCTGCCTTCTTCCCATATCCCCTGACTCCGCTATTTTTAAGAGCCCTATCTAGCTCTCTCTTGAAAGCATCCAGAGAACCTGCCTCCACCGCCCTCTGAGGCAGAGAATTCCACAGACTCACCACGCTCTGTGAGAAAAAGTGTTTCCTCGTCTCCGTTCTAAATGGCTTACTTCTTATTCTTAAACTGTGGCCCCTGGTTCTGGACTCCCTCAACATCGGGCACATGTTTCCTGCCTCTAGCGTATCCAAACCCTTAACAATCTTATATGTTTCAATGAGAATCCTTTCATCCTTCTAAACTCCAGCATGTACAAGCCCAGCTGCGCCATTCTCTCAGCATATGACAGTCCCGCAATCCCGGGAACTAACCTTGTAAACCTACGCTGCACTCCCTCAATAGCAAGAATGTCCTTCCTCAAATTAGGGGACCAAAACTGCACACAATACTCCAGGTGTGGTCTCACAAGGGCTCTGTACAACTGCAGAAGGACCTCTTTGCTCCTACATTTGATTACTCTTGTTATAAAGGCCAACATGCCATTCGCTTTCTTCACTGCCTGCTGTTCCTGCATGCTTACTTTCATAGACTGATGTACAAGGACCCCCAGATCCCGTTGTACTTCCCCTTTTCCCAACTTGGTGCCACTTAGATAGTAATCTGCCTTCCTGTTTTTGCTACCAAAGTGGATAACCTCAGATTTATCCACATTAAACTTCATCTGCCATGCATCTGCCCACTCCCCTAACCTGTCCAAGTCACCCTGCATTCTCATAGCATCCTCCTCATAGTTCACACTGCCACCCAGCTTGGTGTCATCTGCAAATTTGCTAATGTTACTTTGAATCCCTTCAGCCAAATCATTAATGTATATTGTAAATAGCTGCGGTCCCAGCACTGAGTCTTGCGGTACCCCACTAGTCACTGCCTGCCATTCTGAAAGGGACCCGTTAATCCCTACTCTTTGTTTCCTGTCTGCCAACCACTTCTCTATCCATGTCAGTATTCTACCCCCAATACCATGTGCCCTAATTTTGCCCACTAATCTCCTATGTGGGACCTTATCAAATGCTTTCTGAAAGTCCAGGTACACTACATCCACTGGCTCTCCCTTGTCCATTTTCCTAGTTACATCGTCAAAAAATTCCAGAAGATTAGTCAACATGTCTACATCAATGGGACATCACTGGAGAAAGGCAATAGGTTCAGGGTTCTGGGCATGCATATCTCCGAAGATCTGTCCTGGCCGTAACACATTGGATCACTCTTAAAGAAAGCACATCAGTGCCTCTACTTTCTTAGTCAATTGAGAATATTCAGTATGTTGTCGAATACTCTATTGAACTGTAGGTGTACAGTAAAGAACACATTGACTGGTCACATCATGACCCCATAAGTGATAGGAGCAGAATTAGGTCATTTGACCCATCAACTCTACTCTGCCATTCAATCATGGCTGATCTATCTCTCCCGCCTATCCCCATTCTCCTGCCTTCTCCCCATAACCCCTGACACCCCTGACCTGGTTCGGTAATTCGAACGTCCAGGAATGAAGATTACGTACTGATGGTGGTGGACACTGCCTAGATTAAGGAAGATGGTAGACCCTGACTAGGTACTGACATTCAAAGAGATCTATAGCAGGCACTCCCTCAAAAAGACCACCAATATCATCAAAGACAACAGCATCCTGGCCATGCTCTCATTTTGCTCCTACCATCGGGAAGAAGGTATATGAGCCCTGAAACCTTGACCATCAGGTTCTTCTTCTTGTGTATGGCATGCACAACCTAAAGTTGTAGGACAACTTGTTCTATTTGATCTAATTTGATTGTGCACACCGGGTTAATTGCATTCGTTGAAACAGGGTGGACCACGTGAAGGTTGCAACCTTCCACCCCAACCATCAGCTTTATGAATAGCTTCTATCTAGTAACTGTGAGGCTCTTAAGCACTACACAATACTAACCTCAGCAACTATGATCTTCTATGGATTGTGTGACTGGTTGCACTATGGTCTTCGGATTTAGACTATTATGGTTTCCCAGTGATAGTTATTGTTATTATATTATTGATTATTATATATTTATCTGTGCCGCAAGCATGAATTTCATTGTTCTGACGTTGGTAT
Source organism: Amblyraja radiata (assembly GCF_010909765.2). Classification (NCBI taxonomy): domain Eukaryota; kingdom Metazoa; phylum Chordata; class Chondrichthyes; order Rajiformes; family Rajidae; genus Amblyraja; species Amblyraja radiata. The sequence goes on along the minus strand of NC_045956.1, from coordinate 102,165,001 downwards.
GTATGACAATTAAATCTCTTAACTCAACTTTGGGAGATGCCTTTGAAGTAGGGGGTGGTGTTTAAATAAACTGGATGCATTTCTACAGTGCGCCTTATGGATAATGCACAATGCGGCCACAGTGTTGGCAGTACAGTACAGGAAGATAAAGGTTGTTCACCAGTGCAGCAGATTGCTTTGGGCCGCATGGAAAACTTCTTGAACTATTTTATATAATTGTTTACAGCAAAGTGAACCATCTATCGGACTGGAATGATGTGGAGGTATTGAAGGGTCTGAAGGTGACTATGCTTGGATTTAGTTGCAAAATAAAATGAATAACAATGGCACGTCTGAAGATTATGGAGAGAGGGAAATGCTCATCTCATTGAGGATGGTCAACTCCCCTTCATCTAAGAGTAAATATGCTGGTTTGAATATAGTTAAAAATGCTGCAAGCTTCAACATTGAAAGATTGGCGAACAATCTATTCATCACAAAGTCTATTAGAGTTGCCCACATTTACCTCTCGAGTTTTCTCTTGTGCATGAAAGATCACTCTGGTACATTTTAGAGGAATAATAGACCTACTTTCCAATATTTTGTTTTGCCTTCCAGGAAATTATGATAAATTCTAGACTTCCCATCAGAAAGCTACTTCCATATTCATAACAAACAAAGACAAAAGAAACAGGGGAGCTGCGCGGGCCCGATCCACCTGCCGAACAACCGCGCCGCCGCCAACCAAAACGACGACTGAAGACAAGAACGCGTCCCGGTAGGCCCAACTCGCCCCACAGGCCTCCCAGGAGACGGCGGTAAAGCAGGGTGGCGAGGCCTGTCTCGGCCGATGGAGTCTTAGCGGTGGCGGCGATGGGAGCCTAGGCGGCTGCAGTGGCAGCGGGTGCCTTGGCGGCAACGGAAGCCTCGCTATTTGGCTTCCTAACAAAAAAAAAAGTTTAAATTATCTTTGGAGCAAAGGCATAAGTTACAAAGTGCCTTTACATAGAAACTGCTTTGTGCATGATGAGTGCTAAATGACACAAATGGAAACTATTGCAGCACTCAGTCCTCTCAAACATTTTTAATTCTGGTGGGAGTATTCTTGTTACAATATTAAGTAACGTGACTTGTAGTCCATAATACCCTTTAAACGGATAGCCTTTTAAAAGATTTTATAGGATTGCAGTCTTTTAGCAGATATTTATTGTTCAAACATTTTTCAAAGAGGCATAAAAAAAACAGTTCTTCACTGTAGATGCCATGGATAACAAATTTTGTAGCGTTACTGTGGTAAATGGAAAGGTCAGCAACTGACAGGTTCATGGATGCCAGCTGCATGCTGTTTGGACAACTGACAGCATTGTTAGCCGCATGTTGGGAGTTGGTGACGAGATCAGACAGTTGTGCTACGGGGTGGAACAAGAACAAATCTAAATAAAATTTGGACCAGAGGAGTACACAGCTCCTGGTGGTCTACAAATAGCAAAGTACAACACAGTTCATTGCAGGCAGGCCAGAACTGAAGCAAATTAAACTTTGCTCACGCAAAGTTCAGTTGAGATGACCCAAATACTGACAGTTAGAGGCGAGACATTTCTACACCATCAACCTTGGCTGAACTTTAATAATGGACCCAAACATTAATAGAAATGTATAAATTCATCTCTTAGCATTTGGTTATTTCTATTCATTGCCTTCTTAAGTTCTTTTCATTTGCAAATCATAATTCAATACTTTTGTTCCAATGAATTAATTGACATAAAATTAATTTTCATGAGCATTTTGATTTATGCTCTTGCCTGCAGTGTTAAAGATGTGATTCATGTCGTCTCTCAAATATATTTTCTGTAAGAAATTAGTTAATCTAATGTCGGCAGTGTTTAGTAGGATGAAAGTTGGCCAGGATACTGGCAGAACCTCCAGCCCATTCTCAATGATGAATGAAGCACTTAAGATTATATAAAGAGTTACAAATCAGGATTGTTCCAGTAACAAGATATAAACAGAACAAAAAAGCATTTGTCCATTAACCCCAAACAATTAAAGTCTACAAGCTCTGAGATATTCTCTCATATACATTCTTATTACTTGTGATATGTCTCATAAAATGGTGTTGGGTTACACTGTGACAGAAGAGGAATAGATTAATATCCTAGTTAAAATTTAAAAAAATAGAACTTCACAAAAGCATATTTCCATATTGGTTAATAAAACTGTACAATGTATTTTTAATTTCTATACTCAAAGCAGAGTTCTCAGAAAGTCATTTATCACATCAGAATTCTTCAAATTTAAGAGGGGAATAAAGGGCCTGTCCCACTTAGGCGACTTTTTCGGCGACGGTCACATTCGTGGCGTGACGCCGAGAAACCTACGACAATGTCTACGACAGGCTGCCACCTAGTCAACGTCAAGCTACGACAAGCTACGTCAACCGGCATCCCAATTCTTCACGACACGCGACATCAACCCACAACAACACCCACGACAGCCTACGACAACCGAAGTCCGCGACAACACCCTGACGGTGTCAACTGAAGACAGGTGGAGCGGTGCATTTTTTTAATCAAATGAACCAACATGACTTCTCGTGACGCCGATACTGTCGCTGGTTGACGTAGCATGACGTAGGTTGCCGCCGCTTGAATTCACCGAAGTCAGCACCCGGCGACAGCCAATGTCAGATGGTATCAACCTGGCGACAGTCTATGACAACCTACCACAGCACCTACGCCAGGAGAAGTCCCGCATCATCAAGCTAACTGTCAGCGAGAGGTTTTGAACATTTCAAAACCAAGCGACGACAAGAAAAAGACCATGGCACTTGTGGGCTGTGGGCTGTGGGCTGGGCATCAAAAATGTGTCTAGAAATCGATTTTCGTGACCCACGTCATGGAACTACATGAAATTTTCCACAGATTTAGATGAAATATAATTGAGAAGGATGTCATAACTCGTCAGTGCCGAAAATTGCACACTAATTAATTAAACTAATTAGAAAATGAGATCGGGAAAGTAAGCGCCATCTAGTGGCCAAAGCCCATATTGCACCATGGGCAGCCTATTTCCGTGTTGCAGTCCATTTAAACTATATATTATTATACATATATATATATATATATATATATATACTAGATATATATATATCTTGTAAATATGACTGTAATCATATATAATTAAGTATAATGATCTATATTACTAAAAGTCTGATCTTGACCGCTTTTGGCCCACTTTGCTGCGATTTCCGAGAGAACGCCGCCACCAACGGCCATCATTTTAGGCCACCTCGCTCAGAGCCCTCCTCCGCCTTCCGGAACCAGAGGATCTTTTCCATCGATGAAAAATCAGAGAGATATTAATGTTTTTTTTTTAAATCCCCATTCTCTCTGCTGCCACCGTTGGTGGCAGGGGGAGGGTCTATAAAACCCAAAGGTGTAGTGCCTCACTCAGTCTCTGCCATACCCAGGAAGCGAGAGGGTCACGGCTCTCTGAGCTGCGAATAACACTGAACGCACATCTACTCCACGGTGAGTCCCCTCGATGCAGCTGTAAAGTGGCTGCAGCCCAATTGTTTGCCTCGCCTTTTTAACAAGTTTGTGTTCACAAAATGAATTTTGGTTGTCAGGTGACTGCAGCCCAATTGTTTGCCTCGCCTTTTTAACAAGTTTGTGTTAACAAAATGAATTTTGGTTGTCAGGGGGCTGCAGCCCAATTGTTTGTCTCACGTTTTTAACAAGTTTGTGTTCACAAAATGAATTTTGGTTGTCAGGTGGCTGCTGCCCAATTGGTTGCCTAGCCTTTTTAAAAAGTTTGTGTTCACAAAATGAATTTTGGTTGTCGGGTGGCTGCAGCCCAATTGTTTGCCTCGCCTTTTTAACAAGTTTGTGTTCACAAAATGAATTTTGGTTGTCAGGTGGCTGCAGCCCAATTGTTTGCCTTGGCTTTTAAAATCGTTGCAACAGTTGGATGCCAGCCCAAGAATCCATTCGGCCCACAATGTCTATACTAGCCCTGTGGAAACCAGTACCTTTGGCCCGCAACACCCATACTAGCGCAACAGACAGCCCCCCCCCACTGGCGAGCAATATTGGAATTGGTGGAGAGGTGGAACATTGTGTTGGTGACCAGCCTTCCCTTGTGATGCTGGGACCCAACGGGTCCCACTTAGTCTAGTATTATATAAAAATAATATGATGAATATAATTGTGTCTTTTTTAATGACACTGTCGCAGAGGTCCTACTCCTGAACCAGCCTAATTAATGGGTGAGGGCAGTTCTTGTGGGTTCCTCCCTTTACTGAACCCCACTGACTGCCAGTGTGCAGAGTGGGGGTCATGCCCATAGTGGGACTGGGGCAGTTCCAGGCTGGGGGACAGTCCTGCAAGGCATCTTCCAGTCACTTTAATAGGAAATTTAATGAGACTGCAGCAGAGGTCCTAGGTTTTAACGGCTCATGAACCTGCCTAATCAAAGGGTCAGGACAGATCCTCTGGGTTCCTCCGTTTACTGAACCCCGCTGACTGCCATAGTGGGGAGAGTGGGGGTAACGGCCATAGTGGGGAGAATGGGGGATAATGGCCTAGTGGGACTGGGGCAGTGCCAGGCTGGGTGACAGACCTGTAAGCGACCTGTCTTATTTCTGATGTAAATGTTACATCCTGACCATGAATCGAATGCTCTGATGTTTACTCGATGAGTATTCATTTTAAGCTACAATGAGCCTATATTTATGTTAGAGACCCCCCGATAGTGCCTTTGCAAATGAGGGCTATTACCTTTAACCTAAAATAACCCTAAAAGTGTTGCATTGTTTAAGTATCTGTAGTTCGTGTGTGTATCTGTGTATACCTGTCATACCTGTCAAGCGTGTATTTGTGGATGAGTGGATGGATGGATGTATGTGTGTGCATGGATGTGTACATGTATGTCTGCGTGCGGGTGGATGTGTGTGTGCGGATGTATTTGTGCATGTATGTGTGTGTGTGTGCATGCATGGAAGTGTGTGTACGGATGGATGTGTGTATGTGTATGTATGTATGTGTGGATGGGTGGGTGGACTGTTGCACTGTCATTCATCAGCAATCCATTATCATAAGTAATTCACTCATTGTTTAAATAATTTGACCAAATAAACAGTGAAACAATCGACATTAAAAATAAAACTTTATACAATCATTTATTTCCGCAATTTATTTGTTTACATTACATCTGATCTTCATCTGAATATTCGTCATCAGATTCCAAGTCTTTTGATAAGTTTTGATAAGTTAGTTCAAGTTCAAGTGGAGGGTCAGGCAGAGGCTACAAAAAAAAACAGCTCATAGTCATTAAGTCTGCATGGACTTCAATTCATAAAATTTCAACCTCTTCTTAATGTTAATGAGAATAACATTGTTACTACCATAGATAAATTAGTTCAAGTTCACATACACCAATTCATTTCTACATAAACATCAGCCATTTCTGACCATTTCTCAATTCCATGGAAGCCTATAAAGTGCAGTGAATAATTCCTCCGTTTTTCTCCCGTGGTCGGGGCCTGGAAACGGCATCTACGGACGGCACTATGTACAGCCTCCCCCACCCCCCCCCCCCCCCCACCCCGCGGGTAGATGATCCAAACACACTCCACGGCTCAGCGTTCGCGAATCGGCCGCTTCTTAATTGAGACCGCGGCTTCACTATTTTAAGTACATAGGCCCCTCGATCGGAGCACTTTTTCCCGGTATGTTATCGCAGGCAGCTCCGAGAATAGATGTTAAAGAAAACTTATTAGACTTCAACAAGCTGGCATTAGTGGAAATGTTTAATTTACTTTGTTATGGATACACATAGTTTAGGCCCGCAACTTCATGAATGAATGAGTGAGTGAATGAATGAGTTAATGAATGAGTGAATGTACAGCCTCCAAATCTCTTTTATTCACATTATAAAAGGGTGCAATTAAATGAATTATAGTCCATACGGATTAATTTTCATAAATTCAGACTTTAGATCTTACCTTTCAGTTCCAGTTGATTCACAAAGTTTGACTGCAGCACCTCAGCAGGGACTTTGCTTTCACGGCTTTGTTCCACTTCTATCCACTTAGCTGCACATTCTTCAGACTTCTTAATGCTTTTCTCACTAAATTCAATTACCCTGCTGCAAATTTCCACGACATGTATTCCACAGAACAACAAAGAACCTTCACCGGAATCTCCAGTAAAACAGGCATCAGTAGAAGCACTCTCAGCCATGATGTGTGCTCCCTGCCTAGCTAGCCTGAAACAAAGTGCGTGATTGGCCAACTGGCGTCCGACTCAATGTTAAACGTACTTTGATTGGACTAAAAATACCCGAAATGTTTCTGGTTTTTCTCCAATTTAATAAAAATGTGCAAGTTTTGTTCTTGACGAGTTTCAGGGATGATTTATATAATATTTTTACACAATATGTGAAAACTTCATGTAGTTCCGTGAGTTGGGTCACAAAACTGCACAAAAAAGCTCCTCGGCCCGCAGCCTATTGAGGCAACATCTCACGACAATACAGATGTCACGCAACGTCACCCCGCGACCATGTGGCGACAACCTATTTTCCGGCTGTCGCTGAAAAAGTTGCCTTAGTGGGACAGGCGCTTAAGGGTACAGTTTTCAGCCTTTCAAGTCTGTTCACTATTCATTTAATGAAACTAAGATCCAGGTTTCTATTATAGTTTGTAGGAACACAGTCTGTACCTATATTCTAATGTCCTCAAGTATATGAAGAAGCCCTAATTTTGGACTCTTGAGTCCCAATTAAACAAACTAATTTGGCAACCAGAGGGTGTATTCTCTCATAAGGTGGCTAAACTAGCACATCTCATCTTTCTCAGTTTTAAAATAAACAATGATTTCCTCTAGACCAAGTCAATTTCTTATATTATCCTAGAAACTACCAAAAAAATTATTTTTTCATGTTTACAAAGAGACAGTTACAAAGGGAATGGGCAAATGAATCAACATTAATCAATTGAGTATTGAGATTAACTTTGAGCTAACATTGCCCATGCCACCTCATCCAGATCTCTTCTGTTGTATCCTATCCAATTTTTGCTGTCACTGTTCCCTATTTCATCCACAATGACCACCAAATTTTCGATCGCACATTCAAATCTTTCAATTGGCTTGTTACATTTATCTTTTCTCTCATCAGCTACAACCCACTTCATACATTTTTGGTTACCTGTATCAAGTCTAATATTCATTCTATGCCCATATATTTATTTGGCAGAATCTTCAGAAATGTTCTCTAAAAACGTTTACCATTTATCCATAAACCTACACCAACATACTTGACTACAAATTCCTAAAAGTCTCAAGTCTCCTTCATACATTTCTCCCGATGCCTCTTCTATTATCAGGGAGCGACCAAAGCTCTACCTGTAATGCATTCTTGAGGATCTCATCACGGGTACACCATTAATTTGATGCTGATGTGCTCAGAAGAGGGAGAGTGTGTAATTGTGCAATGTGATGAGCATAGGGAGGTTGGCATCCAGAACTTTGTCAGGAGAGCACTTGCATCACAGTATTCAGGATTAATGGAGTCTCAACCTCAACCCTAAAGCAACCTCAATTATTCTTCATGAACATTCTGCCTAATGTATATATAATCCTATAATATCCTAATTTGGATTTCGCAAAATAGCTTTGTTTTTTACTTCCAATAAAACCAGTTGCCAGATATGCCAGTAGATCTTTATGGAAAAATCATCGGGAAATGTATTAACCGATCCAGATTTTAGCTCTCTGGCTCCATTTGGCCAAAATAAGGTTCTCGATCAGAATGTGTCACCAATTACTCTTTTCTATCAGGACCTTTCTATAATTCTTGAGATTATTTTCTTGAACTGCCCTGATTTGGCTAATTTATCATGATTTTTGTGATGCCACATTTTCTCGTAACTACCTAATCAGCTAAATTACCAAAGTCCTTAGATAAATGCCACAGCAGTCCAACTCTCTGTAAGTTAACATGGACCAGTGTAAAGAATCAACCTCATGGGAAAAAGACAAACTGTGAAATTATGCCATGCAATACTCATGTAATATTTAATAATTGTTAACAATGATGGAATCCTTTTTATATTAAATATATTGATATCTCTGCCAAAATAATGAAAAGGATTTTTCAGATGAAAGTCTTGAACATAACGATCAAGCAAGAACATTGTGGAGAGCAGGTGGAATAGGCAAGAGCCCCCGTGCCTGTATTGCAACTAAATATGATCATAGCTGATAAGTATTGGTCTCAGACTCATTTTTTCACAACACCCATCATATTTGATCTATCTCTGAAGAAGGGTCTCAACCCGAAACGTCACCCATTACTTCTCTCCAGAGATGCTGTCTGTCCCAGAGTTACTCCAGCATTTTGTGTCTATAGAAGCATGTAAAATAGGTGCAGGAGTAGGCTATTCGTCCCTTTGAGCCTGCACAGCCATTCAATATGATCATGGCTGATCATTTAAACCAGCTTCGAATTAAACCAGCATCTGTCGATTCTTTCTATTTATTTGATCTATCTGTTGGCTAATAACCAATTAAGAACGACAGATGGCACAATGGGCTAAGTGTTCGGCTGGCAACCTGAAGGTGGCTGGTTCGAATCCTGCATGGAGTGTGTACTGTCATTGTGTCCTTGGGCAAGACACTTCACCTACCTTTGCCTGGGACTAGAGACGGAAATTAGCTACTGATTAGCTACAATCTCGCATATTTACATGCAAATGTTAATTAATATGCACTGTCCCTATAAACAAAAACAAAAAAAACAAAAAAATCTTAATCCCCAATACATTTAATGGTTCAACATCTGCAAAGCTCAGTGGTTGAGAGTTGCAAAGATTCACAACCTTTATAAAAGCAATTCTTCCTCATCTCTATCATAAATACTTGACCTCTTATAATAAGACTTTGCCCTCAAGTTCTCAATCCTTCAGAAATGGGCAATATCCTGAGGTGATTCATCCTGTCTATTTCCCTCAGAATCCTACATTTCACAATCAGATTTCCTTGTATTCTTCTAACCCTCGGGAGTATAGGTCCATTGCACTCAATCTTTATTCATAAGATAACCCATTCATCTTTTAAAATCTTTTTCTGCATTGATTTCAAGACAACCCATTTTAGAGATGTACCATTTCCCTGCAATAGATTTAAATTACTTGGGTCGAAATTTCCAAATTGGGCAACATGCCAAATAATCAGCATGGGGTGGGGTGGTGACAAACATATGAAAATCTAAAGAACTGCAGACACATGAGTGCTGCAATGAAAGCAGAAGATGCTAGAAATGCAATATACAGTCTGTTTGTTGGGTCGAAGAGAACCATAAGAGATGTAAATAGTCTAAAACTGAAAATAAGAACCAGGTAATAAATCCACCAAACACCTAGTTCTTCTAAACATTTATGGGTCAGACAGGACTTCTGCAATCGAATCTGCACAATGTATCAAAATAAGGTTCCAAAGGAAATGTATTGGTGAATCAAGAGTACGAGAGGGAAGTACCGGTGGATTAGAATCAGGCCAATGCACTGTTTCAGGTTTTAAGAGTCATCAACATGGCTGCGAGCAATTATAGTTCTTTATTAATTTATGATGTAAAAAGTTAAAGTGATCAACAGGACAGGTAGCCTTTGAAGAGTTTTACCTAGATAAGCAACTAGAGTTAGCATTATAGGTCTTTGACCAACAGGAAGGTGGGAGTATAATTTTAACAAATACTAGACTAAGTGGGACCCGTTGGGTCCCATGTTCACCCGGGAGGGCTGGTCCCCCAACACAATATTCCACCTCTCCACCAATTCCAATATTGGTGGCCAGTGGGGGGGGGGGGGGGAGGCCTTCTGGAGCGCTGGTGTGGGTGTTGTTGGATGCAGGGACTACGGGTCTCCAGAGGGCTAATATAGACATTGTGGGCCAAATGGATTCTTGGGGTGGCAGCTCAGTCCCTCAAGCCTGATGTGCTGACAGCTCACTCACAGCTGGTGGGCTGGCAGTTGACTCACGGCTATTCCTTGATATTCCATTTCAAGCAGAGTGCAAGGCCACCAAATTCAAGTGCAGTTTCTTACCTCTTCGAGCAGGGTGCAAGGCCACAAAATTCAAGTGCAGTTTCATACCACTTCAAGCAGGGTGCAAGGCCACCAAATTCAGGTTCAGTTTCCTACCACTTCAAGCAGGGTGCAAGGCCACCAAATTCAAGTGCAGTTTTGAACCACTTCAAGCAGGGTGCAACGACACCACATTCAAATGCAGTTTCATACCATTTCATGCAGGGTGCAAGGCCACCACATTCAAATGCAGTTTCATACCATTTCAAGCAGGGTGAAACCACCATAGAACCCACCATAAAACCACACAAAACACCACACTCACACACAGTTCAGTAGACATTCAGTGTGTTCAGTTGATTCACAGCTCAGACAGAGTCGTGGCCTCTTCCTCCCCCATCATGCAGAGACTGAGCCACATCCACACTTCCGGGTTTTATAATCCCTCCCCCTCCCACTGGAATAGGTGTGGCATCATGGCGTGATTGACAGGAGAGATTCTCAACATTTTTTAAACACTAATCATTTTTCATTGATGGGAAGAATCCTCTGCACCTGATGAGCGGAGGGGGACTGAGTAAGATGGCCAAAATTCACAGCCGTAAGTGGTAGCGTTTTATCTAAAATCAATATAGTGCAAACAGGAAGTTGTCAAGTTTAGACAAACAACCATTTGCAGTGCCTTTTACTTCAACCCAAAACCCCCAAGCAACCATTTGCAGTGCCTTTTACTTCAACCCAAAACCCCCAAGCAACCATTTGCAGTGCCTTTTACTTCAACCCAAAACCCCCAAGCAACCATTTGCAGTGCCTATTCACTTCAACCGAAAACCCCCAAAAGAACCACTAGCAGTGCCTTTTCACTTCAACCCAAACCCTCCAAACAACCATTTGCAGTGCTTTTTCACTTCAACCCAAACCCCTCAAACAACCCTTTGCAGTGCCTTTTCACAACCCAAAACCCCCAAACAACCCTTTGCGGTGCCTTTTTACTTCAACCCAAACCCCCCAAACAATCATTTGCAGTGCCTTTTTACTTCAACCCAAACCCCCAAACAACCATTTGCAGTGCCTTTTTACTTCAAACCAACCATATTTTGATTTTCAAACCACATTAAGGGCACTCACAGTTGAGTAGACATGTGTTCAGTGTTATTCATAGCTCAGAGAGGCGTGACCCTCCCGCTTCCTCCATCTTGCAGAGACTGAGTGAGGCACACCACTTCCGGGTTTTATAGTCCCTCCCCCCTCCCACCAGCGAAGGTATCAGAGAGAATGGAATTTTAAAAAAAAACATTAATATCTCTCTGATTTTTCATAGATGGGAATAATCCTTTGGTCCATTCCGGCGGGGGGCTCTGAGCGAGGTGGACAAAAATGACGACCGTAAGTGGCGGCATTCTCTCGGGAATCACATCGCAGTGAGTCAAAAGCGGTCAAGATCTTACTTTTAGTAATATAGATGGAGGCAGGGAAATTGGGGAGAGGAACGGATAGGAGGAATAAATAAAATGATGAAAGGGCAAAGGGCATTGTGATTAAATGAGAAAGGATTTATGCTAAAATAGGATGAAATAAAAGATGGAGGGTAGGGTAGCTATGATTTGAAGTTTTTTAATTCAGCACTGAGTTTGGAATTTTTGTAGAGCTCCAACTCAAAAGGACGGTGTCTACATGTAAAAATATAAAAAATACAAGTAGAATTGGGCAATACATCTCCCAGGCCTGCTGCATCATGGTTGGATCTGTGTATTATCCACTTTCATGTCTGTTTAATCTATCTTCCCATTCCCAAAGTGGCCAAAAATGTCTTGACTCGGCTTTGAATATATTCAATGAACGGGGATGTAAATCCCTCTGAGGTAGATAGTTTCAAAGGTTTACAATTCTCTGCACTGTAAAAGAAAATGCCTTCAATCATCAATGGATTGGTAAGAGTAAGAATGCAACAAGAGATGAAACTGGCGAGTAATCAAAAGTTTAGGGTCAATCTTGCAGATTCAATGAAAGCTTACATTATATAGGAACAGAATGCATGATCAGGGGTGACATTATATTGCAGTTATGTGAAAGTTACAATTGATTTTCTCTCAGGCAGATGTATTTGAATTATGTTGATTGCCTAGTTATCGTTCATCCAATGCACATCTGTAAAATGGATTACTATTTTTTTAATCCCCCTGCCAATTGTATTAACTTTGTTTCATGGATCCTACAGGGTAGGAGTGACAACACTATATAATTATTTTATTGACTTTTTAGAACATTAGAACAGATGAGAATGTGACTAAATGCATATCATTCATTTCATTAGTTTTATATTTACATAGAACATGATGAAAAATGTTAGCCCTTTACCTTTGTCCTGGATTCATGGATGTAAAATAACTTTGACAGGACACCAAATCTCCAATGAATAGACATTTTCTCCAAGCACATGCTGTTGCAATATCTAAATGTTAACTTCCAATCATATTATATTAATCACTGGAGAATACACAGGATGTCTATCAGATTTTGCTTCTTCCAAAAGGCAACAAATAACGAGTACCAGACAATGCATAGTAAACAGAGCCTTTTAACTCAGAAATATGTGAAAGGTCCAGAAACATCACAAAGAATAACAATGCAATCAGGATTAGTACATGGAATGGAATACTTTATTGTCACATGTGACAAGGCACAGTGAAATACATAGATGCTTAAAGATCTTTTCAAGACCACACATCGTCTGTTAAATGGAAAACATTTTGGAAGTAATTATCTGGTGACTTTTGGCAAGATTTCATGTTTATGTGGCATGTAATGATTTTGGGTAATCAAGAGAGGTTGAATCAATTGCCAGAACCAAGGACGATTGGTAGATCCCTGAGATTTTGTAGTCCAAAGCTACCTGAAGAAAGTATTGTCAATCATTGGAGATTAAGCCAAAATATCTGTGTGCAATACTAATAAACATGTGATCATATATCATCAGGTTTCCAGTTATTTGTTCACGCTCCAGTTGCAGACAATTCAATTCTCATTTGAATTGAGTCCAAATTGTCTTGATCAGCTTCCAAACCAATCAATCAATGTTAGCTAGCTCTTATTTTCAACTTCCTTACTTCAGTTTGGAACTTGCTTGGTATAGACGTTTTTATGTATCATTATATGTAACTTCAACATTTATTGAGTGTTTCCATCTGATGGAAGCACAATCGTTTAAAAAAAAAATAAGGCTTTCGCCTTCCTTAGACTTTAAAATACGAGTTTTGATATATTAATTTATTGATACAAAACTACTTTGGGTTCCATTAACTTTTAATTTTTACGTTCCCACTGATTTTTAAGCAAATAACTACAGAATAACAAAACCCGAACAATTATCAACATTTAGTTTTGTTTATTATCACGTGTACAGAGGAACAGTGAAAAGCTTTTTTGTTGAGTTCTATCCAGTCAGCGGAAAGTCTGTACATGATCATAATCAAGGTGTCCAGTGTCCAGATACAGGTTAAAATAAATAATGTTTTGTGCAAGATAAAGTCCAGTAATGACCAATTAAAGATAGTCCAAGGGTCCTCCATTGAGGTAGATGGTAGGTCATGACCACTCTAGTTGGTGCAAGAATGTTTCAGTTGCCTGATAACACCTGGGAAGAAACTGTCCCTGAATCTGGAGGTGTGCATTTTCACATTTTTGTACCTCTTCCCTGATGGGAGAGGGGAGAAGAGGGAGTGGCCAGGGTTAGACTTGTCCTTGATTATGTTGCCGGCTTTGCTGAGGCATCATAAAGTGGAGATGGAGGGACAATACCGTCAGCGGGCTGGCTACCGAAGCTGAAGGGAGGAATGTGTACACATTCTCGCTGTCCAAGCACGACGTGAGGAGGGCTCTGACACGGGTGAACACGAGGAAAGCTGCAGGCCCCGATGGCATCTCGGGGCGAGTACTTAAGTTCTGTGCTACGCAGCTAGCTCCGGTGCTCATGACAATATTCAACCTCTCCCTGGACAAGTCCGTGGTCCCTGCCTGCTTCAAAAAATCCATCATTGTACCGGTACCTAAAAATGTCTCCCCAGCCTGTCTGAATGACTACCGTCCGGTGGCCCTCACCTCGGTAGTCATGAAATGCTTTGAGAAGCTGGTCAAGAAACACATCTGCACCTTCCTCCCTCGGAACATGGACCCGTTACAATTCGCATACCGTCCGAACAGATCCACGGACGATGCGGTCTCCCAGGTTCTGCACACCGCTCTCTCTCATCTTGACAGCCAGAAAGGGGGGCTACGTGAGGATGCTGTTCATAGACTTCAGTTCAGCCTTCAACACGATAGTCCCCACCAGACTTGCTGAGAAGCTGCTTGGGGCTCCGAGAATTGGGGCTCAACACCTCCCTGTGTGCCTGGGTCCTGGACTTTCTCACCGTCAGGCCCTAGGTAGTCAAGATGGGGGGAAATACATCGAAGTCCCTCACCCTGAGCACAGGATCCCCCCAGGGTTGCGTCCTCAGCCCCCTACTGTACTCCCTGTACACACATGACTGTGTGGCTAGGTTCAGCTCCAACTCAATAATCAAGTTTGCTGATGACACTGTGGTGGTGGGCCTGATCTCAGACAACGATGAGAAGGCCTACCGGGAGGCTGATCTGGCACTCTGGTGTCAGGACAACAGCCTCCTCTTGAACATCAAAAAAACTAAGGAGCTGATCATGGACTTCAGGAGGGCACATCATCCGAGGACGTACACACCATTGAGGATAAATGGGGATACTGTGGATAGGGTGAGCTGTTTTAAATATCTGGGAGTCCACATCTCTGAGGATATGACATGGACATCACACGCTGCAGCACTCATGAGTAAGGCAAGGCAGCGCCTTTACCACCTCAGGCAATTGAGGAAATTCAGAGTACCTCTGAGGATCCTCCAGTGCTTCTACTCAGCGGCTGTGGAAAGCATCCTGTCCGGAAACATCATGATTTGGTTTGGGAACTGCTCTGCCCAGGAAAGAAGGCTCTGCAGAGAGTAGTGCGTTCGGACGAACGCACTATGGGAACTTCACTCGCCCCCCCTGCAGGAACTATACATCAGAAGGTGCAACTCCAGAGCCAATAAGATCATGGGAGACCCTTTCCACCCCTGCGATGGACTGTTCCAGCTGCTATGGTCAGCCAAACGCCTCCGTTGCCATGCTGTGAGAATGGAGAGGTTGAGAAGGAGTTTCTTCCCAGAGGCCATTAGGACTATAAACTCCTACCTCACCAGGGACCATCTTTACTGTACCATTCTACAGTTTTTTTTTTTTAATTGATGTTTTTTATCCTTTTTCCTTCCTCCCACAATATGTAATATGTAAAATATGTGATTCTGTTCCATTCTGTTTGTAGTTTGTTTGTTTGTTTGTTTGTTTTTGCACAAAGTCTGCGAGCATTGCCACTTTTCATTTCACTGCACATCCCGTATAAGTATGTGACGAATAAACTTGACTTGACTTGGAGTCAATGGAAGGGAAGTTGGTTTTTGTGATGGTCTGGGCTATGTCCACAACCGTCTGCAATTTCTTGGGTCTTGGATGGAGCTGTTCCCAAACCAGGCTGATATGCATCTTGATAAAGTCCTTTCAAGTTCAAGTTCAAGTGAGTTTATTGTCATGTGTCCCTGATAGGACAATGAAATTCTTGCTTTGCTTCAGCACACAGAACATAGTAGGCATTTACTACAAAACAGATCAATGTGTCCATATACTATAATATAAATATATATACACATGAATAAATAAAATGATAAAGTGCAAATAACAGATAATTGGTTATTAATAATCAAAGTTTTGTCCAAGCCAGGTTTAATAGCCTGATGGCTGTGGGGAAGTAGCTATTCCTGAACCTGGTTGTTGCAGTTTTCAGGCCTGAAGGTAGCAGGGAGGAGAGTGTGTGGCCAGGATGGTGTGGGCCTTTGATGATGCTGCCAGCCTTTTTGAGGCAGCGACTGCGATAAAACCCCTCGATGGAAGGAAGGTCAGAGCTGATGATGTATTTACTACAGAGCCGGGCAGTATTTACTACTTTTTATAAACAACACCTCTGCCAAAGTTGGTGAGTTGTTGGTGTTGTGCCAAATTTCCTAAGCCTTCTAAGGAAGTAAAGGTAGTGATGTGCTTTCTTGGCCATTGCTTCGATATTGCTGATCCAGGCCAGGTTGCTGGTGATATTTACACCCAGGAACTTGAAGCTTTCAACCATCTCTTCTTTGGCATGCCAATGGTACGTATACCACTGGTTCCTGAAGCGGATCATAATCTCCTTTGTCTTGCTGACATTGAGAACATAAGGAAACAATTCCACTAAAGGAACGAGTGTCGAACTTTTGACGGAAGGTTAAGTAGAATTAAAAACTAATGTTGTCGAGTTGGATGAATCTAAGATAGACAAGGCTCTTTAATTGAAGTAGATGAATGAAAAATGGAGATGAGGAAAAACGTTTTCACCTAGAGAGTTGTGAATCTGTGGAATTTTCTGCCACAGAAGGCAGTGGAGGCCAATTCGCTGGATGTTTTCAAGAGAGAGCTAGATTTAGCTCTTGGGGCTAAAGGAATCAAGGGATATGGGGAGAAAAGCAGGAACGGGGGTACTGATTTTAGATGGTCAACCATGATCATATTGGATAAGTGTGAGGTTATCCACTTTGGTAGCATAAACAGGAAGGTAGATTATTATCTAAATGGGGTCAAGTTGGGAAAAGGGGAAGTACAACGGGATCTGGGGGATCCTTGTTCATCAGTCAATGAAAGTAAGCATGCAGGTACAGCAGGCAGTGAAGAAATTGAATGGCATGTTGGCCTTCATAACTGTATTGTGTGCAGTTTTGGTCTCCAAATTTGAGGAAGAACATTCTTGCTATTGAAGGAGTGCAGCGTAGGTTTACACGGTTAATTCCCAGGATGGCGGGATTGTCATATACTGAGAGAATGGAGCGGCTGGGCTTGTGTACTCTGGAATTTAGAAGGATGAGAGGCTATCTTATTGAAACAAGAGTTTGGACACGCTAGAGGCAAGAAACATGTTCCTGATGTTGGGGGAGTCCAGAACCAGGGGCCTCAGTTTAAGAATAAGGGGTAAGCCATTTAGAACAGATGTGAGGAAACACGTTTTCACACAGAGTCGAGTCTGGGGGCGGTGGAGGCCGGTTCTCTGGAAACTTTCAAGAGAGCGGTAGATAAGGCTCTTGAAGATAGCGGAGTCAGGGGATTTTGGGAGAAGGCGGGAACGGGGTACTGATTGTGGATGGTCAGCCATGATCACATTGAGTGAGTGAATTGAGTGTTCGAGGGGGCGCTGCACTGCAGCAGCCTCTACCTACAGCCAGTCTGTATTTCAATCTTTTAAAAAAATTTTAGTTAGTCTAAAGTTTTGTGTTGGGGGAAACTTTAACTTTTCTATGTGTGGGAGGGGGGCAGGGTAAGGGGGAAACCGTTTCCCAGTCTCTTCCTGGCGGGGACGCGACTATTTCTCCGAGTCGCATCCTCGCCCCCCACCTCGCGGCCTACCAGCTGAATCGGAGCGGCCTTTCCTGCCGGGGACCGGGAACCGGACCAGGGCTGCTACAGCGGCGGCGCAGCGCTGGAGTCACCGCGGAGCGGGCGATGCCTACCTGGGTCGCCATTTGGAGCTCCAGAGCGTTGGGCCGCTGCTCCAACATCGTGGAGCTCTGGTGCGGAGAGCTTCCAACGCGGGCGGCGCTGGACAACATCGTGGAGTCCTGGGGCGCCTTGCAGAGGGCCTACAGCAGCAGTCTCTACCCGGCGCGGCCTGCGGACTTTGGAAGCCGCCGACTCCGGTAGGAGGGGGCCGACTCTGGTGTCCACGCCGCTGAGGACGTCCCGCAGCCCCGACGTCGGACTTGTATCACCCCGGCGAGCGGTCTTGGACATCGGGCCGCATGTAGCTGCAACTGCGGAGGGCTTGGGGAGGCCCTGACCACGAGGCCCTGACCACGAGGAACAGTGGAGGAAGAGACTGACTTTGGTGCCTTCCCACACGGTGGGAAACTTTGATTCTGCTGTGTGGGGATGTTTTATGTTAAATTCTATAGTGTGTGTTCTTTATACCCTTTCTGGCTTAATCCCTCCCTTCACCACCTCCAGTTTAAATTCCAGTTGGAATATTTTGGAGGACCCAAGAACCAAGAACCAAGAATGGTGGTGCTGGCTTGAAGGGCCGTATGGCCTACTCCTGCACCTATTGTCTATTGAATGGCGGTGCTGGCACTAAGGGCATAATGGCCGACTCCTATTTTTCTAGAATCAGTTCTCAACACAAGGTTAGAAAAGGTTGCAGAGTTAGTTTGGGGCACAACCTGGAAAGAAGTTCCAGAATTTAGACATTAATGCTGGTAAACATTATGAACTGACGGAAGAATTGCTTAGGCAATGGTTAACAAAATGAAAACACTGTGCCCATTACTTATAGTAAACAGTTTTGCTCTCTGTAATAAAAGCAAATGCTGTATTCTCCATAGTACATTCAATGCCCCACTGTCATTTTAGAGTCATTTCAAGGCCCCAAAATCCAACTAGTTATTAGATTGGGCATGAGAGTATTCAATTCGGGAAGGTTATAAACTGAAAGTTACCCACAGATTTCAAATTACATTATCGCACTATGAACATCACACTCCAGGCCCTAACTATCTGCTGGACATAGCAAATAAACCTATTACTTTCACAAGTAGTGAGTCATAGAGCTATGCAGCACTGAAACAGGCCCTTGAGCCCACCTGGCCCATGCCAACCATGTTGCTATACTGGGCTAATCCTGTTTGCCTGCATTTGGCCTATAGCCCTCCAAACCCTTCCTATCCATATTTCATTCCAAATGATAACATTGTAAGTGTATCCACTTCTATAGCTTTCCCTGGCATCTCATTTCAGACACAGACCACCCCGAGTTAAACTGTTGCCCCCGAGATCACTCTGAAAAATTTCTCCTCTCATCTTAAGTCTGTGTCCTCTAGTTTTACAATCCTCTACACTGGGAAAAAGACCAAGCATTCACTTTATCCATGCCCCGACAAAGAAAGCAATTTGTTACAATTAATCATTTTTTTGTATGGCTTTTAATAGTCAAAGCATATTTAATTTTTTTTGTCACCTTCTAATTATGCCAATATTTAAAAAAAATTTAAACAAAGTGTCTAAACTCAAATTCAGAGAGATGTCACCTTTTATCTTCAGTGGGAATGGAATGGGCAATCTACCATTAACAATATGATAATAATGATCTACTAAATTTCACCAATGGGCATTTCATTTGCCTTACTGTATTTGAGAGCATTCTGACCACAACATGGTTATTGGTCAGGGGAAGAAGAAAAATACATTTGATTCAGAGGCACTGGAACAAGGTCCTCAAAGCAAATCTGACAGGAATTGGAAAGTTTCAGAAGTGAAAAATATTAACAGAATTGGTCTTTTGAAAATGCCAAGGACCAAGTCTGAATATCTCTGCAGTTATGGTTGTATATGGGCAATGCCAAATTATAACTAATAGGTAGACAGCAGAAACTTGCCATCTGGCCTGCAACAAGTGATGTGCCACAGGGATTGGGGCTGTGTTCATTATTTATTATTCATTATTTATGTTAACAAATTGAAAATGAATTTAGGTGGCATGGTTAACAATTATGTGGATGACACTAACATCTGTAGTAAAGTGGACAGCAGAGGTTATCCATGAATACAATGGGATTGTAACTGTGCTAATGGACCAAGAAATAGCAGATAGCGTTAATTCAGACAAATGCAGACCGTTACATTTTTGCTAGTCAATGGTCGGATCCCAAGGAGTGTTGTAGAGAGCAGAGCACTGCCGGTTGAGCTGTCACCTCATAGTTCCACAGACAGGTTCAATCCTGACATTTGTTGCTAATTATGGGGTTTGCACGTTCTCCCTGTGACCATGCAAGTTTCCTCCAGGTGCTCCTCTCATATCTCAAAATATTTGGAGTTTGTAGAGTAATTGACCTCTGTAAATTGCTCCTAGTGTGTCGGGTGTGGATGCAATGGGATATGACACATGACAATAAACTCACTTGAACTCACTTGAACTATAACCGGTGTTCAGTCATTCCAGCTAAAGCAAGTCCCATCAGATCAGGGCAGGAGCTATTGCTCTAACCAGTTTCACCTTTTGCAGTGGGAACCCAAGAAATATCTTTCAAGTGTGAAAGGTCATCACTCCAATAGCTGGCACAAGCAAGTTCCACAAACAACTTTTTTTTTAAATCGTAAAGGCAGCGTCAACTTAGATTGTAAAAATGTTCAGAAACCAGTTGGGTTAATTAAAAAAAATGTTATTCAATTCATTGAGTAAAGTTCAATGATACTAAAAAGGCATCGTTCAACATAATTAAACAGGTCATAGGCTAGCAGAGGCATTAAATGATTCACCAAGAACTACAGATGCTGGAATCTGGAGCAAAACAAAGTGTGGAGAAACTCAGAATCTGAGGAATGATGTGATGCACCTTGACCAATAGGATAAGGACAAATATAAAATTAATGCTACAGATCTAAAATGATCCTTGCAAATGAGAGTATACGAGATCTTAGTTTGTTAGTGTAGCATTGACTGTAGCATGTTAGCCAATTAGAATGCTTAGTTATTATAACCCCGCCTAATTGTAACATTCACAGTGTAAGATCCTGCCCACTGCTTGCCGTCGGAGTAGCAGTGTGAACGTGTGATGACCTGCTGTGTAGTTAATGACCTGAACAATAATGATGCTTGTGTTTCAACCCGTGTGAGTTTTAACTCTTTACATGGTGTCAGACTGGGTTTGCATGCCTCTGTTTATCGCGATTTATTCCGTTTACCAGTATTTATTTTTGTGGTTTTTTAGTGATTTGGGAACATGGCTAGCTCTTGTCGAAGGCCCAGTCTGCTTGTGTTTGATTCTGATATCGCCGAGTGATGGCGAATGTTTGAGGAAGATTACTCTCATTATATCCGCATCGTTCACCGCTTTGCTCCCGACGATTTGAATGCTTCGCTACTGTTGAATTTAGCAGGTCCAGAGGCTAATATCCGCGCTGACTCGTTTGAATTTGCACCAGCTCACCTAGACGTGAATGGACAGGTATTGGTGCCAGCAGAATATATAGACAACTCCATGGTGTTGCTGAGAAAGTTCAGAGAACTGTGTGACCTACCGTCTAATAGAATCCTTGAGAGGACAAAATTTTTTGCCCGAGTACAACAACCTGATGAACCTGTGGAACGATTCATCAATGACCTGAGACACATCAGTTTTCGATGCAGGTTTGGTGAAATAACAAATGAGCTTGTTCCGAGATAAAATTATGGGAGGAATGAGTGACCGAAAGCTGCGAGCTGAACTATTACAAAATGCAGACCTGACTTTAGATCAGACTATTCATGCTTGTCGGATGGCTGAGACTGTGACACCACTGGCTGATTATGATAGTGCGAATGCTATTCAACAACTAAACGTGAATATGGCTAGTTACTCTCTGCAAAGACTTCTTAATGCATCCAGCTAGGTTCAGAACATGCCTAACACGAGGTGCACAAACTGTAACTATTTCCACCCCAAGGGGTTCCAATTTTGCATAGCTCATGGGAAAGTATGTCATAATTGCAAAAAACCCAATCACTTTGCTAATTGCTGTCGTTCTAGTGGAAGTACAGCTCCAAGGTCAAAGCTGCACCTGATTCAACAAGACCGTCAGATTCAGATTATCATGAACAAGATTAATCTTCCCACGGGAACAGACTCTGATAGCTCAGACACTAAGCCTGCCGTACTTTCCCTAAACCTACGCACCATAGGCAAAAGATCCTGCTGTGACCATGGTGGTCAACAACAAACCACTGATCGCCAAGGTCAATACTGGTGCCCGCATGAATGTCATGTCACTCAAAGTGTTCAACAAGATAAGAATCATGAGAAAAGACTCCTCCACTTTACATGCTTACGGAGGGGAAATTCTTCACCCATTGGGCAAAGCCGATCTCAAATGTACCATCAATGAACAGACCAAGGACTTGTTATTTTACATTGTTCAGCCAAGTTCTGAAACCCTGCTAGGCATTGATGCGTGCCATGACCTGGGTTTGGTCTATTTCGGGCATGCTGTTCACAAACTCGGTTTGGCAGAGGGACCACCAAAACGGGTGCTATCCAACTATAAAGATTTGACAACCAACTCGGCAGACTGCCTACAACATACAAGATCATAGTCGACCATGCAGTCACCCCGATCATACGTGCCCCTCACCGTGTCCCGCATGGTTGTCACCACAAAGAAAGACAAGGAGTTACGCATCTGCATCAATCCTAAAGATTTGAATACAGCAATCAAATGCCAGAATCAAATACACAGGACAAGATGTTAAGAAGTCCCTTGTGCCAATAGGTGGGGAGCATTTCACGACATTCATTGATTGTTGAGAGTGGTAGACGCTCAACATCTGTGGGGGGGGGGGGCGGGGGGAGTGGATACGTATATCTTGGCCTGGGTAACCTTCAGGACAGTTGGGCACAGGACACATCATCAGTAGTGTACCCTTGCATCACTGGGTGTTTCGGCCTTTTAACACTATACACCCTCCACGAGGGCGGCCCGCTGCAGGATGATCAGCCCTCAGCGCGTGTCCCGTGTCAAACCGTCCCAAAGATTCACCCTGAAATACTTGGGGCCCAGCATGGGTCTTTCCGCTTGAGCCAAATCCACCGGCTGCTTCTTTCAGCCGCCTCTGAGAGTGATCTTATGGTCTTCCGCAGAGCCTGACCGTGGATTCCAAGCTCCTTCAGCAGTCTGATGGTAGATGACGCAACAAATCCTCTGCATCCCACTTCAACTGGATAGACTTTGGTGTTCCAGCCACGCTGCGTTGCCTCTGCTGCAAGCTCTGCGTAACGCAGCTTCTTACGCTCATAGGCCTCCTCAACAGAGTTCTCCCATGGAACTGTGAGCTCTATGATGTAAGCAGTCTTCTGTGAAGGGGACCAGAACACCAAGTCTGGCCTGAGGTTGGTGGAAGCAATTTCAGGTGGAAAAACTAGTTGTCGGCCGATGTCCGCCAGCATCCTCCAGTCGCGGGCCCTGCATAGGTTTCCTTCTTCTGATCTGGTGGAAGGATGTTTAGATGTTTTCTGTCCTTCTCGGACAAAGGTTGTTGCCCTTAGGGGGAGGGGGTTGCTTGCTCTCGGAGGCAAGGAGTTGGTCGCACACCGCCTGTTCTCAAGGGCTGATGCCAGGCTTTTTAGTACCTGATTATGCCGCCACGTGTATCTCCCTTGTCACCACAAAGAAAGGCAAGGAGTTACGCATCTGCATCAATCCTAAAGATTTGAATACAGCAATCAAATGCCAACACTATCCTATGAGGACCATCGAAGATGTTGCAGCACAAATCGGTAACGCAATGGTTTTCTCAGTCTTGGATGCCCAAAACTCATTTTGGCAAATCCCGTTAGACCGTGCTTCATAGGCATTAACAACATTCGCCACCCCGTTCGCTCGTTACCGTTTCCTAAGAATGCCCATTGGCATCAACTCTGCCAGCGAAGTTTTCCAGTGTGCAATGGAACAACTGTTTGCAGAATTCCCCCTGTGCCATCATAGTTGACGACATTCTTGTTGTGATGCCACCGAGCACGATGCAAACCTACTTAAAGTACTGGACCGTGCCAGAGACATCAACTTAAAGCTGAACCCACTGAAGTGCAGGTTCAGGGTTCCTGAAGTCACTTACGTAGGTCACTTGTTCAAGAGCAATGGGCTAAAACCAGATCCATTGACAACTGCAGCAATTAACGAGCTGCCGGTACCAACTGACGTCATCAGCCTACAACAATTTCTAGGCATGGTCAACTACCTGGGAAAGTTTATCCCCAATCTCAGTGAACTTTCAGCACCCCCTACGTCAACTAACTCACAAGGACAACACTTGGTCCTGCTACTCAAACCACCAGCGAGCTTTCGAGACTTTAAAGCTACGGCTCGCTAGTGCGCCGACTGTCTTACTTCAACCTGCCGGTTACAATCACCTGCGATGCATCCCAGTATGGACTAGGCGCTGCATGCCTGCAGACCTCTTTCAACGGCGATGTTTTGCCATATCCTATGCTTCCAGAACACTAATGGATACCGAACAACACTATACCCAGATAGAAAAAGAGCTGCTTGCCATGGTTTTTGCCTGCTCCAAATTCAAAGACTTCATTTTTGGCAAAACGTTCACGGTAGAGACTGATCATCAGCCTCTGGTTACCATACTGAGCAATTCGATCCACGCTGCCCCAGCAAGGCTCCATCGCATGATGATGCAGCTTCAACGGTTTGATTTCCGCATTGTCTACAAAAAAGGTACACTCTATCACAGGCACCACGCGCTACTAGCGAACAACATCCTTATTTATGAACGTGAGGAATTCTCAGTTCTAAAGGTTTCCTTCGTTCCAACGGACTGCCTTCGCCGAACACAGTGCCATGGATAAAATATCCCAGGTACTAACTTCTATCAAAACCAGCAAGCTACTTAAGCCATTAATCCAAGGACGTGGTTTGTTTATAGACAAAGGATATGCCAAACTGGGGTTCATCCATGTCCCCACAAAAGAACCACAATCCTACCTTTGCTGGGAACTGAAGCTAGTCTCGGGGACGCGAGGGATCGGCAGCTGGTCCCGGGGCATGCAGGCAATGTTGCCGACCCCTGGACTAAGCCAAACCCTTGATTCTGTCCCGCCATCCTCATTTCAAAATGTAACAACTTAAATTGTGGGTGCGTCTTCATTGCCGGAAAATACGGTAAATGCAGTATCAGGTTGTTTTTTTAAATAAATGGCATTACTCTTTGTAGGACAATGTTTTTTTTTTTAATAAAAAGTGTTTAAAACGATAGATTTAGTGAAGACAAATGGTATTTTGGGTATGGGAACAATTTTAAAAAGTGCCAATGGACTTGAACGGCAACTGGAGCAGAAGCAAAATGATTAACTGATGTATTAATGCTTTCCTCCCACTGTCTGCACAATCCACAGCTCCTCAAACAAGACTCACACCAATTGTTCTTATCGCTGGCCTTTATTCCAACTATCTGCCTGATAAAAAGTGTCTTGCCTGTGTCAATCCATTACTTGCCACACTTTGTCCATCTTCTCTCCTTTTCCAGCTCTCTCCCTCTCCTCCCCCCCCCTCCCCCCCTCCCATCAGTCTAAAATATCACTATCCGTGTTCTCCTGAGTTGCTACCTGCCTTGCCAAGTTACTTCAGCACTTTGTGTCCTTTTCTGGATTTTAATAAACTTGCAAAACTAAAGGTAGTAGGGTACCCAATTGCTCTGGAATCAGCATGGAATCTTAAGGGGTCTTGCACTACAAATCCATTCGAGGGGAAGGGAAAGGTAGAAGATCCTCTACATTGTAATTAGGGACAGGATGTGTCAATTATGCCAATGCATAATGCAATGCATAAAGCAGCAAGGTGAGAATTTAGAATTTAAGATGGTAATTTGGCAAATTCTTGGGAGGGAATTGAGAGTAAAAGCTAGTCACAAGCACAAATATGCCATTGGCTACTCAAGAATTATACCAACTTGAAAATGTGAGTCTTATCACCAATAATAATTTGTAATGCACATCTTAGGCACAAATATTGTTGCAATGATTTTATTTCAGATATTACACAGAAATAGCTGTAAAGATTAGGCACAATATGGAATTAAGCAAATATTTCCAGATTCCTGCAGACAGATTTACTAGGCAAAGTACAATGGTCCAGCAATAAATCAAGCAGCTTCTACCTGCTGCAATATCAAAGATACTCAAAGTAAGACCATTTGTGAATAAAGCTATAAATATTGCCTACAATTCAATACTGCATTTGTGCACTCATGCTATCCATTAAACTTTATCCATTCTCACTGCAAGTGTAAAAAGGCTACACTTAAAGTGCCTCAACATACACGTGATTTTAAGCCAAACATTGAAAGCTTAGATTAACAACTTAAACTGCAGTGCTGTGATTGTGTTTACTCCCCCACTCCCTATTCAGGAAGATTTGCACAGAGCCACTGCAGTAAAGCGGACTTCTCCTTGATCACGTTCCATAAATTGCCTGCATATTTTTGCTGAGTCCTGTAATGACAATTTGATTTGAATTAGAAAAGTGGAATAACAGAACTGTCATAAAGTTGAGTTGCAGATTTATAGGACTTCCTTTACCCTGCATTTGGAGTAAAGTACACAGTTCTGGTCACCCCATTACGTGAAAGATGTGTGGGCTTCAGAGAGGACAGAAAAAGTTTACAAGAAGTTTGCTTACATTAGAGGGTATAAGAAGAGGTTGAACAAACTTGGATTGTTTTATCTGGAATGTTAAAGGCCAAGGGAAGACCTGAAACAAATGGTGATGACACATCCTTCCCAAAGGCTGCTCTGATCACCATCACTGGCAGACAGGAGAAGCTAACAATCAGCACCACAAATAGTACCTGGCTGCCAGAAAACACTGGTGGTCTGGGCAGAGCAGAGGCCACAGTCAAATAAGCCAATTAACTGGAATTGGATCAACTCAGCTGCACCTCATCAGCATCACTCCTTATAACCCTAGGGAGTTCCAGCCAAGGAAGAAGAGAGGCAGGATAGGAAGAAAGGGAGAAAAAGTTAAAGACTCCCTACTAACAGCACCTCTTGTACAGGCTCAGAAGACAGAGCTGCTAGGAGAAGCCAAAGACCAGCAGCATCTCAGAGGCCAGGGTGAGCAGCCGGGGGCGAATCAGACAGTGCCAGTGCCTCCTCACCGATGACGATTGTGGTCCATGGAGACTTGGACCTTTAACGCTATAGTACCTCGCTATAAATAAACAATGACACTCAAATTCACCCTAATGTGAGGGGCAGTGAATTAGTCAACCCAGCATCATCCCTGATGCCACAAAGTTTCTAAATTAGGAGGCATGCAGTTAATATGCTCAAAAGCCACTTGTAAACAGTTGGAATCTTCTTTTCCCAGGGTCGAAATGTTAAGACTAGAGGGCACAGCTTTAAAAAAAAGCAAGAGGGGCGAGGTTTGAAGGAGATATGCAAGTGGTGGGTGTCTGGAATGCACAATCAGGGGTGGTGGGGGATTTGGAATGATGGTGGCAATTAAGAGGTTTCAGGTTAGAGTTGGGTAGGGAATGGATCAGGCAGGATTTAGCTTAATTCGGCATCATGTTCTGCACAGATATTGTGGACCAAAGGGTCTGCTCCTGTGCATGTTCAATTTCTAACATTGCATGTTCTAACTACTTTAGATTTACCAGCCAATTTTAATTTCCATGCATGCTGCTCAATCAAGATTTACAGATATTCCTAGTCAAGTGCAAGCAATTGTTTACAAGTTATTTTAGCATCATTGTGGAACCAGAAGAGTTGTGCTTAAAACCAACCTGTAATAATTCATTTGACGTTTTTCCATGGTCAATTGGGAATGGCATCCTTCCATCTTTAGAAAGGACAAACATTGAGCGTTAGAATATTTTAAATACATAAAGAAAGCTAATCATGCAACTGTGTTGCAAACAAAGCTCAGTTTACCGTGTGGGAATATGTTTTCATAATTACATAATTTAAAATTCAGACATTAATAAATACTGTCCATTAATAATACCAGGTTTTAAACACCCAAAGTTAAAAATCAGGGGTGGGGGAGGGAGAGGAGATGGAGGAGAAGCGAACAAAATTAACCACAAAGGTACAGCCTCACCTATAGAGTTGCTTAACATGCACCAGCTTACTGTTAATTTCTTACTTAGTCTAGTCACCAGAAACCAGTTTTAAACAATGTGACTTGGAGTCCGCACCTAGTTCATGTATCGAATCTTAATGAACAGCAGCCAAAATGTTATAAAATTAGCAGCTTAGCTTTGACAAGTGTCAAAGAATTTTATATATTTTTTGTAAAAGACAGCATTACCCAATTCATAGAGATGTCCATCTACACCAAGAAAAGTGATAAAGTGAAAGTTTGGGCCATCATCATGTACCTACAGGGAATCAGAACTAGAGTTACTGCATGATAAGAGAACTATATTCAGATACCAATTTGAAGTTCTGGTGCAACAGCAAGAATCCTGGACCACTGGTCCAAAGACTCATTCAAATCACACAATGACATCCAAGGAATTTTATTCCAGCTGAATAAAAGGCGAGGTATTGAGGCCCCCAACAGCTTGAAGAGACCAAATGTACTGTAGTGCAGTTTTCTGATAAAATTAGTTAGAATTGTGTGAAGCAAACACTAGCTTGTGAACGAACAAGGATAGGTTGTGCATGGGCTTCTTGGCAGATAAAATGCAGATGCGGGTAAGCAGGTTGTCAATTACTAAAAGTTAATGTTACAATACATCAGGGGATCCTAGTACACAAAACTTCACATGCAGATAGGAATGGCCTTTGATGTAAAGATTTTGGAATACCGAATTAAGAGAATTTTTCCTGCAACTTTCCAATGCAGCCAAGAATCCACACTGGTCACCATACCAGAGGAAGCATGCTTGCATTGGAAGTTATGAATATAAATTGATTCTCAATTAGGAGGAACATTTGATTGAAGTTTGCCAAAATGAAATTCTGTAAGGATGCTGATAATACTGTAATGTGTCAACTCGTGTGGGGACTTAACTCAAACCAGTGTCAGGTGGAGTCAATAACAATAATTCGGTCTTAATAAACAGAATGAAGTTTACAAGAGACAAAATTAACTAGTGAAGGGCCTGTCCCACTTGGCAATTTTTTTGGCAACTGTCAGCGTAATTTAATGACGTATCAGGGTCGACGAAAGATTTTGAACATTTCAAAATCCAGTGGCAACAGAAAAAAAGTTGCGACACGCGAGGAAACACCGCGCGTCAACACATCACCACGCCGCGACTTTTTCGGTGATCTGATACGTCAGTCAATGATGCCCGCAGTCTCCGAAAAGAGGAAAAAAAAGAAAAAAAAAGCCAAGTGGCAAATGGGACAGGCCCTTCGGGCTTTCTATCAGTGCAGTGCCACAAATAAGTATCCTTAGTTAACAAGTAACAGAATTACAGAGCCCTCCCATGTTCATTAACAGAACTGCAACTGATGAAAATGGAATTCCATTTAAAGTTTTGAAAAGATGGAAGAGCAAGTACATTAGTTAAGTGTTTAATTTATTTAAAAGCTTTTATGGAGCAAGATTCTTACCCGACACTCTCCTTCTTCTGCAGTAGCATCATGTGCTGCACGTATTTCCTGTACAGATGATTTGGACAGGTGAGTAAAGTGATAATTTGATTCACCATTTCAAAATGAAACAGGTCATAAATGTGAAATGTTACCTTATTTTGTTCCAATTTCTTAGCTCTTTCCCGAGCTGAGAGATCTGCAGTTTCATTGAGAAATTTCTTCAAAATTGATCCTTCCACTGTAAATACAAAGTTTTATGCTAACGGTCAACATTCCCCAAAGGTTTATCAAAATATGCAGACGTCAGAAAGGTCTTACGGCATGAGTGTACAGAGTTTCAAATATGCATGCATAGTTTACTAGATTTGTGAATCAGATGCAATTTTCCTTTCCAAGGTTTCAACACTGCTAGTTTTAGGAACAGTAATAGCAGACTTGATGTACATTAAAAATATTAGCAAGAACACAACTTACCAAAGTCAAGTTTATCTTGATTGTTGGCAATAGTATTAACAAGTGCAATGGTACCACAGGAGTTTGAAATCGACTGCACCACAAAGTAGATTTTAGAATCGATGCCCTTCCCACTCAGATCTGATGTTTGATGGTTTCTGTGAGATTCATGCTGTGTTGGTGTGGAGAACAGCTGTGTTAGTAGCGTGCATTGGTATTGGGTATCAATGCAATTATAGCCTCGTACCTGCTCCATTATGTCCCAAGATCACAGAACCATCATCAGTTGCCTGCTTCTATACTCCCACCGGGAGGAAAATCTACAACAGGAATTGATGCTGGAAATTCTCATGAAGTCAGAACTGTATGATGAGGAACAACCACCGTTTTCTGGTTTTCAATTCTACCCAAGTTAAACATATGCAGTAGGTGAATCAGTTTAGTTTGACAAATTTTCCTGCTGAAAATTTAAAGTCTCATTGAATTTGCGTTTATAAAACAATGACAGCAATTATTGAAAGCTGCCGAGAATGTCTCTCCGCCAGTCCAGTCTCTCCCCCTCTCATGCTATTACACCCCGCTCTCCCACTACCTAGCACCCCAGTTCCTCACATAAAGTATATATATTTTTTACACATAAATGAATAAAGATAAGAATTTATACATAGTTTATACAGCCAGCACTTTGTTCACTTTTTCTTTATCACTGATAACCTTTGACAAATTCCTTGCGTTTTTCGGAATACCGAACTCGCTTATTCTTGAGTGGCCAAGTCAATCACCTGATCCGAACCCAGCTGAGCATGCCTTTTATATGCTGAAGAGAAAACTGAGAGGGACTAGCCCCCAAAACAAGCATAGGTTAAAGATGGCTGCAATACAGGCCTGGCAGAGAAGACACCCAGCAACTGCTGATGTCCATGAATCGCAGACTTAAAGCAATCATTGCATGCAACAGAATACTAAACATGACTACTTTCATATACATGACATTGCTGTGTCCCAAACATTATGGTGCCCTGAAATGGGAGCAATATGTATAAATACTGCTGTAATTTATACATGGTGAAACCAAAATATATAAAAACGGCCTTCATTAAAAATCTGACAATGCACACTTTAATCACGGAGTACAGACGCAAATAAATAAATGATGGGTCTTTGTCTCAAAAATTATGGAGAGCACTGTATCTAAATATATGGATAAAGTTGTTGAAATTGAATATTCAATGGGGGGGGGGGAGATGGGGAGGGGAGCACAGGGGATGTCAGTGAGGACTGAATAGAGGCGGGAATGGGGATCAGTGGAGGATGGAGAGGAGGGGGGCGAGGTATGGAGGAAGGAGGGTCAGCGCTCCTAAGCCAACATCGCCCCACTGCCTTGGTCTTTGGGAACTGCTCGCCACAGCCTCCCTCCTCCGCCAATCAACAGCAAGGTGCGGGGCCGAGTGGTGCAGCTCAAAGATCCTATAGCTATAGGATCTTTGGTGCAGCTGCTTCAGAAGGGTCGGAGCGAATGACGGGTCCCACACAGTGACAGCAGCTCCATCTCCTCCTCCTCCTCCCTGACAGCACCTGCTGCTTGCAAATCCGCAAACGGCGTTTTCAAAACAAACCCTCCCGCACGCCGAGGCCTCCCCCCCCCTCCCTCGGCGTGCGGGAGGGTTTGTTTTGAAAGCGGCGTTAGCAGATTTGCAAGCAGCTGCCGCTATCAGGGCGGGCGGGGTGCGGTAGGAGGAGGAGATGGAGCTGCTGTTCGGGGCCCGTCATTCGCTCCGACTCTTCCTCACCACGCACCTAGTTTCTTTCCCACGCAATTCAGCCGTCACCGCCGATACAAAACGTCGCGTTCCTTTTCTCCACAGATGCTGCCTGACCTGCGGAGTTACTCCTGTTTTTTGTGTCTATCTTCGGTACAAACCAGTATCTGGTTGCCAAGCCGGGCAAAATGACTCCGTGTTTAGGTTGCTCGGCGGCGCTTTGAGTGGTCAGTGGCACCCGGGCAACCGCTAATTTTGAGCCCTGTTTAAGGTACAAAGGAGGTGGTTCTGGAAATCGTGGATGCATTGACGATCATTTTCCAATGTTCTATTGATTCAGGATCAGTTCCTGTGGATTGGAGGGTAGCTAATGTTATCCCACTTTTTAATGTCCTTCCTCAAATAAGGAGACCAAAACTGCACAAAATACTCCAGGTGTCATCACACCAGGGTCCTGTACAACGGCAGTAGGACCTCCTTGCTCCCAAACCCAGATCCTCTCACAACGCAGGCCAACATGCCATACAGCACTGCCTGCTGTACCTGCATGCTTACTTTCAGTGATTGATATACAAGCACACCCAGGTCTCGTTGAACCTCCACTTTTCCTAATTTGACACCATTCAGATAATAATTTGCCTTCCTGTTCTTGCCACCAAAGTGGATAACCTCACAATTATCCACATCATACTGCATCTGCCCACTCACCCAAGCCATATAACCATATAACAATTACAGCATGGAAACAGGCCATCTCGGCCCTTCTAGTCCGTGCCGAACATGTATTCTCCCCTAGTCCCATCTACCTGCACTCAGACCATAACCCTCCATTCCTTTCCCGTCCATATAACTATCCAATTTATTTTTAAATGATAAAATCAAACCTGCCTCCACCACCTTCACTGGAAGCTCATTCCACACAGCTACCACTCTCTGAGTAAATAAGTTCCCCCTCATGTTACCCCTAAACTTCTGTCCCTTAATTCTCAAGTCATGTCCTCTTGTTTGAATCTTCCCTACTCTCAGTGGGAAAAGCTTATCCACGTAAACTCTGTCTATCCTTCTCATCATTTTAAAGACCTCTATCAAGCCCCCCCTTAACCTTCTGCGCTCAAAAGAATAAAGACCTAACTTGTTCAACCTTTCTCTGTAACTTAGTTGCTGAAACCCATGCAACATTCTAGTAAATCTCCTCTGTGCTCTCTCTTATTTTGTTGACATCCTTCCTATAATTAGGCGACCAAAATTGTACACCATACTCCAGAATTGGCCTCACCAATGCCTTGTACAATTTTAACATTACATCCCAACTTCTATACTCAATGCTCTAATTTATAAAGGCCAGCACACCAAAAGCTTTCTTTACCACCCTATCTACGTGAGATTCCACCTTCAGGGAACTGTGCAGTTATTCCTAGATCCCTCCGTTCAACGGCATTCCTCAATTCCCTACCATTTACCATGTACGTCCTATTTTGATTTGTCCTGCCAAGATGTAGCACCTCACACTTATCAGCATTAAACTCCATCTGCCATCTTTCAACCCACTCTTCCAACTGGCATAAATCTCTCTGTAGACTGAAAATCTAAATCATTATCCACACCACCTATTTTAGTATCATCTGCATACTTACTAATCCAATTTACCACACCATCATCCAGATCATTGATGTACATGACAAACAACAGTGGACCCAACACAGATCCCTGTGGCACACCACTAGTCACTGGCCTCCAACCTGACAAACAGCCATCCACCATTACTCTCTGGCATCTCCCATTCAGCCACTGTTGAATCCATCTTGCTACTCCACCATTAATACCCAACAATTGAACCTTCTTAACCAACCTTCCATGAGGAACCTTGTCAAAAGCCTTACTGAAGTCCATATATACAACATCCACTGCTTTATCCTCATCAATTTCCCGAGTAACCTCTTCAAAAAATTCAAGAAGATTAGCCAAACATGACCTTCCAGGCACAAATCCATGTTGACTGTTCCTAATCAGACCCTGTTTATCCAGATGCTTATATATATTATCTCTAAGTATCCTTTCCATTAATTTGCCCACCACTGACGTCAAACTAACAGGTCTATAATTGCTAGGTTTACTCTTAGAACCCTTTTTAAACAATGGAACAACATGCGCAGTACGCCAATCCTCCGGCACTATTCCTGTTTCTAATGACATTTGAAATATTTCTGTCATAGCCCCTGCTATTTCTACACTAACTTCCCTCAATGTCCTAGGGAATATCCTGTCCGGACCTGGAGACTTATCCACTTTTATATTTTCAAAAGTGTCAGTACTTCCTCTTCTTTAAATCTCATAGTTTCCATAGCTACTCTACTTGTTTCCCTTACCTCACATAATTCAATATCCTTCTCCTTGGTGAATACCGAAGAAAAGAAATTGTTCAATATCTCCCCCATCTCTTTTGGCTCTGCAGATAGCTGTCCACTCTGACTCTCTAATGGACCAATTTTATCCCTCGTTATCCTTTTGCTATTAATATAGCTGTAGAAACCCTTTGGATTTACTTTCACGTTACTTGCCAAAGCAACCTCATATCTTCTTTTAGCTTTTCTAATTTCTTTCTTCAGATTCTTTTTACATTCTTTATACTCCTCAAGCACCTCATTTACTCCATGCTGCCTATAATTATAAAGCCACCCTACAGCCTCATTGAATCCTCCTCGTAGCTCACTCTGCCACCCATCTTTGCGTCATCTGCAAACTTGGAGATGTTACATTTAATTCCCTTGTCTAAATTGTTAATATATATATATTGTAAATAACTGGGGTCCTAGCACTCAGCCTTGCAGCACTAGTCACTGCCTGCCATTCTGAAAAGGACCATTTAATTCCTCTTTGCCAACCAGTTCTCCATCCATGTCAATACTCTACCCCCAATACCATGTGCTCTAATTTTGCACACTAATCTCTTGTGTGGGACTGTGTCAAAGGCTTTTTGAAACTCCAGATACACATCTACTGGCTCGCCCTTATCCATTCTTGTTACATCCTCAAAATTCCAGAAAATTAGTCAAGCATGAATTCCCCTTAATAAATCCGCTGACTTTTATTGATCCTGTCACTGCTTTCCAAATGCGCTGCATCTTTAATAATAGAAACATAGAAACATAGAAAATAGGTGCAGGAGTAGGCCATTCGGCCCTTCGAGCCTGCACCGCCATTCAATATGATCATGGCTGATCATCCAACTCAGTATCCCGTACCTGCCTTCTCTCTATACCCCTTGATCCCTCTAGCCACGGGCCACATCTAACTCCCTCTTAAATATAGCCAATGAACTGGCGTCAACTACCTTCTGTGGCAGATAATTCCAGAGATTCACCACTCTCTGTGTCAAAAATGTTTTTCTCATCTTGGTCCTAAAAGATTTCCCCCTTATCCTTAATCTGTGACCCCTTGTCCTGGACTTCCCCAACATCGGGAACAACTTCTTGCATCTAGCCTGTCCAATCCCTTAAGAATTTTGTACGTTTCTATAAGATCCCCCCTCAATCTCCTAAAATCTAGCGAGTACAATCTGAGTCTATCCAGTCTTTCTTCATATGAAAGTCCTGACATCCCAGGAATCAGTCTGGTGAACCTTCTCTGTATTCCCTCTATGGCAAGAATGTCTTTCCTCAGATTAGGAGACCAAAACTGTACGCAATACTCCAGGTGTGGTCTCACCAAGACCCTGTACAACTGCAGTAGAACCTCCCTGCTCCTATACTCAAATCCTTTTGCTATGAAATCAACTCAAGCATCTTCCCCAAGGCTAACTGGTCTATAATTCCCCGTTTTCTCATTCCCTCCTTTCTTAATAAGTGGGGTTACATTGGCTACCCTCCAGTCCACAGGAACTGATCCAGAGTCGAGAGAGCATTGGAAAATGATCACCAATGCATCCACGATTTCTCTGGAATGCAGACCATCAGGCTCTAGGGATTTATCTACCTTCAGTCCCAACAGTTTACCCAACACCATTTCCTGATTCCCTTCAGTTCCTCCCTCCCACTAAATCCTCAATCCCCTGGTATTTCCGGGAGATTGGTTCTGTCTTCACTAAGGAAGACAAAAACAAAGTACTCGTTTCACTGGTCAGCCATTTCCTTGTTTCCCCATTATAAAATTCACCCGTTTCGGACTGTAAGGAACTACATTTGTCTTCAGTAATCTTTTCCTCTTCACATATCTAAAGATCTCCACATATTGGCTGAGAAAACCATCCAGTATACATTCCAGGAAATCCTCCTCCTAAGTGCCGTTACCAATCTATATGTAGATTAAGGTCACCCATGATAACTGCTATACCTTTGCTACACACATCCCTAATTTCCTGTTTGATACTATCCCCCAACCTCCCTTCTACTGTTTGGTGGTCTGCATGCAACTCCAACAAGCATTTTCTGCCTGTGGCCATTTCACAATTCTAGCATCCAGGCTAATGTCTCTTCTTGCTATTGCATTAAGCTCCTTTTTAAACCAGCAATGCCACCCCACCTCCTCTTCCTTTCTGTCTATCCAGCACCCCTGCACATTGAGCTCCCAGCCTTCGTCATCCTGGAGCCATGTCTCCTTAATCCCAACTTTATCATATCTGCTAGCGACTGGCTGCGCATTCAATTCAAGTGAGTTTATTGTCATGTGTCCCTGATAGGACAATGACATTCTTGCTTTGCTTCAGCACACAGAACATAGTAGGCATTTACTACAAAACAGATCAGTGTGTCCATATACCATAATATAAATATATACACACATGAATTGCCAAACCAATCCATCGTATTACGAATGTTCCTTGCATTAAGTCGCAAAGCTTTTAGGTTTTTTTCCTTATCTCCCATCCACCTTTTGCTTCTGTCCTTTTATGGCCCCCTGTCCCTTTGCATTGATTCCGTTCCCTCTGCATTTGTTGCATTTCCAGACTGAAATTAGCTACTTTCTGCACAATACAACTCCAACCAACTATTGGAATACGTTTTCCTTGATGCCTATTCACTTTAAGTTTTACCAGAGCACCTTGATGCTGCATTGACAAAAGCTGCTATATTAAGGGCCTTAACACTTCTGGAATTCAGCTCCTTGGACCATGGACAAATTGTCCTGGCAAAACCCAGGTGGGCATTAGTGATCAGGCTATTGGAGTAAACATCGAGTGCAGACAGGGTTTCAATTGGAATTTTTCTGCATTGAATAGGACCTACTTGGGGGTTTTACCCAAATTGTCAGCAGCTTGGCTACAGGCCATGACCAGTCTGCAGCACAAGTCCTCAGTATTACTGAGATATAGTTTGATACAAGAATCAAAAACAGCCAACAGATAAAGGGAATATCGAGAGAAGCTGTAACTTTCTGCAAGAATGTATCTATACAGAGATTCCCCAGAGTGTCAGCACCATGAATGGATGAAATCTTGCAAATTACAATGACAGGCTCATTGTACATCGCTCATCATTGGCTTTAACCTTTTTTTTAAAAATAATGTTTTAAACTTTAAAATAGAGGAAAAGAAAAAGAACAAGAGAGAGAAACAGTGAGAGGTGCAAAGATAGGACCCCTAGACTACCAAAGTGGTGTAGCTAAAGAGTGGGTAAAAGAAAGAAAGATTAAAAAAAGAGAACAAAAAGAGAGAAAAAAGTGATATGCCTGCCTCTCGTCACTCCCCACCCAACCCAAAGTTGTGTTGCGCCATACTATCCTTGTAAGAATTCGGTGAAAGGTGTCCATGTCTTGAAAATATTATCTGGTTTTTCTGCCAAGACAAGTCTAATATTTTCAAGATGTAGTGTCTCGGACATGTTTGTAATCCACATCTTAACAGTAGGGACTGATGTGTGTTTCCAAAATTTAAGTATTCGTTTTTTTGCCGTCATCAGGCCATAATTAAGGAAACGTCTTTGAAATAGCGTTAGCTCAGAACAGGCTTCTGACAGAAACATAGAAAATAGGTGCAGGAGTAGGCCATTCGGCCCTTCGAGCCTGCACCGCCATTCAATATGATCATGGTTGATCATCCAACTCAGTATCCTGTACCTGCCGTCTCTCCATACCTTCTGATCCCTTTAGTCACAAGGGCCACATCTAACTCCCTCTTAAATATAGTCAATGAACTGGCCTCAACTACCTTCAGTGGCAGAGAATTCCACAGATTCACCACTCTCTGTGTGAAAACAAAATTCTCATCTCGGTCCTAAAAGACTTCATCCTTATCCTTAAACTGTGACCCCTTGTTCTGGACTTCCCCAACATCAGGAACAATCTTCCTGCATCTAGCCTGTCCAACCCCTTAAGAATTATGTAAGTTTCTATAAGATCCCCCCTCAATCTTCTAAATTCTAGCGAGTACAAGCCGAGTCTATCCAGTCTTTCTTCATATGAAAGTCCTGCCATCCCAGGAATCAGTCTGGTGAACCTTCTCTATAGTCCCTCTATGGCAAGAATGTCTTTCCTCAGATTAGGAGGCCAAAACTGTACGCAATGCTCCAAGTGTGGTCTCATCAAGGCTGTGTACAACTGCATTAGAACCTCCCTGCTCCTATACTCAAATCCTTTTGCTATTAATGCTAACATACCATTCGCTTTCTTCACTGCCTGCTGCACCTGCATGCCTACTTTCAATGACTGGTGTACCATGACACCCAGGTCTCGTTGCATCTCCCCTTTTCCTAATCGGCCACCATTCAGATAATAGTCTACTTTCCTGTTTTTGCCACCAAAGTGGATAACCTCACATTTATCCACATTATACTGCATCTGCCATGCATTTGCCCACTCACCCAACCTATCCAAGTCACCTTGCCATCTCCTAGCATCCTCCTCACAGCTAACACTGCCCCCCAGCTTCGTGTCATCCGCAAACTTCGAGATGTTGCATTCAATTACCTCGTCCAAATCATTAATATATATTGTAAATAGCTGGGGTCCCAGCACTGAGCCTTCGGCATCCCACTAGTCACTGCCTGCCATTCTGAAAAAGACCCGTTTACTCCTACTCTTTGCTTCCTGTCTGCCAACCAGTTCTCTATCCACATCAATACTGAACCCCAAATACCGTGTGCTTTAAGTTTGCATACTAATCTTTTATGTGGGACTTTGTCGAAAGCCTTCTGAAAGTCCACTGGTTCTCCCTTATCCACTCTATTAGTTAATCCTCAAAAAATTCTATAAGATTCGTCAGACATGATTTACCTTTCATAAATCCATGCTGACTTTGTCCAATTATTTCACCACTTTCCAAATGTGCTGCTATCCCATCTTTAATAACTGACTCTAGCATTTTCCCCACTACCGATGTTAGACTAACTGGTCTGTAATTCCCCGTTTTCTCTCTCCCCCCTTTTTAAAAAGTGGGGTTACATTAGCTACCCTCCAATCCTCAGGAACTATTCCAGAATCTAAAGAACTTTGAAAAATTATGACTTATGCATCCACTATTTCTGAGACTACTTCTTTAAGCACTCTGGAATGCAGTCTATCTGGCCCTGGGGATTTATCGGCCATTAATCCATTCAATTTACCTAACACCACTTCCCGACTAACCTGGATTTCACTCAGTTCCTACATCTCATTTGACCCCCGGTCCCCTGCTATTTCCGGCAGATTATTTATGTCTTCCTTAGTGAAGACAGAACCAAAGTAGTTATTCAATTGGTCTGCCATGTCCTTGTTCCCCATGATCAATTCACCTGTTTCTGACTGCAAGGGACCTACATTTGTTTTAACTAATCTTTTTCTCTTCACATATCTAGAAAAGCTTTTGCAGTCAGTTTTTATGTTCCCTGCCAGTTTTCTTTCATAATCTGTTTTCCCTTTCCTAATTAAGCCCTTTGTCCTCCTCTGCTGGGCTCTGAATTTCTCCCAGTCCTCTGGTAGGCTGCTTTTTCTGGCTAATTTGTACGCTTCATCTTTTGTTTTGATACTATCCCTGATTTCCCTTGTTATCCACGGATGCACTACGTTCCCTGATTTATTCTTTTGCCAAACTGGGATGAACAATTGTTGTAGTTCATCCATGCAGTCTTTAAATGTCCATTGCATATCCACCGTCAACCCTTTAAGAATCAATTGCCAGTCTATCTTGGCCAATTCACGTCTCATACCCTCAAAGTTACCTTTTTTTAAGTTCAGAACCCTTGTTTCTGAATTAACTATGTCACTCTCCATCCTAATGAAGAACTCAACCATATTATGGTCACTCTTGCCCAAGGGGCCATGCACAACAAGACTGCTAACTAACCCTTGCTCATTACTCAGTATCCAGTCTAGAATAGCCTGCTCTCTCGTTGGTTCCTCTACATGTTGGTTTAGAAAACTATCCTGCATACATTCCAAGAAATCCTCTTCCTCAGTACCCCTGCCAATTTGATTCACCCAATCAATATATAGATTGAAGTCACCCATTATAACTGTTTTACCTTTGTTGCACGCATTTCTAATTTCCCGTTTGATGCCATCCCCAACTCCACTACTACTGTTAGGTGGCCTATACACAACTCCACTAGCGTTTTCTGCCCCTTTGTGTTTCGCAGCTCTACCCATATCGATTCCACATCCTCCAAGCTAATGTCCTTCCTTTCTATTGCGTTAATCTCCTCTCTAACAAGCAACGCTACCCCACCTCCTTTTCCTTTCTGTCTATCCCTCCTGAATATTGAATATCCCTGGATGTTCAGCTCCCAGCCTTGATCACCCTGGAGCCATGTCTCCGTGATCCCAACTATATCATAGTCATTTTAATAGCTATCTGCACATTCAACTCATCCACCTTATTACGAATGCTCCCTGCATTGAGACAAAGCGTTCAGGCTTGTTTTTACAACACTTATCAATTATACAATTATGTTGAAAAGTGGCCCTTTTTGATTTTTGCCCTGGATTTGTCTGCCTGCCACTTTTACTTTTCACCTTGCTACCTATTGCTTCTACCCTCATTTTACACCCCCGTCTCAAGTTTAAGCGAATTTATTGTCATGTGTCCCTGATAGGACAATGAAATTCGTGCTTTGCTTCAGCACAACAGAACATAGTAGGTATTGACTACAAAACAGATCAGTGTGCCCATATACCATTATATAAATATATACACACATGAATAAATAAACTGATAAAGTGCAAATAACAGATAATGGGCTATTAATGTTGAGTTTTGTCCGAGCCAAGTTTAATAGCCTGATGGCTGTGGGGAAGTAGCTATTCCTGAACCTGGTCGTTGCAGTCTTCAGGCTCCTGTACTTTCTACCTGAAGGTAGTAGGGAGAGGAGTGTGTGGCCAGGATGGGTCCATTATGTGGGGTCCTTGATGATACTGCCAGCCTTTGAGGCAGCGACTGCGATAGATCTCTGCTCATGCTCCCATCCCCCTGCCACATTAGTTTAAATCCTCCCCGACAGTACTAAAACACTCCCCCAAGGACATTGGTTCCATTCCAGCCCAGGTGCAGTCCTGTTTGTACTGGTCCCACCTTCCGCTGAACTGGTTCCAATGCCCTAGAAATTTGAATCCCTCCCCCTTGCACCATTTTTCAAGCCATGTATTCATCTGAAATATCTTCCTATTTCTACTCTGACTAGCACGTGGCATTGGTAGTAATCCAGAGATTATTACCTTTGAGGTCCTACTTTTAAGTTTATCTCCTAGCTCCCTAAATTCACCTTGTAGGACCTCATCCTGTTTATTACCTATATCGTTGGTGCCAATGTGCACGACAACTGGCTGTTCACCCTCCCCCTCCAGAATGTTCTGCAGCCGTACAGACATCCCTGACCCTTGCACCAGGGAGGCAACATACCATCCTGGAGTCTCGTTTGTGGCCGCAGAAACGCCCATCTATTCCCCTTACAATTGAATCCCCTATTACTATAGCCCTTCCACTCTTTTTCCTCCCCTCCTGTGCCGCAGAGCCACCCACGATGCCATGAACCAGGCTG
Source organism: Amblyraja radiata (assembly GCF_010909765.2). NCBI lineage: Eukaryota > Metazoa > Chordata > Chondrichthyes > Rajiformes > Rajidae > Amblyraja > Amblyraja radiata. Next base: position 102,123,576 of record NC_045956.1, on the reverse strand, counting down.
CTGCTGCCTTCCACTGTTGAGCCACCTCCCCCAACAGTATCCAAAATGGTATATCTGTTTAGGAGGGAGATGACCACAGGGGACTCCTGCACTACCTGCCTACTGCTGCGCTGGCTAGTGGCCACCCGTTACCTTTCTGTCCGCTTAACTTTTACCTGCGGTGTGGCCAACTCACTGCACGTGCTATTCACGACTTTCTCAGCATCGTGGATGCTCCAGTATGAACACAACTGCAGCTCCAACCACTCAATGCGGTCTGTCAGGAGCTGCAGCTGGACAGACGTCCTGCAAACGTAGTCACCAGGGACACCAACCATATCCCTGATCTCCCACATATTGCAGGATGAGCAATGAGCAGGATGCAGGATGAGCAATCCACGGGGCCGATCTCAACTGACATGGCTTACTCCCAAATTAAATCAACTCACTCCCACTATAAAAATCTTAATCCTTTAAACTGTACCTTTACTAAAAAGCACTGCACCCTTAAATAAAAGTACGAACAGAAAGCAGAAATACAAACCAGGGGTTATTCCCAATCAGCTGCTTCTTCTAGTCCGCTTCCACCAATCAGCAGCTTCCTCCAGACCACTTCTTTTGAAGTGTGATGGAACGTTGCAGAGTGGGCACCAACCGCTCCTGGGCCTCTGTGAGAACAAAGCCCCGCGCTCGGTTTTTAAACCTACCGCCCGGATTCTGCAGCAGCTGCTCCAACCGCTTCTGGGCCTCTGTGAGAACAAAGCCCCACGCTCGAATTATAAACCTTCCCCCTGGAGGCTGCACCAGCCGCTCCAGGGCCTCTGTGAGAACAAAGCCCCACGCTCGGTTTTTAAACCTACCGCCCGGACACTGCACCAGCCACTCCAGGGCCTATGTGAGAACAAAGCCCCAGCTCGAATTATAAACCTTCCGCCCGGACACTGCACCAGCCACTCCAGGGCCTATGTGAGAACAAAGCCCCACGCTCGGTTTTTAAACCTTCCGCCCGCATGCTGCACCAGCCGCTCCAAGGCCTCTTTAGACATACCTAGAGTGATCTGTTCAGTGTCGGAGTCCAATTTTATTTTAAGTGCTTTAGAAATTTTTCTTTTTTAATTCCTCTCCAGAAATTACGTGACTTTATACAAGAGGCAAAATAATGTGTTATAGTTGCTTCCTGCAGGAGGCATTTATCGCAAATAGGAGAAACCTTTGGGAAGATCTTATTCAGTTTTAACTTTGAATAATTGAGTCTGTGCAGCATTTTAAATTGTATTAGCGAATGCCTAACGTTAAGAGAACAGTTGTGTATGTATAGAAGGCTTTCCTCCCATCTGTCTTTTAAAATTGTTAGGCCGAGTTCATCTTCCCAAGCTCTTCTAATAACTTCTGACGATGGGGTTTGTATATTTAAAAGGGTATTATAAAGATATGATATTAACTTGTTTGGATCCTAGTGTGTCTGGAACCATATATTGATAGTCTTGGGTATATGATTTCAGATAGTCTCGTATTTGAAGATATCTAAAGTATTGGCTACCTTTCAGATGATATTTCAATTGTAATTCTTGAAATGAGAGAAGAGTTCCCATCTCATAAAGATCTCCCAGTTTTTTAAATTCCAAGTGCTTCCCAGTGTGTGACCGTCTTGTCTAAGATAGACGGCTTGAACGAGGGGTTATTGGCAATTGGTGAGAGAAGAGATAAATTTCTCAGTTTAAGGGTTGACTTCACTTGTTTCCAGATTCGTAGGGTACCATGGATAATCGGATTTTTCTCATAGTGTTTTCTTCAAATTTATTGGAGAGAGAAGAATTGTGCCTATATTAAAATGAGAACAATCTTCTCTCTCCATTATTAACCATTTTACCTGTTGGCATGTGTTGTCCATCCAATAGATTACGGTTTCGATATTCGTTGCCCAGTAATAGTATAAAAAATTGGGGAGAGCCAATCCGCCAATTTCTTTGGGTTCGCATAGATGTCGTTTATGGATTCTGTGTGTTTTATAATCCCAAATAAAGTTTGTGATCAGAGAATCGAGTTTTTTTTTGTTTTGTTTTTTTAATATATAATCGGTATTGATTGAAATAAGTACAGGATTTGTGGAAGGAAGATCATCTTTTATGGCATTTATTCTGCCTATGAGAGACATCGGAAGCGTTTTCCAAAATTGAATAAGGGCATTTAGTTTGGTAATTAATGGAAGAAAGTTTACTTGAAATAGAGAAGTGTATTTTCTAGTTACATGAACTCCAAGATATTTAAATTTTTCTGTAGCAATTCTAAAAGGGAATTTTAGAAGGTGTGTCGGATCTTGAGGCTTTATTGACATAATTTCACTTTTGTTCCAGTTTATTCTATATCCTGAAAAGGAACCGAATTCCTCTATAAGATTTAGTATGTGTCTATACAGAGATTCCCCGGAGTGTCAGCACCATGAATAGATTAAATCTTGCAAATTACAATGACAGGTTCATTGTACATCGCTCATCATTGGCTTCAACCTTTTAAACGTATATTTGCCTATTTAGTTTTTGTAATGAAAACAACAAAATACATAGTTTATAATCAAATATTACATAATCAATGAAAAACAAAATTGTTGCTCATCTTAGGGAAGATTAGAAGGCAAAGTTAAAACTATTGAAGATCACTAATTGCTCGCGCAACATGACTTGAAACTTTGCTATCCACAAAATCAAGTCAAGATAATAAAATACAAATTCTTGTTACATATTCCTACTTGCAGCAAATCTGATTAGGCCACAAATAATATTGCTCCGTCAGCAACCTTTACCCAGTTCACTCACAAGTTCATCAGAGGATGGAGGATAAAGCAGATTTTTGTTATTACCTCCCTGGTTCCAAGTCTAGTTTATTTTTTAATTTGTTAAGACAATTATTCCAATAGATTGATTAGTAATCAGGAGTTTTACATTGTGGGCATATTAGACAGCCTCCTGGTCAGACCATTACACACAAAAAAATCACTTAATTTATTGTTTAGTCATTGCTCAAGAGGCAAGTCAACAAATGAAAATTAAAATGATCAATTGTTTGCACAAGGTCAGAAAGGATCATCATTGTTGCTGTGACATGGGCACCATCTGAAGATACACTGACAAGTGTGGATAGGATCAAGTATTTGTACCATCTGTGTTATAAGAAGTCAATAATGTGAAGGCAGTTAGGATTGGATTTCATTGTAACAGAAAAAATCTCTACTTCAGAGAGACATTTTAATATTCTAGGAGCTTCACAACTTCCCACCAATAAAGCCTATATTAAAATACAAAAAACAGTTTGCCATCTACACCAGCATTTAGTCTAGAAATGTGGATACTAGTGTCAAGAATATTTGTCATAGGTATGGATATAAAATAATAAAATTCTTATTTGCAACAGGAATAAAATTCTTAATTGTAGCAGCCCCCAAAACAGACCTATAAACGCAATGCATACAAATATATAAAGTTCAATTAATAACCACAACTCTAGTGCAATAAAAACGACGCCAGATTAAAACAAAGGATATTTTGCTTTGATAATCAACAGTTTAGAAAATTCAAGAATTATGCAGTGTTAATTTATACACTCAATTTAACGGAGACAAAGCAAAAAATCTGCTTTAGTCAGTATTGTTAAATGCACGAATGATTTAATACAATACCCGGGATGAACGCGATTGCAGACGGAGCTGTCTGGAAAACACCATACCTGTTGACTCAAGGGAAACAGCAACATCAGCGCACACACTGGCGATGGTACCATGGATAGGGATTCGTTTTCTAGACCCAAAACATCTACGAACTTCCAGCTCGAAGCCACACCCAGACGAGAGAGGCACTATGCAGAAGGCAAGATTATTTTAAAACAAAGCTCTTAAAATGTTTTGTGGCATAGATCAAAATGGATGTTTTATTTAAACTAGATCAACAATTCTCAAGTTATGGAGCGTTATGGTGATGCATTAATAATAATCCGTAATTTACTCCTTATGACCACACCCCACGTCCATTTAATATTTAATTTAGATAAACGCTCGTAAGTGAACAGTGAAAGAAAATAAGTGAACTAATTTGGTTTTAGAGACAAACTCAAAATAAGCTTTAATTTGCTTGTTAAAGAGACCAGCTGAAGACATTTGTAGATCAAGTGAGGGCGTTGAGTAAGGTGTTGCGCACTTACTTTGTTCAAGGTCTGGAAAGAAAGAGGGGGTAAAAAAGAAAAAGTCACGATGGTTATAATTTCTGCAGCAACAAAGCAGTAAAACTGTGTTCTGTTGCACGTCTGGCGATAATTGCTCACCTCAGGGTTGATTTCCATTGCTTTCCACTCCATTGTTGTAGGGGGTCGGGACAGACGCTCACCAGACGCAGCTCACAGTAGGTATATGTAGAGGAACTGTGTGCCCAGACAGCACACTGGGCGGGGCTTTAATACCCACCCTGCTGGAGTCAACCCACTGCGGAATAGGGGCGTGCAGGAGGGAGAGAATGGGACATCAGATCAGATCACATCATTTGTGTTCATCAAGGTACCGCTAGGCACCTGCGCTCACTTCGAGAGCACGGGTGAACGATCACCATCGGCGGAAAGTTTCCACTCGCTTTTCCGCTCCCTCATTGCCCACCCGGCCCAGTCCGGCCCGGCCCGGCGCGCCGTTATAGCACAGTCCAAGTCTCCTGATCTGCCTGGACCAGACAGTCAATCAGCCCACAAAACAGAAGGGTTTCCGTCTATCGCCCAGAAGTTTCCGACAAGTGAAGCCGCGGTGACCTGCATCGGCTAAGTGTACTGACACGACGCAATGCGCATTTTACTGTACGGATGCAACTGATAACTGTGCGCTGCTGACCACGGGGTGTGTAAATCAGTGGCACCCACTGTCTTGTTAAAACCATCGAAAGAGTGGTCGGATCCAAAATGCCCCAGTCACCGAAGTGTTGTTCAAATGATTAGAACCATGCTGATGTTTTTAATTCCAATAACTGAATGCCTTTAATACGCGATGTACATGTTTTATAAGTGACATTAAATCACGAAATATGAGGGCAACATGAAATTACCAACCATCAGTTTAGCAAAATCATAGATGCAGTTTGGAAACGATTAAGGAAAAATTAGGGGACATTTAAAGATTGTGATGTATCTGTGTGAGCCTGGGAATTGTATATGAAATCAAGTGTGATCATATGCACAGAAAAATCCTTGGCTCCTATCTTTTGACTGCATTTACTGTTATGAGTTCTCAGAGTGGACATTTACATCTGTTCATAGCTATTGGGCAGCAGTATATTTAATGTAGTTACACCAGATCCATAACTATGTCTTCTTACACATAAAACAAATTCATATCCCATTGTGGACACACAATGCTGGAGTAACTCAGCAAGACAGGCAGCATCTCTGGAGAGAAGGAATGGGCGACGTGTAGGGACAGGTTTTGGTGGAAAACACAAATGTAAAAGCTACAATTCAATCGTATAAAAATGTCTTAATCTTAATCACAATTTAATCTTGATTTTTAGCATTAGAACTTTCCACCAATTTTTGAAATACAGCAAATCTATCTTTAAATATTATTGGCATTTCTTGGCACGCACTTATTTCCAAGAAAAGTTACTGACCTTGACTTTGCTGTTATTTTGTAGTGATGGAGAAGAATTTGATCCATAGATTATTCAATGGTGCATGAATAATTACATGCTCTTTGGAAAAATGATCAAAAAATGCTCAGATTTCAAAGTATTACATTTAGTGCCATAGATCTGATACTTGAATATTCATCTCCAGTACAATGTAAACATTAGATACACAAGGAAATGCAGATGTTGGAATCTTGACCAAAACTTTCATAGATAGGATAGACAGTCATAACAGGATGGAAATATCAAAGACTAGAAGGTATAGCTTTAAGATGCGAGAGGCAAAGTTTAAAGGTGATGTACAGGACAACAATTTTTTTTTTACACAGAGAGTGGTAAGTACCAGGAATGGAGGTGGAGGCAGATACAATATTGGCATTTAAGAGACTTTTAGATGGGCTCATGGATATGTAAAAACAGAGGAATATGGATTATGCGCAGCAGGCATTTAAGAGTTGTCGTTGGCATCAGGTTCAACACTGACATTTTTTTGTCCGTTTTTGTGCTGCACTGTTCTCGTCCTGTGCTGGAGGAGCTTGGCAAATCAGGGAGCATCTGTGGAGGGAATGAATGGACAACATTTTGGGTCAGGACCATTCTTCAGCTAAATACAAAGTGTTAGAGGAACCCAGCAGATCAGGTAGCATCTGTGGAGAGGATAGACAGACTTTTCGGGTCAGGCTCCTTCTTCAGACTGCGTCCCAACCCAAAATGCTGCCTGGCCATTTTCCTCCACAGATGTTGCCTGATCTGAATTCCTCTAGTTTTTTGTGTTCTGCTGAATGTAAACATGACATCAGAACAAATTACTAGATGGGCCAAATGCAGGCAAATTGGACTAGCTTAAATGGGGCATCTTGATCGACATGGACAAGTTGAGCCAAAGGGCCTTTTTCATAGAAACAGAAAATAGGTGCAGGAGTAGGCCATTCGGCCCTTCGAGCCTGCACCGCCATTCAATATGATCATGGCTGATCATCCAACTCAGTATCCTGTACCTGCCTTCTCTCCATATCCCCTGATCCCTTTAGCCACAAGGGCCACATCTAACTCCCTCTTAAATATAGCCAATGAACTGGCCTCAACTACCTTCTGCGGGAGAGAATTCCAGAGATTCACCACTCTCTGTGTGAAAAATGTTTTCCTCATCTCGGTCCTAAAAGATTTCCCCTTTATCCTTAAACTGTGACCCCTTGTTCTGGACTTCCCCAACATCGGGAACAATCTTCCTGCATCTAGCCTGTCCAACCCCTTAAGAATTTTGTAAGTTTCTATAAGATCCCCCCTCAATCTTCTAAATTCTAGCGAGTACAAACCGAGTCTATCCAGTCTTTCATCATATGAAAGTCCTGACATCCCAGGAATCAGTCTGGTGAACCTTCTCTGTACTCCCTCTATGGCAAGAATGTCTTTCCTCAGATTAGGAGACCAAAACTGTACGCAATACTCCAGGTGTGGTCTCACCAAGACCCTGTACAACTGCCGTAGAACCTCCCTGCTCCTATACTCAAATCCTTTTGTTATGAATGCTAACATACCATTCGCCTTCTTCACTGCCTGCTGCACCTGCATGCCTACTTTTAATGACTGGTGTACCATGACACCCAGGTCTCGTTGCATCTCCCCCTTTCCTAATCGGCCACCATTCAGATAATCTACTTTCCTGTTTTTGCCACCAAAGTGGATAACCTCACATTTATCCACATTATACTGCATCTGCCATGCATTTGCCCACTCACCCAGCCTATCCAAGTCACCTTGCAGCCTCCTAGCATCCTCCTCACAGCTAACACTGCCCCCCAGCTTCGTGTCATCCGCAAACTTGGAGATGTTGCATTCAATTCCCTCATCCAAATCATTAATATATATCGTAAATAGCTGGGGTCCCAGAACTGAGCCTTGCGGTACCCCACTAGTCACTGCCTGCCATTGTGAAAAGGACCCGTTTACTCCTACTCTTTGCTTCCTGTCTGCCAGCCAGTTTTCTATCCACATCAATACTGAACCCCCAATACCATGTGCTTTAAGTTTGTATACTAATCTCTTATGTGGGACCTTGTCGAAAGCCTTCTGAAAGTCCAGATATAACACATCCACTGGTTCTCCCTTATCCACTCTACTAGTTTTCATTACTGTATGACTCTATGACTAACTACTGAATGCCAGATAACACTATCATCCATTTTAACAATTATCAGAACTGATATGGATCACAATTAACAACAATTAAATGTGAAATTTAATAACAGAGGGAAAATAAAGATTACATTTGGTGTAATGATGGATTCTGCTCCAACTTTGTTTCTGTAAGGATATTCCATGCTCTTCCTAATAGAAAGGCGAGGGGGGAAACCAAGGAATTATACACCACTTAGCTTAATGTCTATTTTAGGAAAATTTCAAAGTTTAAAATAAATAAAGTAGAGGAACTGAACAAACAAAAAACATTCATTTAATCTTCCCCTTTGTACTTCAGTTTGACCTGGTTGTATTTGTACGGTGTATCTGATCTTTTCTTCTTGGTTTCTTGGTTTTTTGGTCCTCCAAAATATTCCAAATGGAATTTAAACTGGAGGTGGTGAAGGGAGGGCTTAAGCCAGATGACCAAATGATCAAATTATGATTTTAATGGAATGGAAAGGGAGGGCTTAAGCCAGATGACCAAATGATGACCAAATGAATGAAAAATCCCACTACTCACTCTCATCATGGGGCAAAGATTCTCAATGATGGTACTACAGTGGTGTTAATCATTGCAGTAGGACAGAACTGAGCAAAAGGTGGACCAAACATAAAAACACAGCATGCCAGTGAGGGGAATCTGGTCCAAAATGAAATTTCATTGTCTATTCTCATTCACTCAAAGGGAACTTTTAGCTAAAATCTCAATTTGTCCAATAGTGTAAACTAAATAAAACTGCACAGCCTGCATTAAAAAAAAAGCTTTTTGGATCTGTTTGGATCGCATGCAAAACAAAGCTTTTCATTTTATCTTGGTGCTCTTGACAATAATAAACCTAACCCGAAGAAGACTCACATGTATTTGTGAAGGGTGAAATATGCTTGGTAAACATTCTTGAATATCTTGAAAAGTTAACTTTAATGTGGTTTATCCATACATTTATATGGATTTGAAAAACTCTCCCATAAGTGACCTATCTAAGTTGACTTTTTTTTAAACTGAAGGCAAATTATCATACTAGCTAGAAAATTACATAAGCCGCAGAGAGCCCATAGTTGATACAGTAGGTAGATTCTTTAAAATGACAGACAAGCTGTGTCTGCAAAAAATATGAGTATGTTTGCAGCTACTCACTGCATTTTGCATTTATGGAATTGATGGAATGTAAACTTGCATATCCATATTTGACAATGATACACAGATAGGTAGGCAGTGCAAACAGTGTCTGTGCAGGCCATAAGACATAGGAGCAGAGTTAGGCCATTTGGCTGATCTATTTTTCCCTTTCAACCCTATTCTCCTGCCTTCTCCCGTAACTTTTGACACCAATCAAGTACTGAATTTCCAATGGATATTAATATGGGGAATTCAGAGGTCAAGCATTTTGGACTTGTAAAGGATAGGATAGATAGAGTTTTAAATGATGGAAATAAGAGGGGTGCAGAAAGCCATGGCTGGTTCACATGCACATTATTGAAATGATAAGACAGGTACTAAAAATTGAAAAGCAAAATCTGCAGATGCTAGGAAAGTGACATTAAAACATAAATGGCTGGAAGTATCTACAATCTAATGAGAGTGAAAGAAAGAAAATGTTCCAGGTGAATAAACTTCAAAAAGGACAATCTTTGTTTCTCTCTTCATTGATGCTGTCAGACCTGTTAAGCATTTCCAGCATTCTGTTTGTACTTCAGGTACAGAAAATCATCAAACTGTTAATGAAGTGCTGGCCCTTACATCCGGCCAGCAAGGGAAGAAAAGTTACACTGCAGATATGCAAGATGCTAGTTAGATCTGGAGTGCACAGTTCAGACTAAACATTTTTGTAGACAATGCAGCATAGATACCTTTATGCTTAAGGCTTGGATAATGCTTAAGGTTATAATACTTGGCATTTAGGATAAGGGATGATTTGATTGTAGTTTTGAAAATACGATAAAAAAATCTTCAATCCAAATACCTGATATTAAAAACCATCTACACTCAGAATGTTCCTGGGAATCCCGACAAAATGAACTCTCTTTTGGTCAGCATTTTGAAGATATGGCAATTGTGTTTCTGCTTTATGGTGCACAGGAAACATCCCAATAATGTGAAAAGTGTGGCACATTTACAATAATGCATTGTTGAAATTCCACAGCTAAGGAGAGTCAGTGTAAAACCAGAGCAAACATTTTGGTGTTAATACATCAACAAAGTGTAATATCAAGAGGCAACTAGAAAAGTGGTTAATGTTCTATACCAAGAATGATTAAAGTGGGGTTATAAGCATACTCAATGTTAAAACAGTTGGCTTTTATACTTTATGAGTTGTGAAAATAATGTATAATATTTCTGGACCACATGTGTGTGAAAATGTCAAACAGATCCATCAAGAAATTCAAATTAGTAGGCCGTGTGAGTTTACAACTAGATTGATGCAAGAGTTTCTCTTATTACCATATCATATTTACTTAAGAGATGGAAGGAGGCTACTTAGGCCATTGAGTCTACCAGGCCACAGAGCAATTCCATTCCCTCTTTTCACCTTTTCTTTCCACATTTCAGCAATTCCACTGGCCAACTACACTTAAGGCAATTTACAATGACCAATTAATTTAACAACCTGAATGTCCTAGGATAGACACAAAATGCTGGAGTAACTCAGCGGGCCAGGCAGCATCTCTGGAGAGAAGGAATGGGTGACGATTTGGGTCGAAAATCATCGGGACTTCTCTTTCTTCAATCCGGGACATTGCGTGCAAACATTGCCCTTCCAAGGCCAACAGCATTATAAAATACCCCACACATCTCCATCATGGACTGTTCACTCTGCTACCCTCGGGCAAAAGGTATCGCAGTATAAGGAGCAGAACGGCTAGGTTTTGCAACAGCATCTTCCCCCGAGCCATCAGACTCGTGAATTCCATATAATGTGCCGCCACTATTACCTATTTTATCTATTTTTATCTTTTTATCTATTTTATCTTTTTATCCATTTTATCCTTTTGTTGTTTTATGTTGCACGGTGAGCCAGATGCAACGAAATTTCGTTCAGACTTGCATTTGTTGGTGTATTTTTGAATGACAACAAAGTCTTTGATTGATTGATTGATTGAGACTCTTCTTCAGACTGATGGAGAGGGAATACATAGATAAGGAAGTGTAAGGTGTGAAAATAGGACAAAGGGAATGTAGATCAAGGAAAATGTAGAATAGATCATTGTTAGCTGGGAGAAGATAACAAGCAGTCTGAGACAGTAAGATTGGTCGTAGAACTGGGAAGGATGGCAAGAGAGAGAAAACAAGGGTTACTTGAAGTTAGAGAAGTCAATGTTCATACCACTGTGGTGTAAGCTGCCCAAGCGAAATATGAACCTACCTGATCTCTCGGTTGCTGAACACTTTAACTCCCCCTCCCATTCACACACTAGCCTTTCTGTCCTGGGCCTCCTCTATTGTCAGAGTGAGGCCCAGTGCAAATTGGAGAAACAGCACCTCATATTTCACTTGGCCAGCTTACACCCCTAACATCAGTCTGAAGAAGGGTCTCGACCCGAAACACACCCAATCCTTCTCTCCAGAGATGCTGTCTGTCCCGCTGTGTTACTCCAGCATTTTGTGTCTATCCGATTTAAATCAGCATCTGTAGTTCCTTCCTACACATGTCCTTGGGATATGGGAGGAAACCAAAACATCTTAAGGCAATCAACATGATCACATTGAGAACGTACAAAATCTATACAGACAACAGGAAGCAGGGGAAATGGCTGCTTAGGGCATCAGGATTGATTGAGGTCCTTTGGAGTTTTGATGCATCTGCTCTGCTACAGTAGCTGCACCATTGTTCTATTCCTTAAATCAATGGAGTGAGATTATCTGCAATGAGGTCAATATGAACTATGGTGATTTGTTTATACATTTGTGAGAGATGAAAGCCTACCTCTTGAGCAAATTGCCTACCTCTCATCCACTGTTGCTATCTCAGGTATCTGCTTGTTGAAAGAGAAGAACAGGCAATGTCTAGCTTAAGGAGAGCTAAGGATGATGCGACTGCCCATATGTGTGCATACACGGAAGGCACAAACAGATATAAATTGATGACATTGGCCCTTCACCAACCTACCTTGCTGCACAACGACCCAACCATCAAGCTCAACAACATTACCCATGTCAATATGGATCACTTCCCAAATAGTGTCGTAGAGTTGTACAGTAGAAAAAGGCCCTTTGACCCACCACATGTGTCCTAATCTCACTTGCCTGCATTAATTTCATATCTCTCCATATATCACTCATTTAAGTACCTGTCAAGATGATTCTTAAATGTTGTTCATGCACCTGCCTCCACCACCTCCTCTAACTGCTCATTCCAGATAGCAACTACTCTTTGTGTGAATGATTTACCCCTCAACTCCCATTTAAACATTTTCCCGCTCACCTTAAACCTGGTTGTAGATACTATGAGAAACAGGTTCTGGATCCATGAGAAATCAGACTCTGCCTATCTACCCTATCAATGCCCATCATAATTTTATATACCTCTATCATGTTATATCTCAGTCTCCTTCACCAGGGAAAACAGAGCTAGCATATTCAAACTCTCTTGATAACTGAAGCTATCCAATCTATCTAGGTAGCATCCAAATTAATATTTCATGGACCCTTTCTATCTTAAACATATTCTTCTTGTAGTGTGTTGATCAGAAGTGCGTACAATAGTCCAAGTGTAACATGTTGTCACAACTTTTATAATCAATGGACCGATGCATGTGAACATGCCTTACACCTTCCACACTGTCCTATCTAAGTGTGTTCCCATACTCCAAAGTGTCTCTCTTCAACAACACTCTATGGACTCTGCCATTCACTGTGTGTGACTTACCCGTCTTTATCTTCTCAAAATGCATCAGAGCACTTATCCGAGTTAAATTCCATCTGCCCAATTTCCTCGTTCATCTATATCCTGTGTAACCTTGGTCAACCTTAATTCCTGTCCATTATACCATCAATTTTGATGTTGGCTACGGACCGATTACTGATGCCACCTATATTCTAATCCAAATCATGAATAAATATGACAACCAACACCAATCCCTGCAGCACACCACTGCTTCTGGAACCTGTCAATGAGAGGTGACATTGATGATCAAACTCATTACAGCTCCCCTTTCTCCCTGCCCCACTACACAGCAGGCCAGCCTTAGACCAACAGTAGAAAAAATATATGTAGATTAAGATCTCAAATCGAACATCAAGTCCACGGTGCATTGAGCAGCCACCTTTCATGACTCATCTAGTCATCAAAGACATGTATGATTTACAGCAGGAATCTTGAAATGGAGCGGCTGGTTATACAAGTTCCTTTAAACTCGTTGGTCAATATCCCCAGCATTGAGGTACCCATTGTGCTCAACTAACATCAGGGGAGTGGGAGGAGGGGGGTAGGTCACACTGTCCACAAATAAGGGTCCAAAATCAAGCATCCTGCTGTAAGCTTCATAATTTAAGGCAATTTTCAGGAAGCCACAAACACACTTCACAAATGTTTTCAAACCCTCTTTGCAAAAATGTAACTTGTCAACTGATGGAAAGCTCAAGAAGTAGTGACGTATTTAAAGGGACTCTGAGCAGTTACAGTTTTTTCACTCAACACTGTATGGAGACCAAACACATATAGCCACAGGGACATCCAATCAACCCATCCAGCCATTGAGCTCCAGCTATCTCATCTGTGAAAAAGCCTTAAAATCTCACTTTGGTTCATTAATTGCTTCAGAACCTAAAAGATGGAAGCAAGTCATTTTTCACCCTGAGGGACTAATTGCGAACAAGAAGCAGAAGAAGAAAGGAGCAGGAAGAAGGGTCTCGACCTGAAATGTCAACCATTCTTTCCATTGTAGAATTTCCAAACAGTCAATGTCTTAGGGTCACCAAAATGTAACTGACCTGCAAAATAAATACTGTGGCTACCAGAGCAGAACAGATAATTGGTATTCTGCACAGCAAGCTTTCCTCCTGACTTCACAAACAAAGCCCTTATCACTTTCAGAAAATCATGAGTCAGGAGAATGATGACATATTCTCTCACTTGACTGGAAAAATGCAGCATCCACAACTCAAAATTATTCAATGTTGTCCAGGATAAATTAACTCCCATCCTGCAGTTTCATAATAAATAAAAATGAGAAATACATATATTAATTGGTTGGCTGCTGGCATGGTAACTCAGCATGCCAAAAATTAGCTAAAAACATCCATGTCTAACAGCGTTTTTATTTAAATGAATCATTGGGTTTTCAATTGCTCAACATAATTTTCCCATTAATATAAACAAAACAAAAAGATTCTTACATTTTTCCATCCTGTTGTGGGGATAAGCTTTAGGATATAAAGGCCAGTTTATCTCAATGTGATTTTTGTGATATTCAAAATTTCAGAAAATTAACACGTCGTGCATTGCTTTTTGTAGGAGAGTCATAAATTTAATTACAATTGTTGGCCAGTATGATTATTAGTGAAGAACAGAATATCCAACATGGGGTTTGTCAGCTTCCTCCCTTAGTACAACAACCACAATGTATTCTGCTCAGCTCAACCTTGATGATGCTGTCTCTTAGACAGCACTGGTCTCATCAGGCTGTGCGGGAAGTCACATGACCTGCCAGCATTGCTTGCTTACCCGATATGTTCCCAAAAACATCTGATTTGTTCATTTCAGAGGCAATGACTGACACCCAAATTCCTTTCATTACCAAGGAATATGGGAATAAAAATGTACCAGGACAAAGGAAGATGCCAATTCATATAATAAATTTGAGATCCTTGAAACAATATTGCAAAACAGATTCAGGAATTTTATTAGTCTAATTATCAAAAGCTAATACAGGCTGGTAGATCCAATGAATATGGACTGCCTATATCAAGTATGTAGAGAATCTGTCAGAATGGTATTTAAGTATAATATCTGGAGATTAAAATCCTAATAGGCATCACTGCACAATCAATCCAAGAAACAAAAATCACATGGCCACGTTAATCAGATAACATCTTCGAGGGCATTAGAACCACTTTTGATATTTTAAGCTTTGGGGCTAAATAGTTACATTAACTATGTGTTTTTTCTTCCCTTCCCGATTTTAGCAAGTTTATAAATTTGCTATAAGAAAGCTTACCATTATTAAGGGTGTGAGCAATACTAAAAATAATGCTATTTTCACAAAAAATAATCTTAATTCTTTAAGAACACAAACTTGTAGAATTGATGTTACAGGACATTATTATTGATTTATGTAAGAACGATTAGCTTACATTCCACCGTTCATCATTTATTATCCAAGGAAACCATTAGAGACCTTAGCACTCACAGTGTGTTACAAAATGGCTGTGTACTGCAGTGACTCAGCGAAGATTTTAGTTCAATTAAAATCTTTATCTCTGCACAGCTCTGAACAAAGATAAGTAAGATAATGGCTTATGGTACAATTGTTAACCCTATGATCACTGATGTAGCATTTAATTAATATAAGTAAATTAAAATAAGGTTCATTTTGTTCATTTTCCTGAAATATGTTGTGATTAAAGAAACATTATATTGTAACTGTGCAGTATTAAAAATTATGCACTTGCAAGATATTCCCCTCTTAGATATATCAACATGCAGGAAATTGAATAATATATCTGATTAATTGATTGAAGATATGTGTAGAGATCTAATTTGCTTAATCTTGTCTTCACCAACCTACCTGTTGCAAATGCTCTGTCCACGACAGCACTGTGATCAGATAACTGTCGTGTGGGAACAACGTCCACCTTTCACATGGCAATATTTCTGAATCTGAAGGACACAGAACAGAATGTGAACAAAACTGCTCAAAATTGGCCATAGTGGATCAGCAGCAGCAATGCACATCACCACCATCTGTAACCTGATGGTCTGACATACCCTGCACTCCATCATCCCAGGGAACCAAACCTGGTTTAAAGGGTTAATTAGGAATCATCAAGGCTGCACAATGCTTAACTGAAGATAATGTGCCACTCTAGGGAACTGCAACTACATCAAGGCTAAACAGCAAAAAAATATAAAAAATGGCACAACCTGCTAAGACAGTGATCCCGCAATAAACATCAAATCAAACTACAAATCAGAAAAAAGCTGCAGATGTTGGAAATCTAAAATGTGGTTGTAATGTATTCATGCATATTCATGAATATGTTAATGCATTGGTGTTGTATATAAGCAGGGAATGTTGGGTAATAAAACTCTCTCGTGATCCAGGCAACCTGTGTGTAAGTTGTTATTCATTCTGCCGTCCGGAATATAACAAAATTGGCGACGAGGATGGGATACAGTTTGTGAACTTATCCTTTAAATACATTGCATGACTGTTTTTGCAACATGCACTATTGTTTAACAGTTAAAACAGTAAATTACGCAGTTGTTTGCGAGCTGGGCACGATAGGCCGCAGATCCTTCTATGCAGGGGACTGTAGTTTAAAACAGCAGCTGTACAAATCGGCGAGAGTTTGTCAGGCTATCTCTATGTTGTGTCTACGTGGCAAGATGTCGTCCTTGGGATTGTGTAACATTTTGGACTGAATTTTTTTTGTCAAGTTCCTTAAGCTGTATAGCCTTTGTACAGCTTGTTTTAGGTGAATTGTTACACCAGAACAGACAGGAAATCGGGGTTTTTGAACGGACTTAAAACAAAAGAGAACAACACGATGGCAATGTCCATGGGCTACATCAGAAACCTTGGCACTTTTGACAAGAGTAGAGTTCAGCTCCTATATGGAGAGAGCAAACATGTTTCTCACGGCAAACAATATATTGGAGATTAGTGGTGAAGGAGAGATAGTGACTGAAACAAATAAAGCGGTTTGTGAACGCATGAAAGCAATTCAGCTCATGGAGATCGGCCCTGAAGGGTACTGCACACTCGTGAATCTCCTTGCGCCCATAAAGGCAAAAGACGTGCCATTCAATGACATTATGAAGAAGTTGGAGGAGCACTTCAACCCAAAGCCTCTGGAAATTGCAGAAAGCTATAAATTTGGCACTAGAAACCAGAAGCAGAATGAGACAATCAATGAGTACATTGTTGCCTTGAAAAACTTAAGTTTGCGCTGTAACTTTGGAACCTTTCTCGGAGCACTCTAAGCGACAGATTTGTTTGTGGTCCAGTGGATGAACGATTTCAGTCCAAACTCATGAACACTCCAGATCTTGCATTCGAGAAAGCATGCAAGATTGCTACCACAATGGAGATGGCATCAAAGAATGCTCGTGAGTTTCATCCACCACGGCCGTTTACAGTCACAAGTCAGTGCCTATGGCCAAACCAAGAGGCGCTAAACCAAAACCAAAAGTATGGCGGGGAGCCGAGTTCAGCCAGTTGTTATCGTTGCAATGGTAATCACTCATCCCAATTTTGTCAGTTCAAAATGGCCAAGTGCTATAACTGCCAGAAGAAAGGCCACATCGCCTCAGCATGTCGGGCCAAGCTTAAAACAGGAAACCAACAATCTGCGGAAATTTAGCAACAACACCAGAGAGGAGTTCACAACTAGAAGATGAACCCAAATGGAAATGAACTTGGGTTGTACACCATTTATACAACCAACATCGATAAGCCTACAACCAGTCAAGGCAAGAACTTTCAAACGAAACTATTGATTAATGAACAGATAATCGATATGTGTTTTGACACGGCAGCAGATTGTTCGGTCATGAGTAAAGACCTGTACGAAACAAAGTTCCCACAGATACCATTGTTTGAGAGTAAGGTCAAGCTGAGACCCTACTCGGACGAAGTTTTGGAGACATGTGGACAAATGAACAGTAAAGTTCAGCATAATGATCAGTCAGTAACACTGCCCATCATAGTGGCCAGCTACAGATATAAACCAACCCTCCTTGGAAAGGATTGGCTGAGTAGAATAGAGTTAGACTGGAAGAACATTTGCAGCGTCAATTTGTCCAAATCATGTCTTGAAAACGTCATAAGTAAACATGCAAACATTTTTGCTGACAGATACACGGGAATAACAGGGTACTCTGCACACATTCGACTTAAGCAAGATGTGAGACCTGTGTATTGTCGACCAAGACCTGTACCATATGCACTAAAGCAACAAGTGGAGGTAGAACTCGACAGGTTAGAGCGTAATGGAGTACTCGTGAAGACAGGCCAGAGTAACTGGGCAACGCCAATTGTGGCCGTACCCAAGGCTGACAAAACTGTTCGACTATGTGGTGACTACAAAGTCACAATCAACCAAGCCGTTGATGACGAACAATATCCGTTACCAACCTCGCAAGATCTGTACGCAGAACTTAGCGGTGCAAGGGTCTTCACTAAACTGGATTATCTCACGCTTACGCCCAACTCAATGTCGACAAGGAAAGTCAGCAGTGCTTAAAGCACACGGCATTGGGGGTTCAGTATTGATGTGGATAGAGAACTGGCTGGCAAACAGGAAGCAAAGAGTAGGAGTAAACGGGTCCTTTTCACAATGGCAGGCAGTGACTAGTGGGGTACCGCAAGGCTCAGTGCTGGGACCCCAGCTATTTACAATATATATTAATGATCTGGATGAGGGAATTGAAGGCAATATCTCCAAGTTTGCGGATGACACTAAGCTGGGGGGCAGTGTTAGCTGTGAGGAGGATGCTAGGAGACTGCAAGGTGACTTGGATAGGCTGGGTGAGTGGGCAAATGTTTGGCAGATGCAGTATAATGTGGATAAATGTGAGGTTATCCATTTTGGTGGCAAAAACAGGAAAGCAGACTATTATCTAAATGGTGGCTGACTAGGAAAAGGGGAGATGCAGCGAGACCTGGGTGTCATGGTACACCGGTCATTGAAAGTGGGCATGCAGGTGCAGCAGGCAGTGAAGAAAGCGAATGGTATGTTAGCTTTCATAGCAAAAGGATTTGAGTATAGGAGCAGGGAGGTTCTACTGCAGTTGTACAGGGTCTTGGTGAGACCACACCTGGAGTATTGCGTACAGTTTTGGTCTCCAAATCTGAGGAAGGACATTATTGCCATAGAGGGAGTGCAGAGAAGGTTCACCAGACTGATTCCTGGGATGTCAGGACTGTCTTATGAAGAAAGACTGGATAGACTTGGTTTATACTCTCTAGAATTTAGGAGATTGAGAGGGGATCTTATAGAAACTTACAAAATTCTTAAGGGGTTGGACAGGCTAGATGCAGGAAGATTGCTCCCGATGTTGGGGAATTCCAGGACAAGGGGTCACAGCTTAAGGATAAGGGGGAAATCCTTTAAAACCGAGACGAGAAGAACTTTTTTCACACAGAGAGTGGTGAATCTCTGGAACTCTCTGCCACAGAGGGTAGTCGAGGCCAGTTAATTGGCTAAATTTAAGAGGGAGTTAGATGTGGCCCTTGTGGCTAAGGGGATCAGAGGGTATGGAGAGAAGGCAGGTACGGGATACTGAGTTGGATGATCAGCCATGATCATATTGAATGGCGGTGCAGGCTCGAAGGGCCGAATGGCCTACTCCTGCACCTAATTTCTATGTTTCTATGTTTCTATGTTGACTATCAACACACATAAGGGCTTGTATTCATATACAAAGCTGCCCATTGTGTGAAATCCTCTCCAAAGATTTTCCAGTCTGTCATGGACTAAATGTTACAAGGCATTCCACACTGTGTGTGCAACCAGGATGACCTACTGATATTCACAGAGGGCATGATAGAACATCTGGAAATCCTCGAGCAAGTTCTCACACGACTGAACTGCCACAATGTCAAACTGCGACAAAGTAAATGTGCATTTGCGCAGTCAGAGGTGGTCTACCATGGACTCAAAGTAGATGACAACGGACTTCGCCCTGTGAAGGTGAAAGTTGAAGCAATAGTGAATGCTCCAAAACCCAACAATATGTCAGAGCTGCGAGCATTCCTTGGGATGGTGCAGTTCTCTGCACGATTCCTTCCAGACTAAGCAACTGTGCTAAGGCCACTACATCATCTGCTACAAAAAGATGTGGAATGGACGTGGGGAAAGGAACGGCAACGTGCATATGACATCTGCAAGGAAAACTTGACAAGTGACAAATTCCTTGTTCACTACGATACGACACACGAGATGAAACTTGCTTGTGATGTTTCAAGTTATGGTGTAGGTGCAGTGATCTCCCACATAATGAATGGCAGACAGGAATAACCTATTGCTTTTGCATCCCGCACCCTATCACAGAGTGAACGTAATTATGCGCAGATAGAAAAGGAAGCACTCAGCATCGTGTTCGGAATCAAGAAATTCAATCAGTTTCTTCTCGGCAGACCATTCACCCTAGTGACTGATCACAAGCCACTACTAGTGATACTTGGTCCCAAGTCAGCTATACCTTCCATGGCGGCACCAAGGATGCAGCGCTGGGCAATTCTGCTGTCCCAGTATGACTACAAGGTGGAGTACAGAAGCTCCAAGTGCAACGCAGTTGCAGATGCGTAATCCTGGTTGCCCCATGAGAACTCTGACGTGGGAAGTGAGAACTCAATCTACACACTGCAAGTTGTAGATGAAGACTTTTCAGTGACTGCCACAGATAATGCAGCAGAAACAGAGAAAGACATTGTGCTGAAGCGGGTCTATGAACATACATTGAATGGTTGGACTGAAATCTATAATGGATTGAACACAGTTCTGAACTCAGAGCTGAAGCCTTTCCATAATCGACGCCATGAATTATCATGTGAGCAGGGATGCATTGTGGGGTTACAGAGTGATTGTCTTTGAGAAACAAAATTATGAATGAATTTCATGCCGAACATCCTGGCATAGTAAGCATGAAGTCAATTGCCAGATGTTTTGTGTATTGTCCTGGTATTGACAGTAATATCGAATCACTGGTGAGCAAATGTAGTGTCTGCCAAAATTGCTGGAGTAAACCACCAATAACACCACTGCAACCCTGGTCATGGCCAAGTAGACCTTTTCAGAGAGTTCATGTAGAATTTTGTGAAAAGGGTAATGATCACTTTCTGGTGCTGGTAGATAGTCATTCCAAATGGATTGAGGTTAAACATATGGGGTCAAGCACTACTACTGAGGGTACCATAGATGAGTTGAGATCAATTTTTGCATGCCATGGTTTACCGGAAGAACTTGTTTCTGATAACGGGCCTCAGTTTCGTTCAGAACGGTTCAAAGAGTTCATGCAGCAGAATGGTGTAAAACACACACTTGTTCCCCCATACCATCCAGCCTCCAACGGGATGGCGGAAAGGTCTGTTAGAATTGTCAAAGATGCTCTCAAGAAACAGGTTTTGCAGGGTAGTTCAAAGCTAAGCATGAAACATCGTTTGGCTAGTTTCTTGTTGAAGTACAGAACCACACAGCACACAACACGGGTTACTCACCTGCAGAACTGTTGATGAAGAGAAGGCTAAGAATACGCCTAAGTCTAGTTCAACCCAACCCAATTTGGCCTTGAGAGTTGAGCAAAAACAGTTGTCAAAAACGCTATTTTGACTCCCACAAAAAAGGAGAGGTACTTCAAGCCAGTTGAGCAGGTTCGTGTTCTCAGTCCTCCCAACAAGTCCAGCCGAGACAAATGGGATGTTGGGAAAATAGTGGAAGTGTGTGGAACAAAAAGATACATAGTTGAAGTTGGAGATAGGATCAAAAGTGTTCATGTTGATTCCAGCCAAAGTAGAACCAAAAACTGAGCATGAAGTCCTAATCCCTGAGTTTTCACCTGAAAGTGAGTTGGAAGAGACCACTGTGATTGAAACACAAAGTTCAGTTAGTACAGACAAAGAAACAGATTCCTCTGGTCAAAGTCAGGGTACTAAAACAGAGCCAAACAAGCCAACAGTTGAGTCAACACCCAAACCTGTTACACCTATTACTGTTTGATGATCAGGTAGGATCCGTAAACCAGTAGTCAGATTAGATTTGTAAGATAAGTAACTCACTGTATAGGTAAAATGAAAATGTGTAGAAATGTAAAATAAATATAGTACTTTTATCATTTCAGATTTCATGAATACTGGTTTAAATCAAGTATTTCAACAACAAAATTGTAACTACTTAGATTTAATACTTAAAAAAAGGAGAGCAGTGTGTATTCATGCATATTAATGTATATGTTAATGAGGGTGTTGTATATAAGCAGGGAATGTTGGGTAATAAAACTCTCTCGTGATCTAGGCAACCTGCGTGTAAGTTGCTATTCATTCTGCCATCCGGAATATAACAGTGGTTTCTCTACCCACAGAGTAGTCGAACCTGGTGAATAATACCAGCATTTCTTTTTTTTCATATTAGACAAAAATTCTTCCATATCATGAATGGCTGGATGATGGAATTGATGGCTTTTTGGCCAAGTTTGTGCATGATACAAAGTTAAGTGGAGAGGCAGGTTGTGCGGATGAAGCAGGGAGTTTGCAGACGGACTTGGTTGGGAGAGTGGGCAAACAAGTGGTAAATGGAATACAGAGTAGCAAAGTGTATGGTCATGCATTGTAATTATCATTGCCACACAGAATGGCAAGTGGGAACATGGACCTGCTGCCTTTGCATTTCTTGTGATGGAGGTCATAGTTTCAGGACGAGTTGTCGGTGTTGAACTCTCATGCATTTTGCAGATGACAGGCACTGCCGTAATGGGGTGCCAATGGAGATGTGAATTAATTTTTGGTTAAGTTCATGTTCATGCTATATAGAAGCAGAATCAGGTCATTTGACTGATCGAGTCTGCTCCATCATTGGCTGATCTAATTTTCCCTCTCCACCCCATTCTTCTGCCTTCTACCTGTAATCTTTGATGCCCTCACTAATCAATAACCTATTAATTTTTTCAAAACCTATTGACTTTTAGAACATTTTCTATTTATATTACAGATATCCAGCTGCCATATTATTTGGCTTTTGCAATATTTAATCTGTTTTACATTGAAAATCTCAATGTCTCCATTTTTATGTGGAGACAGTATGTGGACAAATGTTGTCCTACTTCCAATGTAATAATTGTGTCCTCTATTCTGCTTTCCTCCACCAAAGGAAATAGTTTCTGTGCAACTGTCATATTTATTTAACTTAGATTAACTTAGATTTTAAATGTAGTATCCAGCTGGGGAATGAACCAGTATTCTGCATTTATCACTTGAGCGTTTGATGGCACTGGGCCTATACTCGCTGGAGTTTAGAAGGATGAGGGGGTACCTCATTGAAACTTATCAAATAGTGAAAGGCTTGGATAGGGTGGATGTGGAGTGGATGTTTCCACTAGTGGGAGAGTCTAGGACCAGAGGTCATAGCCTCAGAATTAAAGGTCATTCCTTGAGGAAGATGAGAATTAATTTCTTTAGTCAGAGGGTGGAGAATCTGTGGAATTCTTTGCCACAGAAAGCTGTGGTGGGCGTAATGGATATTTTTAAGGTAAAGATGGATAGATTCTTGATTAATATGGGTGTCAGGTGTTATGGGGGAGAATGCATGGATAAGATAGGATGGAGAGTTTGTTTTTTATGTGTACGTATGTGTGCATGAGTGAGTAAACATAGAAACAAAGAAACATAGACAATAGGTGCAGGAATAGACCATTCGGCCCTTCGAGCCAGCACCGCCATTCAATATGATCATGGCTGATCATCCAAAATCAGATACAAAATCATATATATATATATAATGTGTATGTGTGAGTATGTGTATATACATTCTGTTGTGCTGCTGCAAATGAGAATTTAATTGTTCTATCTGGGCACATAAAAATAAAACACTCTTGACTTGACTCTTGACTCCAGATCAGCCATGATTGGCGGAGTAGACTTGATGGGCTGAATGGCCTAATTCTGCTCCGATTACTTATGACAGATGGGGAGTTTGGTGTGGGCAAAATGAATGATGACGGAGAGCGACTGCTTGAGCTGTGTACTTACCATGACCTGTGCATCGACAACTCGTACTTCAAGACAAAGCCCCAACACAAGGTTTCATGGAGCCACCCACGCTCAAAGCATTGGCATCAACTAGATCTGATCCGAGTCAGACGTGCCGCCATCAAGAACGTTCTCCACACACGCTCCTACCACAGTGCGGACTGTGACACAGACAACTCCTTGGTGTGTTACAAGATCAGGCTGCAACCAAAGAGGTTTTACCGTACCAAGGGGCTGGGGAACCCCCGCATCATGCAACAGTTTGCAGAGGCTTTTGAGAGAGAACTTGGCACCTCGTGTCCTGGAGACTCTGCAACTGAGAGCTAGCTTTGGGAAGAAGACCTCGAAGGCACATGACTGGTTTGAGGACAAGTCGACTGAGATGACTCCCATCATCAAAGCCAAGCGTGCTGCCCTAGCCGAGTATAAGCGGTCAGCTAACGAGAAGAACCTGCAGATCCTCAGGGCTGCCAGGTGCATGGTTCAGCAGACTGCCAGGCATTGTGCCAATGACTACTGGGCACAGCTTAGTTAGGACATCCAGACGGCCGCCATAACAGAGAACATCAGGGGAATGTACAATGGCATTAAGAAGGCACTAGGACCAGTCCAGAGCAAGACAGCTCCCCTCAAATCCTCCACTGGGGAAGTAATCACAGACGAATGCCAGCAGATGGAGAGATGGGTGGAACACTACTCCGACCTCTACTCGAGAGAGAACATTGTGTCCCCCTCAACCCTTAATGCCATCGAGTGCCTGCCGACCATGGATGAGTTAGACAGGGAGCCGACGGTAGAATAATTCAGCAAGGCCATTGACAGCCTGGCCTCAGGCAAGGCCCCGGGCAGCGACGGGATTCACCCTGACCTGATCAAGCATTGCAAGCCAACCTTACTGCTTCCTTTGTATGGTCCTCTGCCAGTGCTGGCAAGAAGGAGCTGTACCGCAGGATATGAGGGATGCCACGATTATTACCCTCTACAAGAACAAGGGCGAGAGAAGCGACTGCAACAACTACAGAGGCATCTCCCTCCTCAAGGTCTTTGCTCGAGTCATCTCGATCCGCCTGCAGAAGCTGGCGGAACTTGTCTACCCAGAGTCACAGTGCGGTTTCCGAGCTGGAAGGTCAACAGTGGACATGGTCTTCTCCCTTTGCCAGCTCCAGGAGAAGTGCAGAGAACAACGGATGCCCCTTTATGTTGCTTTCATTGACCTCACCAAGGCGTTCGACCTCGTCAGCAGACTTGGCCTATTTCAGGCTCTGCCAAAGATCGGCTGCCCACCAAAACTGCAGAGCATGATAGAATCCTTCCACATCAACACGAAGGGGACAGCGCAGTTCAATGGCCGCTTCTCTGAGCCTTTTGACATCCACAGTGGCGTCAAACAAGGCTGTGCCCTCGCTCCCACACTCTTTGGGATTTTCTTCGCTCTGCTCCTGAAACATGCCTTCGTCACTGCAACAGAGGGGATCTACCTGCGTACTAGATCAGATGGCAGGCTCTTCAACCTCACCCGCCTCAGAGCAAAGACAAATGTACGTGAAGCTCTCATCAGAGACATGTTGTTTGCCGACGACGCAGCAGTTGTGCCCCACACCCAGCAGGAACTACAGTCACTGATGGACCACTTCTATCGGGCATGCAAGGACTTCGAGCTGACCATCAGCCTGAAGAAGATGAATGTCTTGGGGCAGGATACAGAGGCGCCGCCTGTCATCACCGTTGATGACTACAAACTCGATGCCGTCCATCAGTTCACGTACCTCGGCTCCACCATCACCAACAATCTCTCCTTGGACACAGAGATTGATAAGAGGATCAGGAAGGCAGCTACAACTCTCGCTCGCCTCACAACTCAAGTGTGGACCAACCCAAAGCTGATGGTGAAGACAAAGATAGCAGTCCACAACACTTGTGTCATCAGCACACTGCTGTATGGCAGTGAGACATGGACTACATATGCCAGACAGGAGAAAAGACTCAACACCTTCCACCTTAGAAGCATCCGCCGTATCTTGGGCATATCCTGGCAAGACAGAGTGTCCAACGCCGAGATCCTGTCTCCCTCTGCCCTTCCCAGTATGTACACTCTACCCAGGCAGCACAGACTGCGGTGGCTGGGCCATGTCCACTGCATGGAGGATGGCCGTATTCCAAAAGACATCCTCTATGGAGAGCTGACATCTGGGAGGAGAACCATCGGCCGCCCCCAGCTCAGCTACGTTACAAGGATGTTTGCAAGAGAGATATGAAGGCGCTCGACATCGATGTGGAGTCCTGGGAGAGCCTTGCAGCTGACCGCACGAGGTGGAGAGGTACCCTGAACCAACATCTCAAAACGGGGAAGAGAAACTGTTGAACGCAACGGCAGACAAGCGGGCACGCAGACAGGAGCGCTGGAACTTCAACAAACCACAGACCACACACAAATGTGACCTTTGCGACAGAGACTGGTCTCTTCAGCCACAAGCTACACTGCTCCAGCCGAGGCGTGTAGCAAGTGGCCAATAACAAGGATGCATCATCCATGGTCACTCATGACTGAGGGGGGCCTACGACTTATGACCTTATGTCCTTATGATCTTATGACTTCCTTTTTGTGCTCCATTTTACAATAAAGGTTAGTATTTAATTTCCTTTTTTAATTACTTCCCATACATTTGTGCCAGCATCAGCTTCAATGGATAAATTAATTTCCTTTCATATAAAATTTGCTTCAGCTCCCCTGCTTCCGCAATTAGTGCTTAACATGAGTTTCCCCAAATATTAATTAATCTTGGAAATCTGACAGCCGATTTTTTTACAAAGGATACTCAGTTCAGATTTGGTTTAGCTAGAATCATAGTCATAGAGTGATACAGTGTGGAAACAGGCCCTTCGGCCCAACTTGCCCATACTGGCCAACATGTCCCAATGATACTAGTCCCTCCTGCCTACGCTTGATCCATATCCCTCCAAATCTGGCCTATCCATATATCTGTGTAAGAAAGAACTGCAGATGCTGGTTTAAATCGAAGGTAGATGCAAAGTGCTGGAGTAACTCAGCGGGACAGACAGCATTTCTGGAAAAAAGGAATGGGTGACGTTTCGGATCTGAAGAAGGGTTTCGAACCGAAACGTCACCCATTCCTCCCGCCAGAGATGCTGCCTGTCTCGCTGAGTTACTCCAGCATTTTGTGCCTACCTATCCATATATCTGGCTAACTGTTTCTTAAACATTGGGATAGTCCCAGCCTCAACTACCTCCTCTGGCAGCTTGTTCCATACACCCACCAACCTTTGTGGGAAGAAGTTACCCCTCAGATTCCTATTAAATCTTTTCCCCTTCACCTTGAACCTACGTCCTCTGGTCCTCGATTCCCCGACTCTGGGCAAGAGATTCTGTGCATCTACCTCTCATGATTTTATACACCTCTATAAGATCACCCCTCATCCTCCTGCACTCCAAGGAATAGAAACCAAGCCTACTCAAACCTCTCCGGTTTGCTCAGACCCTCTAGTCTTGGCAACATCCTCATAAAGATATTTTATTGTTCTGCTGAATTTTGACTAAATGTTGAAAATATGATTTTAAACTCATGCAGCTATCTTTATGGTTCACTAGAAAAGTGGGACCCAACGGGAGGGCTTCACACGGGAGGGCTGGTCCCCCAACGCAATATTCCACCTCTCCACCAATTCCATTATTGTTGGCCAGTGGGGCGGAGGCTTTCTGGAGCGCTAGCATGGGTGTTGTGCGCCGAAAGGACTGGTTTCCAGAAGGCTAGTATGGACATTGTGGACACACACATACACACACACACGCACGCACACACACACACACACACACACACACACACACACACACACACACACACACACACACACACACACTTGTCCACATTTGGCCCATATCTCTCTAAACATTTTCTATCCATGTAACTTTCCAAATGTCTTTCAAATGTTGTTATAGTTTCTGCTTTATCTGCATTCTTTGGCAGGTCTTTCTATACACCCACCATGATGTGTGAGATAAAGTTGCCCCTTACTTACCTGGCAGGGTAGAATTGGTGGTCACGCTGGCCGCTCTCCCAGGATGAGACTATCCCATTGCACTTCAGCTGTGCTGATGCCTGTGATGTCCTCAAATGCAAGCTACTCGACTGCAGAATTTGTGGTAGTGGAGGACTGCGTTCGCACTTGAGGATGGCACAGTGGCACAGTAGTTGCTGCCTCATAGAGCCAGAGACCTCGGTTCGATCCTGACTATGGGTGCTGCCTGTATGGAGTTTGTACGCCTCCATGTGTCTGTGTGGGTTTTCTCCGGGTGCTCTGGTTTCCTGTCACAGTCCAAAGACATACAGGTTTATAGATTGTTCAAGAAGGAACTGCAGATGCTGGAAAATCGAAGGTACACAAAAATGCTGGAGAAACTCAGCGGGTGCAGCAGCATCTATGGAGCGAAGGAGATAGGTAACGTTTCGGCCCGAAACTTTACCTATCTCCTTCGCTCCATAGATGCTGCTACACCCGCTGAGTTTCTCCAGCATTTTTGTGTACCTTCAGGTTTATAGATTAATTGGCTTCAGTAAAAATTGTAAATTGTCCCTGGTGTGTAGGATAGAACTAGTGTACGGGGTGATCGCCGGTCAGCGTGGACTTGGTGGACTGAAGCCTGTTTCCGCACTGTATCTCTGAAATCTAAAGTCTCAGATTCCCATTAAATCTTTCCCCTCTCACCTTAAAATGGAACTGGAAGTTAAAAGACATTGCCCCTAAAGTCTGGCTTAAGGTAATAATGCCCCCGTCCCACTTAGGAAACCTGAACGGAAACCTCTGGAGACTCTGCGCCCCACCCAAGGTTTCCGTGCAGTTCCCGGAGGTTGCAGGTGGTTGCCAGAGATTGCAGGTAGTGGAAGCAGGTAGGGAGACTGACAAAAACCTCCGGGAACCGCACGGAAACCTTGGGTGGGGCGCAAAGTCTCCAAAGGTTTCCGTTCAGGTTTCCTAAGTGGGACAGGGGCACAAGGGTAATCTGCAGTCATACTTTTTTCTCAGCTTTAAATTCACTGTTTGATCCAAATTTTTACATGTAGAATATGTGTTGCAATGTATCATGGATGGCATCAAGTGCACATTTATGCTGACTGTACATGAGTTCTTGGATTTGATCCAGCTCTGCAGAACCAAGCGACTGATTAGAAAATATAGACACTGACAAGCTGGAAACTGGAAGCTATCCTTTTATACCAGTTCTGCAGAATGTTGCTTCCAGTCAGCTTGCAGAGGGAACAAATAATGGTTTAATTATGACTCTGGCAGCTAGTCTGCTTCACAGAGCCTCCCCTTGCATGCTAATGAATATATTATTGATCACATCACTGTAACATGATTTTGCATGAAAATATTAAGGCGAACAATAATATAGTTCTAGTACGCTATGTTAAAAAAGACTGAAAAATAAACTGGATCAAGTCACAGGGAAATTTAATGGATAAATTTCAATTATCGCAAGTAGGAAAAGTGGTTTCATGATAAACACAAAATGCTGGAGTTTCATGGATACATGTAATTTCATGTATTGTAGTAAAAATGTGTTGCGTGATTTTTTAATTCCCACAATATAAATTAGTTTAATTTTTCATGATTATAATTCATCTTCAGTTGGATATCAGACACTGTGGGATACTGGTGACAACAGTTGGAGGACATAAGAGTTTTAAGCAAGGATATTTATTCTAACTTCAAAAATAAAGAACTCCCTATATGCAATATTTATTTCATAAAATATATGCATGCCCAGGCATCGCAGTGTATACACCACATATACCTGTGTATATACTGCTGTGTATATACCACACACAAAGTACACAAGAGCGCAGCTAGTAAGCTGCTGTCTCATCACACTAAAAACCCAGGTTCAATCCTGACCTAAGATCTGTCTGTATGGAGTTTGCATGTTTCCCATGACCCTATAGATTCCCCCAATTCTCTAATCTCACAGATTGGTGTCAATTTGCCACTGTAAACTTCCCTTGATGTGTTAATATAGAACTTAGAACATAGGTTTAGATTTAGCTTAATTATTGTCAGATGCACCGTGTAGACACTTTCCGACTTATGTAATAGGCACCTTACATAAACTCATTCCTATATAAACAATTCACAATAGATGGTTCCGTTTCCTGAATGACCTGGGTTATTGCAACCGGAGGATGGCATGGGCTTCCCATCACCCAGGCACGCTGCTCTTCCAGTTTCAGCCACTGTTGGTGCGACACCGGGAAAGCGAACAAGAATGAGGGAGGAGGTGGAGAACATCCACCTTTCTTCACCAGCTGGATCATGCTCGGGTTGATGCGGCTGTTGTTGCGGCTCACTTTGGGGCCCTGGTTCCCAGTGCTTTCTTCAGGCCGCCCCCACTGACAGGGCATGCCCGGCCACCATGGGACTCCCTCCCCTCTCACCAACGGCCGCTTCTTCCTGTTGGCCGTCGTTGTGTTCACTCTGCACTCCACCTTCCATTGCTGCCTCCTCCTCCTCCTTCTCCTACCTGGAGTCGCCGAACTGTTCCAAGGTGGAAGGAGGAGGAGGTAGCAGTGAAGGGGGGAGTGGACAAGGCGACGGCCAACAGGAAGAATTGGAAGCTGGTGAGAGGGGAGGGAGCCCCATGGTGACCATGTCCTGTCAGGGGCTGTGGCCTGAATACAGTGCTGCCGGCTGGGGGCTATCTTGTGAGCCACAACAACGCTGCATCAACCGGCAGCTGGTGAAGATGGGCTCGCTGGGGCAGACCAGTGTCATCGGCACCCTGTTTTAAGGTGAAACAACACAAAGTGCCGGAGTAACTCAGCGGGTTAGGCAGAATCTCTGGAGAACATGGATAAGTGTCATTTCAGGTCGGGACACTTCTTCAGACAGATTCAGTCTGAAGAAGGGGGTTGACCCGAAACATCACCTATCCATTCTCCATAGAGCGGTCACAGTGGCACAGCGGTAGAGTTGCTGCCTTACAGCGAATGCAGCGTCGGAGACCCGGCTTCAATCCCAAGCATGGGTGCTGTCTGTACGGAGTTTGTGCATTCTCCCCGTGACCTGCATGGGTTTTTCGGTTTCCTCCCACACTCCAAAGACGCACGGGTTTGTTGGTTAATTGGCTTGGTAAATGTAAAAATTGTCCCTAGTGGGTGTAGGATAGTGTTAATATGCGGGGATCGCTGGTCGACACGGGCCCGGTGGGCAAAAGGGCCTGTTTCCGCGCTGTATCTCTCAACGAAACTAAAATCTAAACTAAGATGCTACCTACCTGCTAAGTTACTCCAGCACTTTGTGTCACCTTGTTCATTACCCAGCATCTACAGATATTTGTTTCCGTGATTCCGACTTGCGTAAAATCTGAATTGCATAAAGTGTTTGCAGAATGTAACCCTCATGTACATTGAGGAGTGTCTGAACAGTGAAAAGCTTTATTTTGCATGTTATCCAAGCAGTTCTTCAGAAAGGTTGCCTGACCTATTGGGTTACTCCAGCACATTGTGTCTTCTTTTGTAAACCAGCATCTGCATTTCCTAATTTCTACCATATGCTTTCCATGGCGCATCAGTAGAGGTTTGTAAGAGTTATTGGAGAAATGCCTAATTTCCACAATCTGATTAGGAAGTAGACATTGGTGTGACATTCCCCCTCAGGAATGTTGGCCTTCCTGGCTGTTGTATCAATGTGGTTGGTCCACGACAGATCATTGGTAATATTTTTGCCTTAGAACTTGAAGCTCCCATGTATTTCCAGTGTAGTTTATTTAGTTTAGAGATACAGCGCGAAACAGGCCCTTCGGCTCATCGGGTCTGCGCCGACCAGCAATCTCCACACATTAACACTATCCTACACCCATTAGGGACAATTTTTATATTTACCAAACCAATTAACCTACAAACCTGTACGTCTTCGGAGTGTGGGATGAAACCGAAGATCTCGGAGCAAACCCACGCAGATCACAGGAAAGAACGTACAAACTCTGTACAGACAGTACCCGTAGTCAGGATCGAACCTGGGTCTCCGGCGCTGCATTCGCTGTAAGGCAGCAACTCTACCGCTGCTCCACCATGACCGTTCTGCACCATTGATGCTGATTGGGGCATGTATTCCACCATGCTTCCTGAGGTGAATAATTAGCTCCTTCGTCTTGCTGACACTGAGGGAGAGATTGTTGTCCTAACACAATGTTACAATGTTCTCTATCTCCTTCCCAAACTCTGTCTCGTCATTGTTCGAGATCCGGCCCACCACAGTGGTGTCATCTGAAAACGTGTATCAGAAAACTTGTAGATGGAGTTAAGCCAAATTTGAGAATAGTGCAACTCCAGAATAGGCCCTTCGCACAACAGCATCTGTGCTGAACATGATGTCAATACCAACTCTTATCTGACTGCACATAATCCATATCTTTAATTCCCTGTATATCCATGTGCCTATCCTAAAGTCTCTTAAATGCCACCTTCTTATCAGCTTCCACCACCACCACTGGAAGCACATTCCAGGTACTCACCACTCTTTGTGTAAAAAAACTTGCACTGCACATCTCCTTCAAATCTTGCTCCTCACACATTAAAGCAATGGCCTCTGGTATTTGAAATTTCCATCCTGGGAAAAGGGATCTAACTGTAGCTGTAACTGTAGCTACTCTAGCTGTGTCTCTCGTAACGTATACTTCTATCAGGTCTACCCTAAATCTTCAGCATTCCAGCAAAAACTATCCAAGTCTGTTCAATCTCACCTTATAACTCATGCCTACTAATCTAAGCATCATTCTGGTAAACATGCTCTGCACCCTTTCCAAACCTTCCACATCCTTCTGCATTGGGGCAACCTGAACTGCAAACAATACTTCAAATGCAGCCTAACCAAAGCCCTATAAAGCTGCATCATGAATACCTGACCAGTCAATGCCCCAATAAATGAAGGCAAGCATACCATATGGCTTCTTCGCTGCTCTATCTACTTGTGTTTAACTTTCAGGGAGTTATGGACTTGGACCCTAAAATCCCTCTCTATACATCAATGCTGTTCAGGGTCTTGCCATTATTTGAGGATTTTTCCTTTACATTTGACCTCCCATATAACCATATAACAATTACTCCCAAAGTGCATCACCTCACAATTGATCAGGTTGAACTCCAACTGCCATTTCAGTACCTTTATCCACTTAATGCACTCCAAAAGCCCCAACACCTCCAATTTCTTAATCTCAAACTGCCCTTGCATATTAGTATTCTCCACACCGATCTCACTGTCCCCCATATCCTTCTCCTTGTTGAAAACAGATGCAAAGTACTCTTTTAGTTCATCACCTACATCCCCTTACTCAAATTAACAAATTAACTCTTTTATCCTTGAGTGGTCTGACCTTGTTACCTTCTCGTTTTTAATATGTATAAAAATCCTTGGGATTTTCTTTAATCCGACTCACCTCGACCCGAAACGTCACCCATTCCTTCTCTCCAGAGATGCTGCCTGCCCCACTGAGTTATTCCAGCATTTTATGTCTACCTTCGATCACCAAAGCTAATCCTGGCCCCTTTTGGCCCGTCTATTGCTTGCTTAAGTTATTTTCTCTTTGCTTTTATATTCGTTAAAGACCCTGTCTGATTTCATCATCTTAATCCTTGCATATGCTTCCGTTTTCTTCTTGACCAAATTCACAACCTCTCTGGCCATCCAAGGTTCCGTTATTTTGCCATCATTATCCTTCCTTGTTACTGGAATATGCCGGTCCAGAATGTTGTTGGCGACTGGTAGAATCTGGGGAGTTGATGGGAAAGAGGGGAGATTAGTTTATTAGGGAATTTTGTGGTGAATGGTGTTGCTCTGCAGACTGAGTGGGCCAAAATGCTTTTCCGTTATATAGGAAGGAACTATGGGAACAAAACACTGCATTCCCTTATTTGGAGTCTGTTGACCGACATCCTTAGTTGGTTTCCTCTCTTCAATTGTGTAATTGTCTCTGATGTTGTACTGGTACTGGAACTGAGGAATTCACAGCCTCTTGACTTGCCTCATCTCTATTCTGAGATTCTGTGGTTATATCTTCATTGACTTCAGACACAGATTTGACATCTCACATTGCTTATGCATCAACAGGTCTATCCCATTGAACGAGAAGTTCTCGATGTACTTCAATGAAAAACTGGAAACAATCCTTAATACAGGCATGACGCATCAGTGAACAAATCATGATATTTCTCACAAACTCCAATGTGTAAGTTGATCATTTATATCAATAAGCTAAATATTGTTGTAATATTGAGATCTCTTGCTCCTAAAATCTTGGGCTCTTTCTCACCCCCAAATTAAATCACTCCACTATTGGTAGCCTGATATAGGAGTAGATAGGATATATTGCCCTGAGAGACCATTTGCCTCAAAGTGTCTCTGCAGGTGTTCATTGCTCCACGTGAAACTCATTCCATCGTTTCTTATCTAATCAGTGTTACCCTTTATCCCAGTCTCTCTCAGCTTCATGCATTTCCTTCTCCTGCAAATGCCAAGTGTCTTATTTCGGGAATTTCCTCCCCAAACTTCTCCATTTCTTTACCCTTCAAAACATCCTCTTTGAACAAGCTTTTGGTCACCTGTGCAAATATCCCCGAGCCCTTTGGCTCAAAGATACATTTTGTGAACCCAACCGTTCATATTTTTGAATCTATTTCCTCTTCATATTAGTCAGAACAGATACCAAGGTTTTATGGGAAAATGCTGGCAGATTTTATAGAATTCCCCGCTTATACAGTGCTAAACTTGGGATTCCTATGCAAAACTGTTGATGCCTTGATATTGCTGGTTGCTCAGTCATAAAGACAAACAGCACAAAATTAGACCCATCAAGACCCCACCAACCTTCAAATACCATACTTTACACTAATCCTACTTTATTCTTTCTCCCTGCAGTCTCATCAATCCCTTCCCAGACTCTATCTCTTACCCACACACTAGTTACAATTAACCTAACAACTTGTGCATTTTGGGGGGATTTGGAAGGAAAACAGGAGTTTGATTCGGAATTGCGGTGCTGTCTGTGTGGAGTTCACACATTCTCGCTATACCTGTCACAGGGAGAATGTGTAAATCCACAGAGACAGCGCTGCATTTCAGGTTGGAATTCCTGTCATTGGAGCTGTGAGGATGCAGTTCTACCACTGGAGCCATCATCGAGCATTATCTGGCTGCACCCTGATGTTGGACTGATGGAATCCACTGAACTGGCACAAGGATTTTGAAATCCTTAGCATTTACATTGGGGAATCAACCTGAAGAATCTTTGGTAGTTTGGACCCAACATATTCATTTGAATGAAAGTCTATGGGGGCAAAAGTTGCAAATAATTGTGATAATTTTCACTTTGTGGAGACAGTGCATGGCATGAGTCACTTGATGCGTTAGTGATTTTTGTGTTACTGTGGCTCTCTGCTGGGGAGCTGCAGGATTAGCAGAGAACAGTCATAAATTGAGAGATGACTCGGTGTCAGCCCGTTATGCAAGTTCAGCTTTATCGGGCTCTCATCTAACAGATAACCATATAACCATATAACCATATAACAATTACAGCACGGAAACAGGCCATCTCGGCCCTACAAGTCCGTGCCGAACAATTATTTTCCCTTACTAGCACACATATCTGGTGACTCAATACTTAAGCAAAATGATAAACTAAAAGTTAATGCAGGTGACGTTAGAGTGGAGTTCTTAACATGCCACATCTGATTCTTCTCCTTACAATTGGAATGGAATGACTAATCTTTTTATATTAAACAAGTTAATAGCAAAAGCAAATAAAGATGTTCCCAAACCGGAAACCCTGGATGAACAAGGAGGTTCAGGATCTGCTAAGGGCACGCAACAATGCCTTTAAATCCAGGAACACTTCTGCCTACAGTGCGGCCAGGTCGAACCTGAACAAAGGCATAAAAAAGGCCAAAGACATCCACAGGCAAACGGTGAAGACCACTTCAATACCGCGGACACCAGAAGCATGTGGCAGGGTGTCAGGGACATCACTGACTACAAGAGCAGCCCCGCCTGCCCCCACGGTGATATCACACTGGCCAACGAGCTAAACACCTTCTTTGCCCGCTTCGAAACTGGCAACACCACCAGGAGTGGAATAACCCCGGCCATGGCGGAGGGACAGGCCTTAACACTGAGCACTCAGGAGGTACAGTGCGCTCTGCGTAGGATCAATCCATGCAAGGCTGCAGGCCCGGATGGAGTCCAGGGAAGGGTACTAAAGGACTGTGCTGTACAGCTGGCGGAGGTATTCACGAGAATCTTCAATCTGTCTCTATCTCTGGCAATGGTCCCCAAGTGCCTGAAAACAGCCACCATAGTGCCGGTGCCGAAAAAGTCTAAAGTCACCAACCTGAACGACTACCGCCCGGTTGCCTTAACTCCAATACTAATGAAGTGCTTCGAAAGGCTGGTCCTCTCCCACATCAAATCCAGCATCCCTGCCTCATTGGACTCTCATCAATTTGCATACAGGGCAAATAGATCAACAGAGGATGCCATCTCTCTGGCTCTTCACACTGTCCTGACTCACCTGGATAGACAGGGCACGTACGTGAGGATGCTCTTCATTGACTATAGCTCTGCATTCAATACGGTCATCCCCACCAAGCTCACCACCAAACTCCACCAGCTAGGCCTCAGCTCACCGATATGCGATTGAATCCTGAACTTTCTGACGAAGCGACCGCAGGCAGTGAGACTGGGCCCGCACCTGTCCTCCACTATCACCCTGAGCACCGGCACACCACAGGGCTGTGTACTAAGCCCCATGCTCTACTCCCTCTTCACTCACGACTGTGTTCCTGCATTCGACACCAACACCATCGTGAAGTTTGCAGACGACACAACAGTGATTGGGCTGATCACCAACGGTGATGAAACAAAATACAGAGCGGAGGTGCAGAACCTGGCGGACTGGTGCGCACGTAACAACTTGTCACTAAACACCTCCAAGACCAAGGAGCTGATTATTGACTTCAGGAGGTCCCATAATGGAGAATACGCCCCAATCTCCATTTACGGGGAAAGTGTGGAGAGAGTGTCCAGCTTTAAGTTTCTGGGCACTCACATTTCTGAGGACCTCACATGGTCCACCAACACCGCTGCGCTGGTCAAGAAGGCACAGCAACGACTGTTCTTCCTGAGGACATTAAAAAAGACTGGTCTGCCCCAACAGCTGCTGACAACATTCTACCACTGAACCACAGAGAGCATATTAACGTATGGCATCTCTGTGTGGTATCTCAGCTGCACGGAGGCGGAGAGGAGAGCTCTTCAGCGCGTCGTCCACAGAGCGCAGAGGATCATTGGGACACAGCTACCAGCCTTGGAGGGCATCTACCACACACGGTGCTTCAGGAAGGCCATCAGCATCCATAAAGACTCCTCACACCCTTGTAACGGACTGTTCGAACTACTTCCCTCCGGCAGACGTTACAAGGCCTTCTACGCCCGAACCTCCAGACTCAGAAACAGCTTTATTCCCAGAGCTATAGCGGCTCTGAACCGGCCCTGCTGAGTGCCCCCCATCCCCCCTGGACTGTCTCCCTCGGATGGTCACGTCACACAGCTTATTTATTTATTTTACTCTTCTTTTACATCGGTTGGAAGCTGCATACTAAATCTCGTTGCACTGAAGTGCAATGACAATAAAATATATTATTATTATTATTATTAAAATCTGGTAAAATAGAGAACATGTTAAAAATTAATAGAACAAGATCACCAACAATCATTTCCATTTTACATATTACTCTCACAAGACTCCCAGAATCCCATGGAAAGACAGCAGTAGTGTGTGAGCCTGTGTGAGCATGCTATAGCCATACCAGCCAACACGTACATCTGCACCTCGGCCTGCACTTTGCTGACATTCGTACTTCCAGCAGGGGTCACCAAAGAACAAATTAAAACTTCATCTGCACAATCCAGGAAACAGCAAAGACAAAGAGCTGGAAACATTTGCTGGCAATTAACATCGTTAATTTTGCATATTAACCTGCTTATTGTATGTGGGGATGCTGCTTGTCTGCACCTTCTTTCTGCATGTTCTACTTACATTTGAATGGAATGGTAAATCTGACTTTAATTGTAAAACCTATTAATTTGAAAGTAAATTAGTGGGCATTTAGTTTAAAGATACAGGGTGGAAGCAGGCCTTTCAGCCCACCGAGTCCGCACCGACCAGCGATCGCCGTACACCTGCACTATCCTACACACACTAGGGACAATTTACATTTACCAAGCCAATTAATTTACAATTAATTTTAAATTAATGTAAAATCAATTTAATATTCTGCTTGGGGAGCCTGCATCCTGGGGGCATGAACATTGAATTCTCCCAATTTTGTTAGCCCTTGCTGTCTCCTCCCCTTCCTCAGCCCTCGGGCTGTCTCCTCCCATCACTCAGCCGTCGGGCTCCTCCTCCTCCTCCTCCTTTTTCCTTTCTTCTCCCCTCCCCCACCCCCCATTAGTCTGAAGAAGGGT
This sequence comes from Amblyraja radiata, assembly GCF_010909765.2. Taxonomy (NCBI): domain Eukaryota; kingdom Metazoa; phylum Chordata; class Chondrichthyes; order Rajiformes; family Rajidae; genus Amblyraja; species Amblyraja radiata. Next base: position 102,085,333 of record NC_045956.1, on the reverse strand, counting down.
TTCGGCCCGAAACGTTGCCTAATTCCTGCTGCACCCGCTGAGTTTCTCCAGCATTTTTGTGTACCTTCAATTAATTTACAAACCTGTTTATCTTTGGAGTGTGGGAGGAAACCAAAGATCTTGGAGAAAACCTCGTGGTCACTGGGAGACCGTACAAAATCTGTACAGACAGCACCCATAGACGGGATCGAACCCGGGTCTCTGGCGCTGTAAGTGCTGTAACCTGTAAGGCAGCAACTCTACTGCTGCGCCACCATACCGCCCTAGTTGAGTTGAGTTTATTGTCATATGTACAAGTATGGTGAGGTACAGGTACAATTTAAATCATGCTTGCAAAAGCATCACGGGTACATAGACTCATAACACATAGAAACATAAATTGTATATTGATTTTAAATGAATTCACATAAAATCTGCAAGTCATTAAAAGAGAAAGACATTAGTGTAAAACACAACAAGAAAAACAAATCCATCGTAGTGCAAGACAACAAATCCACAAATCTAAACAAATCCATCGTAGTGCAAGAGGAGGGTGCCCCTCCCATTGGTACGGAACATTTGCATTTTGCAGCTTGAAATTGTGCAATATGGTGCATACTGTAGCGAGTCTTATAACTTACACTTGAATGCAATATATATGTTTTAAATTGGATTGGAGCGTTTTTGAAAGGGGGGAGGCTGTGCGATCACTGATCACTGGCCTTTCTTAGTTTTGCAATAGAGAGTGGTGATTGCCTGGAACACGCTGCCAGGAGGCAGGTGTGATGGCAGCATTTGAGGCTTTTAGATAGGCACATGGATATGTAGGAAATGGAGAGATGTGGATCAATGGCAAGCAGGTGAGTTGAGGTGAGATTAGTTTATCTTGGCATCATGTTTGGCACAGATATTGTGTTCCTGTGCTGCATTTTTCTATGTTCGATATCTGGATGTTGGGAGATCAGTCGGTGGAAGTGGCATCTGCAGTTCAGTGGGTGTCAGATGTCATTATCTGGAGGAGGGATTGGGAGAATCGGTGAAGGAAGATGTTTTAATTAAGGTAAGTAGAAGGACCTACCTGAGCCAAGTTCCCATCTTCAGGGAAGAAGGACCTGCTAAATCGTGCTTTTGCTATTGAGAACTGATTATTCTGAAGATGCTCAATATCAGGCGCATCTCAAAAATCGAGTTAAATAATTTCTACGACAATGCTCTAGAGGAGATGCTCCAGAGCCAATGCTCTAGAGGAGGAGCATTGTGCAGGGGAACGGTGTTACGGTGTCCAATTTGTGGCTAGACATGCCCAGTCGTATTTGTGGAATGGAGTGCTTCAATCCCAAGATCATTATAAATGCTCTCCCCTCTGGAAAAAATACATTTTTTATATGCATAGTGTTGGGAAACACAGTCCTGCCCAAACCTGAGAACTGTTTCTTCAAATAAACTGGATAGTTAGGGCAAAGGACCCCACTTACTTTTTGGGGGGGAAATAGCATTTGTATCTGTGCCAAGACTGGGATGAAATACGTGTTTCATATAAGGACCTAGTTCATTCTATTTTTTTCAATTCACTTCATGCAGCTTTTCTTAACCATTATTCTGCATTCATGTGGTTATTTGTCAGTTTGATTAGCTAAATAACTTCTTAAAAAGTTATTGGGAAAAGAGTAGGAATGAACTGCAGATACTGGTTTAAACCGAAGATAGACACAAAATGCTGGAGTAACTCAGCAGGACAGGCGGCATCTCTGAAGAGGAGGAATGGGTGACGTTTCCGGTCGAGACCCTTCTTCAGACTGATATCAGGAGAGAGGGAGGTTTATTAGGAAAAGGGATTTAACTTTGGATAAAAAAGGTTTTATTGGATTTTGGCCAAAAGTAGCAAATGGGATTAGATCATGTAGGCAACTTCGTTGGCATGGACAATTGGGCAGATGGGCCTGTTTCTATGCTGTATAACTATCGTGATGGTTTTCCTGAATTTCACTGGTGCCACACAGAGAAAATTATGTCCCATAATCATAAACTGTTGCCCTATTTTTTATAGTGACAACGTTTTGAAGGGAGAGGTCCTGACCAGTAACCCAGAAATGCAGGTTGGCCCTAATACCACAGTGTTGTTAATGATAGGCCATGTCTGATGTTATTCATACATGGATCTCCTGTCAAACTAATAGTTTAGTTTAATTTATTATTGTCATGTGCACTGAGGTACAGTGAAATGTTTATTTGTTGCTTTTTGCAAATATTGACTCCTTGGAACATGAAGCTTTCAACCATCTCTTCAACACTATCAATGTATACTGGGGTATGTATACCACTTGCTTCCTGAAGTTGATCACAATCTCCATTATCTTGATGACATTGGGAGAAAGGTTGTTGTCTTGGCACCAGGTTACGAGGTTCTCAATCTCCTTCCTGTACTCCGTCTCGTCATTATTTGATATCCGTCCCAAAGTCGAGGGTCCAGTTGCAGAGGTGAGGGCTGACTCTTAAGTTCCATGAGTTTGGAGATGAGCTTGGATGGAATAATAGAAGCATGGAGAAACTCCAGTATATTCTTAACTTCAGTGTTGTAAAGTGCAGACATTCAAAGTCCTCTATTCTCTCACTGGAATAGTAGCCCAGCTAGCAGGCTTGGCTGCTTATCCAGCAACCAAGAAGCAGGTGGGTCGATGGGATCGTATCTGCCAAGGGGACTTCCTTTTACCAATCATTGCTCATACCTGCAGGAGAAGCCAAGAGATTCCATGGAATATCAGAGATTGGGAGGGAGCAGGGTGGTCAAGGTTGGTAAAATCTATGGGATGGGACAAGGTCAGATAAATTATGGAAGTGTGCAGGTTGGTTAATAGCTGAGCTTCTTACTGGCAATGTTTACTTCTCAGCAATTTTTGAGGTTTCAATCAATCAATCAATCAGTTTTATTCGTCACATTACACATAAAATGCAAGTGAAATTAATTTGCCAGCAACGGTACAATGAAAAAGAACACACATAAAACACAACAACAAAAAAATTTAACACAAACATCCACCACAGCATTCATCACTGTGGTGGAAGGCACAAAATGTGGCCAGTCCTCCTCCATTTTCCCCCGTGGTCGGGACCTCAACCCTCCGCAGCCGCCGCTGCGGGCGTCCAGATGAGTAGACGGAAGTGGCGGTGGCGGCGATACAGCTGCGGCTCGCCTGCAGTCTGTCTGTTTTTATGTCGTTTTTTTTTGTCTAGTTTAGTAATTTTTTTGGTTATTAGGTGGTGTTATGTGTGTGGGGGGAGGGTGAAACTGAGCTTTCTGTCTCTCGGGGGAATGCGACTTTTTGTCGTATCCCCCTTCTCTTCCCCCGTCTGCGCTGAGGCCTAATGGCGGAGCTGGCGGCCTCCAACCTGCGACCGACCTCGAGGGTCCGGAGGTAGAGCCAGCCAGGACTCACCAACGCGAGGCTGGCCGTCTTCGAGCTGTGGCGACGTCCGGGTAGCAGCACGACTCGGCGCTCCGGTGAGGGCGAACGGTGCGGGGCTGAGACACTCCTGTGCGGCCGGCACGGCTACCGGCTGGAAGGCGCTCCCGTGTGAGCAGCCCGGTGCGGGGCTGAGACGCTGCCGTGAGGGCGGACCGGCTACCGGCTGGAAGGTGCTTCCGTGGGGGCAGCCCGGTGCGGGGCTGAGACGCTGCCTTGTGGGCGGCCCGGTGCGGAGCGGAGACGGTGCTACGGCGGCTGAGGCGGCGGCGACCTGGATCCTGGGCTCGGCCGCGGGCCGGTGGAGGACAATGTCGGGAGCTCGCAGGTCACAGGCTGGTGCCTGTTTTCCGGAGCACCCGTTGCAACAGCTGCGGGCAGCTTCGACAACCCCCCGGGCCGCCATCGCCCGGTGGGGTATCGCCTCGGCGCAGAGGGAGAAGAGGAGGGAAGAGACAGTAACTCTAAGACTTTTGCCTCCATCACAGTGAGGAGGTGTTTGGTGAACTCACTGTGGTGGATGTTAATTTGTGTTTATTGTGTTTTGTTATTATTACATGTATGGCTGCAGGCAACAGCATTTCGTTCAGACCGAAAGGTCTGAATGACAAATAAAGGATTCAATAGACAAGGTAAAAAGTCCAGGTAAGTCTGGAATCGGTGCCTCCCCACTGGAGACCGCGGCTTCAGGTTGGTGTAGGCCACAGGCTGGTGGTCAAAGATTTAAAGTTCCCGCCGCGCCACAGCCAGAAGCACCACAGAGCCGGCGGTCGAAGCTCCCCTCCAGGGATCCCCGGCGAGGAACCCCGCTCCTGATGGAAGTCCACTCTGCGCCCCCGGTAGAAGTAGGCCGCAGGCCGGCGGTCAGAGCTCTTCTCCTCCTGGGTCTCTAACAAGGGATCCCATGCCCAGGACGCCGCGCCGGCTGGAGCTATGCAGACCCCGACTTCAGGCTGCCGCGGGCCAGCGAACGGAGCGCTCTCCTCCGGCGAGCCCCGGCGAGGGCTCGCCCGCTCCGCGACCAGAGTCCACGCTGCGCCCGCAGCTGAAGCCCCGGGCACGTCTCTGGGAAAGGCCGCACCGATCCTCGATGTTAGGCCACGGGGGAGGCGACCTGGAAAAAGTTGCCTCTCCGTGGAGGAGGCGACCGAAGCGGTTTCCCCCTTACCCCCCCACACCACCCCCCACATAAGACACACAAAGAAACATCAAAAACAAACATTTAAACACACTAAAAAAAAAAAAGTTGAAAAAACTAACGTGCTGCGGGCAGGGCTGACGGCTTGCAGTGCCCCCCACCGACCAATTTAAAATTACACTTGCAAGTTCATAGCCCCCATAACTACTAGCTACATTGCATCGATGAGTACATTCCTATCTTCTGCATGCTACAACACTGAACACTGGGTGGCACGGTCTAGTTGCTGCCTTACAGCACTTACAGCACCAGAGACCCGGGTTTGATCCATGTACGGAGTTTGTACGTTCGCCCCGTGACCGCATGGGTTTTCTCAGAAATCTTCAGTGCTCCCATGCTCCAAAGACGTACTGGTTTGTAGGTTAATTGGCTTGGTGTAAATGTAAATTGTCCCTAGTATGTGTAGGCTAGTGTTAATGTGCGGTGATCACTGGTTGGTTTGGACTCGGTGGGCCAAAGGGTCGACTTCCACGCTGTATCTCTAAACTAAACCTAACTTAAGAATGCACTGAAGCTCCTCCATTCTATCGCTGGACTCAGCAGTGAGTACAGTTGTGCAGTGGAGCAGAGCTGAGGAATTGGATTCCTTCATATCGAACCTCCAAACCTGCACCAGTCACAGTTAGCATGTGCAGTATGGCCATGTTCAACAGAATGGGATTTCTAAATGCAGGTTTGTGGTTTGTTTTTCTTTTATCTAATTCATCTTATTGTCTTTAATTTCCATAACCTAAGCATGTTACTTTTTTAAATATTGCAGATTAATATTAACCTTGTTAACTTTCTTAAGTCTATTTCAATTGCCTATAAATATCAATTATCAACGATAGAAGTAGCTCAAAAGACATCACAATTTGTCAAAAGACAATTAGGTTGGTTGTGGTGCAGAGGCTCAGGAGCTGCTGTCTGAGGTCGAGTCACCGCTAATGGACGGCAGCACTTTGCAGGTCAGTTGCAGCAGCAAGTCCATGAGATTGATTGGACTTGTAAAAATGTAAAATATTAGTGTAGCTGTGGGAATAGCACAGGGAAAAAGTGCAAGAGGTGTATTGGTTCCAACAGGATCTGGCTGCCTGTGACCTACTGTGACCTTCAGTGTCAGGTTTGGTTTTCATTAAGCTTCTACTCTCTCCCACAAGATATTTTACTTTGCTAAATATTCTTCCATAAGGTTGAAGTTGTTTTTGTCGGTGAATATATTTTTGCGGCTGCATAAATCATACAGCTTAGAAGTGCTGCCTGCATTTGTGGTCGGGATGCACGGATTTTTCACGAGATTTAATTTACAGATGTTTCTACTATTTTCTATAATGTTAATGCTAAAGAAGAAAATCAACAACATTGCCTACCACTCCTTCTTTCCCATTGTTTACAATTTGTCTTCACATTTTTGAAATGACTATGATTGGGATTCATTGCATGTACATGTGCCTCTGCTTCAACTATGCTATTTAAAATAATTTCCAGATGTTACATGGATCCATTTCTTCATTGTAATGTAATAAATACAGACTTCCTAGTGCTTTCAAGGAACAGTACTTCCACCAATCTACTCCCAATAGGAAGCTGTGGGTAAAGAATATTTAGGTAAAACCTAATGAGCAGATGAGCAGTTCTTTAACACCCATTCCCATTCATTGCAAATTTATGCTGGGACCACAAGACTATTGAATTTATCCCTTGCTATAATAAGGGCAAGCAAAAAATCTCAGGATGTAATAATAATAATAATAATAATAATAATAATAAATACTTTATTGATCCCCTCAGGGAAATTCAGATGTCCAGAAGCTCCCAACCAACAAACCCACAGATTCAAAACGAACGCAGACAGAAAATACATAGAATACAATGTGGACACTACCTGAGAGCAATAAATACTTAAAAAGACCAATAATTAACAGTTAAAAATTAGTAATTGCAAAATGCATCCCCCTACAGCCTAGCGGTCCGAATTATAAAATCTAATGGCTGCAGGGGTGAAGGATCTCCTGAACCGCTCCGTTCTACAGGGCAGGGAGAGGAGCCGGTTGTTGTTCCGAGTGCTCTTTTGACTCTCCAGAATTATATGGAGGGGATGCCCGGGGTTTTTCAGGATGACCTGCACCTTGTGCCTCATACGCCTCTCAAGCACCTCCATCCCAGAGTCTACTCTCCCCTCCAGCACTGAGCTAGCTCGATTAACCAGTTTGACCAGCTTCCTATTGTTTTTTGCACTAATGCTGTTGCCCCAGCAGACAACAGCGTAGAAAATAACGCTTGCAACCACTGTGTTGTAAAACATGTGCAGCATATCCTTACACACATTGAAGGATTTGAGCCTTCTGAGGAAAAAGAGTCTGCTCTGGCCTTTTTTGTAGAGGGAGTCAGAGTTGACAGACCAGTCCAGTTTGTTGTCAAGGTGCACTCCAAGGTATTTATATGTCTGCACCACCTCAATGTCAGCCCCTGCAGCGTTGACCGGCTGAAGGGGGAGCTTGGACCTGCCAAAGTTAACCACCATCTCTTTAGTCTTTGTTGTGTTCAGGGTGAGACAGTTCTCTTCACTCCAGGCACAAAAGGCACTGGTCAAGTTCCTGTATTCCTCCTCCTGCCCGTTCCTTACACATGCCACAATCGCTGTATCATCTGAGTATTTCTGTACGTGGCATGTGTCAGACTTATAGTTAAAGTCTGCTGTATACAGGGTGAAGAGGAACGGGGCCAGAACCGTTCCCTGTGGGGCTCCAACATTGCACACCACTGTGCCAGACACACTGTCCCCCAGCTTGACAAACTGTGGTCGACCCGTCAGGTAGTCGTGTATCCAGGAGATAAATGTGGAATCCACCCCCATCTTCTTAAGCTTGTCATTCAGAATCAGGGGTTGGATGGTGTTGAACGCACTTGAAAATCTTTCAGCTTTCAGCTGACATTTGTAAACTAATATGTGGAATTATTAGGATAGGAACTGATTTGTAATTTGAGTGGCCTTGTAACTAAATACCTAGGGAATAATAACATTTGGAACCGTTATGAATATGAAACCGTGATCAGGACTAGTCCTCTCTCAAATTCATCTATATAATTTTAAAATTTTGGCAAAAAAGTTGACCATTTTAGTCTGGATTCCAGGATGGTTTCTTTTTTTGTAATGTGTGTTTGAGCTGTTCCGTACTATTCCATTATTTCCAAAATATTGTAATTTTTAAAAAAACAGCTTGGTACTTAGATAAAATAAAATTGCTGTATGGCTGGATTGTACAATGACAAAACAGAAAAAAGTTATACATGAAGGGGGTAAACTGGTGGGAGAAAGGAGTCTGGGGAGATGGTGTTGAAGATGTTTTTGGTTGCAGTGAAGGTACAGGGAAGGTTAGATTAATCTGGGAGATATTGCATGAGAGCTACATTTATTACAATACAATACAATCAGTTATATTCGTCACATTGCACATAAAGTGCAAGTGAAATGAATTTGCCAGCAGCGGTACAATGATAAAGAACACACAATACACAATAAAAAATTAACACTAACATCCGCCACAGCATTCATCACTGTGGTGGAAGGCACAAAATGTGGCCAGTCCTCCTCCATTTCCCCCCGTGGTCGGGAACTCAACCCTCCGCAGCCGGCGCTGTGGGCGTCCAGATGTACAGACAAGGTAAGTCCAGATAAGTCCTGAATCGGTGCTTCCCCACCGGAGACTGCGGCTTCAGGATGGTGTAGGCCGCAGGCCGGCGGTCGAAGATTTAAAGTCCCCGCCGCACCGCAGCCAGAAGCACCGCGGACCGCACAGCCGGCGGTCAGAGCTCCCCTCCAGGGGTGATGGTAAGTCCACGCCGGGCCCGCAGTAGAAGTTGGCTGCGGGCCGGCGGTGGTGGCTTCTTCTTCTCCCCGGGTCCCCCACGAGGGATCCCGGGCTGCAGACGCCGCGCCAGCTGGAGCTTCAGGCTGCCGGCTGTCGGCTGTGTGCAATCATAAAGATGCAAATAGAGTGGAAAGGCTAGGGTAGCAGGAAACTGCGGTGAGGATTATGGAGAATGAGGGGTCCAATGTATAATAAATGTGACAGGCAGTAAAATTCCTATACGCGTTTTGGGAGGAGTCCAAGGTTAAGGAAGAGCAAAATTGAGAGTTTAGAAGACTGGGAGAAGAGGTAGGAAAAGCCAGCCAAAAAAAATGAAGCAGAGGCCAATACTGAGCCCATGATATCATCTGTGCCCAAGATGAGGTGCTCCATACCACCGATGTCCTAATTCATTAGGTAATGGTGGTTCCCCTCTTCCTTGGGTCTCCTTGATATCCCATAGCTCCGCTATTGCTCTCCCTCCCCCAAGACGTTGCAGGGACAGAGTCCCCCTAGTCCTCACCTTCCACTCCATCAGCCTTCGCATACAGCACATAATCCTCCAACATTTTCGCCACCTCCAACGCGATCCCACCACTAGCCACATCTTCCCATCCTCATCCCTTTCCACTTTCCGCAGAGACCGTTCGCTCCGCAATTCCCTGGTCAGCTTGTCCCTTCCCACCCAAACCACCCCCTCCCCAGGTATTTTCACCTGCAACCACAGGAGATGCAACACCTGTCCCTATACCTCCCACCTCGACTGTCCAAGGACCCCGACAGTCTTTTCAGGTGAGGCAAAGGACTACTGTATATCGGCGAGACCAAGCACAAGCTCAGCGATCGTTTCGCTGAACACCTCCGCTCAGTCCGCATAAACTTATCCGATCTCCTGGTTGCTAAACACATTAACTCCCCCTCCCATTCCCACACTGACCTTTCTGTCCTGGGCCTCCTCCATTGTCAGAGTGTGGCCCAGTACAAATTGGAGGAGCAGCATCTCATATTTCGCTTGGGCAGCTTACACCCCAGCGGTATGAACATTGACTTCTCTAACTTCAATTAACGCTTGCTTTCCCTCTCCATCCTTCGTCCTTCCCAATCCTCTGACCAGTCTTGCCGTCTCCAACTACATTTTATCTCTGTTTGCTTTGTTGTTACCTCCTCCCAGCCAACAATGATCTATTCTATATTTTTCCTTGATCTCCATTCGATTGTACTATTTTCACACCTAACACTTCCTTATCTATGTATCTCCCTCTTCCTTGACATCAGTCTGAAGAAGGGTTCCGACCCGAAACGTCACCCATTCCTTCTCTCCAGAGATGCTGCCTGGCCCGCTGAGTTACTCCAGCATTTTGTGTCTATCCTGATATTCAACCTGTTTTTCTTTCACTTTGATTCAGCTGGAGACCTTTGTGAATGGGAGGGAGGAGGTGAATTGCCTGAAATGAAGGATGCTTTTTTTAAATTCGGTATTGGCCTGGGAAAAAATGTAAACAGTTAATTTATACCACTGCGAAAAGGTATGATGGTGACAGGAGGGTGATAACTAAGTAAGCAATTTTTTGCAACTTTACATAGGTCTATTGAAGGGGAGTATTATAGACATGCGGATATAATGAAAAGTTTGACCAAAGGATTGTGACCAAGAATCATGGTCACAAAGAATAAAGTTTGTTCGAAGCTTCGGTAATCATCCTATGTTGCTATCCTGGGTTGTTGACTTCATTGGAGAACCTAGTGTCAAGATGAGGTCATATTATTGAAATAATTCAGCTGTGTGGTCACTGGAAATGAGTGCGAGTTACACTCCTGGCAGGCATTGCAGAGGAACCCAGTGTGGTCAGCTGAGATATTTTGGAAAGAGATGGTTTACTGTTGCTGCCGGAAGCCTTCAGAAGTATTCCAGGTTGAGACTCAGATCCGGAGATTCACTTGAGCATCAGAATCCAGGCCATCGGACACTCCAAAGTTAGTAAGATGCCATGTGATACTACCCTACTGATCCTTTCAACTTTTATGGTACCTACAAAACCACTCATGTTCAAATTTTCAATCAATACAGCTTGGAGTCAGCTGGTTTTGTACCACATGTGTTCTGGCCCTGCTAGCAAAGATCCTATAGCGGAGCTTGCTAGTCCAAGTGTCACTTTTTTTGTTTAGTTTTATTATTGTTACGTGTACAGTGAAAAGCTTTTACTTGCATGCTATCCAGCCAAAGAAAATAGACAATAGGTGCAGGAGTAGGCCATTCGGTCCTTTGAGCCAGCACCGCCAATCACTGTGATCATGGCTGATCATCCACAATCAGTACCCCGTTCCTGCCTTCTCCCCATATCCCTTGACTCCGCTATCTTTAAGAGCTCTGCTAACTCTCTCTTGAAAGCATCCAGAGAATTGGCCTCCGCTGCCTTCTTGCGAAGAGAATTCCACAGATTCACAACTCTCTAGGTGAAAAAGTTTATCCTCATCTCCGTTCTAAATGGCCTACCCCTAATTCTTAAATTGTGGCCCCTGGTTCTGGACTTCCCCAACATCGGAAACATGTTTCCTGCCTCCAACGTGTCCAATCCCTTAATAATCTGATATGTTTCAATAAGATCCCCTCTCATCCTAAATTCCAGTGTATACAAGCCCAATCGCTCCATTCTTTCAACATATGACAGTCCCGCCATCCCGGGAATTAACCTCATGAACATACGCTGCATTCCTCAATCGCAAGAATGTCCTTCCTCAAATTTGGAGACCAAAACTGCACACAATACTCCAGGTGTGGTCTCACTAGGGTCCTGTACAACTGTAGAAGGACCTTTTTGCTCCTATACTCAACTCCTCTTGTTATGAAGGCCAACATGCCTTTAGCTTTCTTCACTGCCTGCTGTACCTTCATGCTAACTTTCAGTCACTGATGAACAAGGACATCCAGATCCCGTTGTACTTCCCCTTTTCCTAGAATGGCACCATTCAGATAATAATCTGCCTTCCTGGATAACCTCACATTTATCCACATTAAACTGCATCTGTCATGCATCTGTCCACTCACCCAACCTGTCCAAGTCACCCTGCATCCTCATAGCATCCTCCTCACAGTTCACACTGCCACCCAGCTTTGTGTCATCTGCAAATTTGCTAATGTTACTCTTAATCCCTTCATCTAAATCATTAATGTATATTGTAAATAGCTGCGGTCCCAGCACCGAGCCTTGCGGTACCCCACTAGTCACTGCCTGCCATTCTGAAAGGGACCCGTTAATCCCTACTCTTTGTTTCCTGTCTGCTAACCAATTTTCTATCCATGTCAATACCTTACCCCCAATACCATGTGCTCTAATTTTGCCCACTAATCTCCTATGTGGGACCTCATCAAAGGCTTTCTGAAAGTCCAGGTACACTACATCCATTGGCTCTCCCTTGTCCATTTTCCTAGTTACATCCTCAAAAAATTCCAGAAGATTAGTCAAGCATGATTTCCCCTTCGTAAATCCATGCTGACTCGGACCGATCCTGTTACTGCTATCCAAATATGCCGCAATTTCATCTTTTATAATTGACTCCAGCATCGCCCCACCACTGATATGAGGCTAACTGGTCTATAATTCCCTGTTTTCTCTCTCTCTCTTTCTTAAAAAGTGGGATAACATTACCTACCCTCCAATCCACAGGAACTGATCCTGAATCTATAGAACATTGAAAAATGCGTCCATGATTTCTAAAGCCACTTCCTTCAGTACCCTGGGATGCAGACCATTAGGCCCTTGGGATTTATTAGCCTTCAGTCCCATCAGTCTGCCCAACACTATTTCCTGCCTAATGTGAATTTCCTTCACTTTCTCCATCACCCGAGGTCCTCTGGCCACTGGCACATCTAGGAGATTGTTTGTGTGTTCCTTAGTGAAGACAGATCCAAAGCACCTGTTCAACTCGTCTGCCAATTCCTTGTTCCCCATAATAAATTCACCTGTTTCTGTGTGCTGTGTATGTGCCATCATCCATAAACAGCACCATGGCAATATATTTGTATGGAGGAGTTACAAAGGACAAAGGACAAAGGACATTTATTGTCACTTACACCAATTGGTGCAGTGAAATTTGAGTCACAATGCAACACACAAATAAGATAAACACAACACTATAGAATTTAACATTAAACATAAAAAAAACATCCCCCACAGCGGAATCAACGTTTCCCACTGTAAGGGAAGGCGACAAAGTTCAGTCCTCTTCCTCTTGTTCACCCGTGATCGGGGCCTATTGAAGCCTCCGCAGTCGCCACTACAGCGGCCCGATGTTTCAGGCCCTCTCGCCGGGATGATGGAACTCCGGCATCGGAAGAACACTCTCAGCGGCTTGGAGTTCCGAATCGGCCGCTTCCTACCGGAGACCGCGGCTCCCGAAGTCCACAGGCTGAGCTGGGCGGAGCTCCAACACTGGCGACCTCGGCAAAAGATCCCAGGGCTCCGCGATGTTAAAGTCAGCGCCGCCCGCGGCTGGAAGCTCCGCAGACCACACCTCCACGATGTTAGAGTCGGCATTCCCAGCACTCCGGAGCTCCAACATGGCGACCCCGGTAAGGTATCGCCTGCTCCGCAATGGTACTTCAGTGCTGTGCCGCTGCTGAAGCTGAAGCTCTGGCCGGTCTCCGGCAGGAAAGGCCGCGCCAATCCAGATGGTAGGCTGCGAGGAGGGGGCGAAGATGCGGCTCAGAGGAAAGACGCATCCTCGACCAGGTAGCCACCGTGAAAAACAGTTTCCCCCTTCCCCCCCATCCCCCACATAAAAAGACCAAAAGACCTCCAAACACAAAACGTTTTGACAAACTAGGAATAAAAAAGGATGAAAGGACGAACAGCTGCAGGCGAGGCTGCCACACTCGATGGCGCCATCAATCGAGTGACGCCACCAATCTAATGACTTCCAGAGTGATTGATAATCACACAAGGTGATAAGTTCCTCACTTTTTGTTGAAGCCAGAACATACACCTCCTGTAGCTGAAGCACCAGCAATGGCTTTGCAACAAAGGAAATGGCAAAGATTGTTGCTTGGGCCCCAACTATTCATGTTTATTTGAGGTCCCCACTCACTAGTCTGCTACAGCAGGGAAGAAACTGTACGTGAATCTTGTGGTATGTGCTTTCAAGCTTTTCTATCTTGTGCCCAATTGGAGAGGGAATCTGGTCCATAAAAATGTTGGCTGCATTCCCAAAGCTGCAAGTGTAGATGGAGTTGATATGGTGGGGCAAGGGGGGGGGGGGGGGGGGGAGAGGGTGCTCTGTGTGATAGCCTGGGCTACAGTATATCCACAATGGTTGGGGCATAGAACATAAAAGTTGGGATGTCATGTTGCAACTTTACAAAACTCTGGTTCGATTGCTTTTAGATAACTGTGCGTAGTTCCAATCACCACATGATGGAAAAGATGTGATTAAATTGGAGAGAGGGCAGAGGAGATTTGCCACGTTGATGGCTGGTGGGTTTTAGTTCAGTGGAGAGATTTGATAGGCAGGCCACGTTATCCCTAGAACAGGAGAGAGTGGGTTTAAGACACGAGGGAGAGGTTTTAAAGGGGATCAGTGAGGAACGTTTTTCACAGAGAGAGATTGATATTTTGTGCATGCTGCCAGATAAGGTGCAAGCGGCAGATACCTCCCTACATTTAACAGGCATTTGGACAGGTTCTTAATAGGAGGGTATGGAGAGATGTGTTCCTGATGAAGGCAATTGGGTTTTGTGTAGATGGGCGAGAACCAGGAGTTGCCATCTCACAGAAGGACTGAGATGAGGAGTAATTTTTTTAACTCATATAACCATATAACAATTACAGCACGGAAACAGGCCATCTCGGCCCTTCTAGTCCGTGCCGAACACTTACTCTCCCCTAGTCCCATCTACCTGCACTCAGACCATAACCCTCCATTCCTTTCCCGTCCATATACCTATCCAATTTATTTTTAAATGATAAAATCGAACCTGCCTCCACCACTTCCACTGGAAGCTCATTCCACACAGCTACCACTCTCTGAGTAAAGAAGTTCCCCCTCATGTTACCCCTAAACTTCTGTCCCTTAATTCTCAAGTCATGTCCTCTTGTTTGAATCTTCCCTACTCTCAATGGGAAAAGCTTATCCACGTCAACTCTGTCTATCCCTCTCATCATTTTAAAGACCTCTATCAAGTCCCCCCTTAACCTTCTGCGCTCCAAAGAATAAAGACCTAATTTGTTCAACCTTTCATGCTGACATTAGTAAAACTTTGGAATCATCTACACTGGACGTTCGTGTTGGCTCAACCTTTCAGTTCATTAAAAACAGAGATTTAAAAATATCTGAGTATTAAGGGAATCGGGGATATGGGATAGTATCAAAAAATGCCATTAATAGAAGAAATAGGAACACGAGCAGGTCATTTGGCCGTCGAGCTTGCTCCGCATTCCCTGGTGGACTGCAATAACTCTGGGAAGTAGTGAGTGAGACCCACTGGATCACCCTCGTGTCCACGTGGAGTCCAGTAACAGAGTGTGATTGGGTTGGTATTCCCTCGCACAGTGCTGAGGTGATCTATATCTCTTAAGGCCCCACACAGAAGATTAGTGGGCAAAATTAAAGTACATGGTATTGGGGGTAGAGTGCTGACATGGATAGAAAATTGGTTGGCATGCAGGAAACAAAGAGTAGGAATTAACGTGTCCCTTTCAGAATGGTAAACAGCAATTAGTGGGGTGCTGCAAGGACCGTAGCTATTTACAAGATATATCAATGATTTAGATGAAGGACATTAGATGAAGGAAGATTGCAACCTTCACGTGGTCCGCCCTGTTTCGACGAATGCAATCAACCCGGCGTGCACAATCAAATAAGATCAAATAGAACAAGTTGTCCTACAACTTTAGGCTGTGCACGCCATACGCAAGAAGAAGAAGTTTAGCAAATTTGCAGATGACACAAAGCTGGGTGGCAGCGTGAACTGCAAAGAGGACGCTTGGAGGTTGCAGGGTGACTTGGGCAGGTTGAGTGAGTGGGCACCACTCAATCTGGTGTTCTATCCCTCCTTTACGCTGACTCGTCTCCCCCAGTGATTCAACCAACCACAGCGCTGTCATTGTTGAATTTATAGATGGTATTGAAGCTGTGCTTAGCCACAGAGTCATGGTTGTAGAGAGAGTAGAGCAGGGAGCTGGGCACACATCCTGGAAGTGTTTCCGATCAATGAGGAGGAACTGGTGTTACCAATTTGCACTGACTGAGGTTGCCAATGAGGAAGCCAAAGTACCAGTTGAAAAGGGAGAAATTAATGGGCTAATTAGAGACAGCCAGCAAATCAAAGTTAACAAATTGATCGCTGTTTATGTTGATATATAACGGAAGTGGAGTTGTTGTAAAGTATGTGACATATAGATTGCCTTCATTTGGGCATTACACAAAAATATTTCTGGCAGACAATGTAAGAGAAAATATATTGTGACTTGGGCAGGTTGAGTGAGTGGGTCAGTGGAGGGAAAATAAAAGTTTCAAACATAGAAAATAGGTGCAGGAGCAGGCCATTCAGCCCTTCGAGCCAGCACCGCCATGCAATATGATCATGGCTGATCATCCAAAATCAATACCCCTTTTCGTTTTTTTCCCCATATCCCTCGATTCCCTTAGCCCTAAGAGCTAAATCTAACTCTCTCTTGAAAACATCCAATGAATTGGCCTCCACTTACCTGTGTGGCAGAGAATTCCACAGATTCACAACACTCTGGGTGAAAACGATTTTCCCCCATCTCAGTCGTAAATGGCCCACCACTTATTCTTAAACTGTGACCCCTGTTCTGGACTCGCCCAACATCGGGAATTTTTTTCCTGCATCTATCCTGTCCAATCCTCTAAGAATGTTATATGTTTCTATAAGATCCCCTCTCATCTTTCTAAATTCCAGCGAATACAAGCCCAGTCAACCCATTTTTATGGTGGGAAAGATGCTGGAGTCAATTATTAAAGAGGTAATAACTGCGCATTTCGATAGCAGTAAAAGGATTAGTCCAAGTCAGCATGGATTTATGAAGGGGAAATCCTGTTTGACTAATCTTCTGG
Organism: Amblyraja radiata; assembly: GCF_010909765.2. Lineage (NCBI taxonomy): Eukaryota > Metazoa > Chordata > Chondrichthyes > Rajiformes > Rajidae > Amblyraja > Amblyraja radiata. The sequence continues at coordinate 102,068,792 of NC_045956.1, read as the reverse complement.
AATTTTTTGAGGATGTGACAAGTAAAATGGATGAAGGAGAGCCAGTGGATGTAGTGTATCTGGACTTTCAGAAAGCCTTTGATAAGGTCCCACACTGGAGATTAGTGGGCATAATTAGAGCACATGGGGGTAGGTTATTTACATGGATTTATGAATTGGTTGGTAGACAGGAAACAAAGAGTAGGATTAAACGGGTCCCTGTCAGAATGGCAGGCAGTGGCGAGTGCATTGCCGCAAGGCACGGTGCTGGGGCCGCAACTATTTACAATATATAGTAATGATTTTGATGATGGGATTAAAAGTAACACTACCAAATTTGCAGATGACACAAAGCTGGGTGACAGTGTGAACTGCGAAGAGAATGCTATGAGGATGCAGGGTGCCTTGGATAGGTTAAGTGAATGGGCAGATGCATGGCAGATGCAGTGTAATGTAGATAAATGTGAGTTATTCCACTTTGGTGACAAGAACAAGAAGGCAGATTATTATCCGAATGGTGTCAGATTAAGAAAAGGTGAAGTGCAACAAGACCTGGGTGTCCTTGTGTAAATACGCAGTTCTAAAATTTACCCCCCTAATCTAGTTCAGTAAAGAGTACTCAAGCACTGGACCAACTAAATTTTACTTTTAGAATAAACAGCATATTCCCCTATACGATACCTAAACCACCGTGAGTTCGATCCTTGTCTCTGCCTGGCCAAGCCCTTCAGCCTCGTGCAAGCAGACACACCCCAAAAGGTCATGCAGTCCCAAGCGTCCCTCCAGAAGATCGACATCGATCTAAGATGCGGCGACCTTTTATAGGTCCACGAACCTTGAAGGGCCGAACTACATAGGGGTGGTCTCTTTACAGCCCTATCAAACATTTTAATTACATCAATAAATTGTTGACAGTTCCCCAAACCAATTACAGAGTCTCCCATACAATGTTTCTTGGAGAAGCCTCTGGAAAGAAGCTAACTAACTGAATAATGCAACATTTACCCTGGAACTCAAAACAATCCTGCCAGGGCTTAACACTTTGGCCAATCAACAATCAGCAGGGTACCTGTCTTGCAACATTATTTACATTATTTACAATTATTTTGCAGCAATTCAATCAAACTCATGCATTTACAATACTTTGTAGGTTTTCTGCAAGAATCTCATTCATACTGACAATTGAAGAGATGCTTATACATTTCTTATCTGAAACACTGATCTGGGACCTGGACTTCCTGGCACCAGCTAGTAGCTTTTGGCTTCTTCTGCAGAATTGACCATCAGGCCTTGTGAATGCATGGATTCTGTACTTTATTTTGGCCCTCTTTTGGCTCTATTTTGGCCCGGATTTACACTTGTACACCCGTCACTGAAAGTAAGCATGCAGGTACCACTGAAAGTAAGCATGCAGGTACAGCAGGCAGTGAAGAAAGCTAATGGCATGTTGGCCTTCATAACGAGAGGATTTGAGTATAGGAGCAAAGAGCTCGTTCTACAGTTGTACATGGCCCTGGTGAGACCACACCTGGAGTATTATCTTGAGTTTTGGTGTCCTAATTTGAGGAAGGACATTCTTGCAATTGAGGGAGTGCAGCGTAGGTTGACGAGCAGTGATCGAAATGGGGGGTACGCAGGGGGACAGCGTTCCCCTAGTTTTCAGTTTCCATCCTGTGCGTGAATTTGCAGCTTTATCCTGCACTACTTAATCCAAGGGCGAGCAGACGAGCGGACAGACGGACGATAGCAATGATCATAGAGCGGAATAGATGACATTTCGGGTCGAGACCCTTCTTCAGACTGAGTCAGGGGAAAGAGGAACAAGAGATATAGACGGTACTAAGGACAAGCCAATATGCCGAGTGGCGGCGCTGCCCTAGCAGCTGCGGCTCGCCTGCAGTCCGTTTGTCTTTTCGTTTTTGGTTTTCTTTTTGTCCCGTGTTATTGTTTATTTTGGTTTATTTTAGTTGTGTATGTATCGGGGGGGGGGGGGGGGGGGGGGGAGAAGAAACGTGTTTTAGTCTCTTCCTTTGGGGGGATGCGACCTTTTCTTGTCGTATCCCCCGTCTCCGTCTCCATCTGCGCTGAGGCCTAATGGCGGAGCTGGCGGCCTCCAACTGGGACCGACCTCGAGGCTCTGGAGGCAGAGCCAGCCAGGACTTACCAACGTGAGGCTGGCCAACTTCGGGGCTGTGATGGTGTTGCGGCGGCGGCGACCCAACTTCGGAGCCTCGGCCGAGGGCCCAGTGGACGACATCATCGGTAGCTCGCAGGTCCCAGGTTGGTGACCTGTTTTTCTGGAGCTCCCGCAACAACAGCTTCGTCCGCTGGACTGGAGGGTGGCAGCTTCGGCAGCTTCGACCGCCCCGGGCCACGGAGTTTGTGCCGGCCCGTTTGCGGAGCTTGGATTCAGCCGCAGGACTTGCTTATCATCACCCGGCGGGGTCACAACATCGGAAGCCTGGAACGCCTCAACGCAGAGGGAGAACAAGGAAGGAAGAGACAAGGACTTTAAGATTTTTGCCTCAGTGAGGAGGTGCCTGGAGGAGGTGCCTGGTGTTTATTGTGTGTTTTGGTATTTTATTCTATGTTATGACTGCAAGGCACAAAATTTCATTCAGACTGAAAAGTCTGAATGACAATAAAGGAAACTTGATACTTGATACCACCCGTTTCCCTTTCCCTGTCAGTCTCGGCTCAGGTAGATATACCCTGGGTGGAGGGGGGAGAGAGGGGTGGAGGGGGAAGAAAGGGATCGACGGGAAGGGGGTGTGAGGGGGAATGGAGAAGGGGAAGGTGGGTTTGTGCGTTCTCCCAGTGACCTGGGTGGGTTTTCTTTGAGATGTTTTGTTTCCTCGCACACTCCAAGGACGTACAGGTTTGTAGGTTAATTGGCTTGGCATAAATGTAAATTGTCCCTAGTGTATGTAGGATAGTGTTAGTGTTAGTGTGTGGCGATCGTTGGTTGGTGTGGACTCGGTGGGCCGAAGGGCCTGTTTCCATGCTGTGTCTCTGAACTAGACAATGCCTTTCACACAGGTGGAACCAACCCGTCACTGTCATGCATTACTTGTCTCAAACAATTCAGAGCTATACCACATGAGATGTGCCCATACCAAAGAACACCAGAAACATCTGCACTTCCTTGAATTCCATGTAATTTGTGGTTAGCAGTAATTATGGAGAATGAGTTTGGTCAGTAAAAAATGATATTTTTAAGACAGAGATAGATACTGTAGATCCTTGATTAGTATGGATGTCAGGGGTTATGGGGAGAAGGCAGGAGAATGGGGCTAGGAGAGAGAGAGATAGATCAGCCATGATTGAATGATGTAGACTTGATGGGCGAATGGCCTGATACTACTATGATCACTTATGTCCTTATAATAAACCTCTAAATGTGCCAACTCTAACCTGTGTTATTGCACCTTCTCTATGTTGGATAGAATTCCTCATTCTCATTTTTAAGCTCTCGATGTTGTTCAGGGGAAATCTTTACAACAAATGACAGAACAATTTTTAAATACCAGTTAATATCAACACTGGTAAACATCTGTTTTTTCAGAGACTTTCAACTTTTAGTGGTTTTAGCAGTCTTGGCAATTACAGTTTCGCTGAACACATTCGCTCAGTCCACCTTGGCCTACGTGATCTCTTGTTTGCCAAACACATTAACTCACCTTCCCATTCCAACACTGACCTTTCTGTCCTAGGCCTCCTCCATTGTCAAAGTGAGGCCAAACTCAAATTGGAGGAACAACACCTCACAGTTTGTTTGGGCAGCTTACAACCCAATGGTATGAATATTGATTTCTCTAACTTCAAGTAACCCTTGCATCCCCTCTCCACTCCTCCCCCACCCTAGTCGGCGTACTAGTTTCACTGTCGTCCTGTTGTTTCACTGTCTGTATAATTTGTTATCAACTAGCCGAGAACCAACAATTGTGGGCTCCACCTTCCCTTGATCATCGTTACTTTTTGAATATCTTTCATTCATTCATATATAATCTCTATATATCACCACCTATATCTCTCGTTTCCTTTTCCCTTGACTCAGTATGAAGAAGGGTCTCGACCCAAAACGTCACCTATTCCTTTTCTCCAGAGATGCTGCCTGACCCGCTGAGTCACTCCACCTTTTTGTGTCTATCTTTGGTTTAAACCAGCAACTGCAGTTCCTTCCTACACAACTACTGTATATTATGCACTGTTTCTTTTCACTCAGCCTTGTTTTACTTGTGTTTGCTTGATTGTAACTAGGTACAACATATCCTATGTGAGTGGGCACGCAAACATAAGCTGTTCACTGTACCTCAGTACACATGACAATAATAAACCTAAACTTGAGAAATAAATGTGGTTGGGCAAGAGCAGGCTGAAACAATGGTGGCTGTGCTTGGGGATTTTGGGCTGGGAATGGAAGCGAACTGTATCGAGCTGTGACAACAAAAGGTTGGAAGCTGTGGAGTTAAGTGTTTTAATGTCATCTGTACCAAAGTGGAACAATGAAATTCTTAGTTTCAGCAGAACAATAAGTTTGTAAACACAGTATTCAATATATAATATAACCAAACAAAAGAAGTTCAATACATTTAAAAAAAAACAATATATGCAGTCATGACCCATGGTCATGATAATGGAGGTGAATTCTCTCGAGAGGTAAAAGGGACGGCATTTCACCGTCAGGTCGGTTCCAGGTGCGGAGAGCAGGAGTTGGACAGGAATGCTATCATAAAGAGTATACCATGAGGCAGGTGCCACCGTCTCTCTCTTTCCCTAATGCCTCCATTCGGTCCATGCAATGAATGGAGAAACCTTCTTACTGGAGAGCCGAGTTTGGGGAGCTGGGGGTGTGGGAAGATCTCTTGAGGAAATTAGATTCAGGACTATCTGGGATACCATGGCCTGGGGTTTGGTGGTGGAGTCATGATCCAAAGGGAGGTATGAAGAGGAAAATGTGAACTAATGTCTATAAAATAGAATTTGGTTCACCAGACCACAACAGCGCCGCTGGTGTCAGCAGGTTTGACGATGATATCGATTGTTGTTCTGAATGAACAGTGTGTTGCAAGTTCAGATTGGTTCAGATTTGAGCACAAGAGGGGAGTGAAAAAGTCAAGACAGTCAATGTCACATCAGCAGTTAACAATGAGTGGATCAAGAATACTGAAGATAGATGAAAGATTCACATATTAGTACATGCCACTATAAAATCTGAAAATATACAAATGGTAACCCCTCAACTAACACACTGATAAAATAGAAAAATAAGCAAATTTGTGTGAATTATAAATAATTCCAAAAGGACAGAATATTAAAGATAAAGAGAAAAACATAAAACTTGATAGCACCAAGAGCAAACACTTCTGGAGAAACTTTGAAAGTCAATAGTGTTTTATTGTCATATGTCCCAGACAGAACAATGGAATTCTTACTTTGAAAGCTAAGCGTAGATTTATTCCCTGACAATTTACAGTTAGCCTACATTGGCTCTAGGAACAGAAATACCACACTTCATGCTCTCTAATCATGACCAATGACTTCCTCTGCCACAATTGTCATTTTGTTGTTATTCCAGTGTTAATTCTAAGCACAGGCCTAAAGGCCTTCACTACAAGAAAGGTTTGTAATGCTCCACCAGTTCATTTACAAATTATCCATGAATCATTATTTTCTGCAAAAGATAGCATCAAAACATATTGCAATCAAATTATATTTTACAAATATCCTGCTTTCAACAACCTGCTTTCACACTCCAGGAATTCTCAACAAAAGATTACAAATTCTTTCTCTGGCACATTTCCCAACATGCCTCCATGATATCAGCTAGAATCATTTAAAGAATCCATGACTTTAAAATGCTTTGCAGTTGCTGTTTTTCCACAATGGATGAGCTTTGAATTGACATGGGAATTCATTACTGGTTCCCTGTTAAAATTAGTCCCAATTAGCTGCCTGTGGAAAGTAATATATTTAGATACAAAACAGAGGCAGAGAGGAATATAGAGGGATATAGAGATAAATGACTAAAAGTCAATTGAAATGAAGCAACAGTAAAGGCATCATGATGAAAGGCACCCTGACAGAAACAGAGCCTAAAATGCAAATCCAGATGGAGAAACGGAGACTGAGCTGAGAAAGGAGAATTACAGGATAAACGGCGAAATATTAACTTTGCAATAGACTTTACACTTATCTCCTGTGATTAGCATTTCCACATGCATCTGTTTTAATATTTTATTTTATTTTATTCTGTTCAAGAGGCTTTGTTTCAACTGAGGCGGGACATTTGACAAACAGGTATTTCATTGTCTGAGGACCAGATGGAGTAGAGAAGGTACAGAACTGTCTTCAAAAGTCAAGGTGAGAGTTGGTGAGCAGCCATCTTAAGAGAGAAGATATTTTGAAAAATGGCGTGAGAGAGGAGAGAAAGCTGTTAAAATAGAAAATAGGCTTTGTTTCAAGTGAAGGAGGGACATTCAGAAAGCAGGCATTTGATTGGCTACTGATGAGACGGCAGCCAATAAAAGTCTGAAGAAGGGTCTTGACCCGAAACATCACCTGTTCCTTCTCTCCAGAGATGCTGCCTGTCCTGCTGAAGTACTCCAGCATTTTGTGTCTATCTTTGATTTAAACCAGCATCCGCAGTTCTTTCTCACTCAAAAGGAAGGGAGTGTTTAATGGCGCAGCCCATTGGGGAGGACTGTGTTGGGGAAAGTGCAGCACTGAGGCTTTGACTCCAGAGCCTTAGGTGAGAGAGCTGAAAAAATGGTAATAGCCGGTTAAAGTATGGTCTGGTATTCTGGGCAATTCTTCCTAGGTTTCTGGTGTTGTAGAGATGGTAGGTGGGATAGTGGAATGCAGGATGTTGGAAGCCAGGGAGATTTTTGATGCCCTGACAACGACACCTACAGTACGTTTGTTCAGCTGCAGCTCCTTAAGGACCGTGTTAAGGAACATGAGCTGGGTCCGCGGTGTTAGGCCTGGCTCTGAGGGACAGTGGGGGAAGCAAATTGTGTGACAGGCATAGCGATTGGAGACTCATTAGTTGAGGGCACAGACAGGAGATTCTGTGACACCAAACCAGACTCCAGGATGGTGTTTTGTCTCCCTAGTGGCAGGTTCAGGATGTCTCCAAGCAGTTGCACAGGGGAGGATGAGCAGCCAGTTGCACAGGGGAGGATGAGCAGCCAATGACATAGGTAGGAAAATGGATGAGGTGCAGTGAGGTGAATATAGAGAGTTTAGCAGAAGAATAAAAAGCAGGATCACTAGGGTAGTAATCTTTGGATTATGCCCGGTGCCACATACTGGTGAGGGTAGGATATTGTAAATTCAGTCATAAAGTAAAGGGAAGGGCATGCAAGGAAACGGAATCTTTGGGGAAAAAACTCAGCCGTTAAGGAAAATAAAGAAGGGAGGAAAGAACTTTAGAAGGGCCAAAAGGGATTTGGCGAGTTGGATTAAAGAAAATCCCAAAGCTTGTTATATCTATTGTGACATTGGGGATGACGTTGTGTTGACAATGACTACACCAACACTTGCAATAGAGTGAATTCACATGATATGTTTACTTATAGTGAAGGACAAGAGTCTCTGCCCCCACTCCCCTCTCTGCCCCCCCCTCTCTGCCTCTCCCTTTCCTGCCCCCCCCCCCCCCTCCCTGTCCTGCCCCCTCTCCCCCCCTCTCCAGAATTGTGCAGACAGGGAGGGTGGTTGAGGCAGATATGATAGTGGCATTTAAAAGACTTTTGGATTGGCATATGGATATGGAGGGATATGGGTTATGTGCAAGTTGATAAGTGATGGTTTTGGCATCATGTTCGTCACAGACATTGTGCGTAAAAGGACTATTCGTTCACTTTACTGATCTATGTTCTATTGATGTAGTGAAACAAGAGCTTCTAAAGAGGTGCTGAATGTAGAACACTCAACAGTACAGCACAGGAACAGACACTTTGACGGACAATGTCCCTGCTCAACATGATGTCAGGCTAAACTAATCTCCTCTGTCTTCACGGAATCCTTCATGCTATGCACATTCATGTGCCTACCTAAAATCCTCTTAAATGCTACTATCTTAAGGGCCTGTCCCACTGTACAAGGTCATTCACGAGTTCTGTGGAATTCTCTGCCTCAGAGGGCAGTGGAGGCAGGTTCTCTGGATGCTTTCAAGAGAGAGCTAGATAGGGCTCTTTAAAAATAGCGGAGTCAGGGGATATGGGGAGAAGGCAGGAACGGGGTACTGATTGGGGATGATCAGCCATGATCACATTAAATGGCAGTGCTGGCTCGAAGGGTCGAGTGGCCTACTCCTGCACCTATTGTCTATTCTCCCGAGTTTCCCCTGATTCGAACTCGCAGAATTACGGTAGTAGCCGCTTGTAGGTACTAGGGGCTCTTGAATTACCTCGTACAGTGGGACAGGCCCTTTATCTGTCACCACCCGCATTCGCAGCATTATGTTCCAGGCACTCACCACGTCTGTGGAAAATAAAAATCAGCCGTGCACATATTCTTTAATTTTTTCTTTTCTCAGAAATTATGTCTTCTGACCTTTGACATTTCCCCCTGGCAAAAAGGTCCTGGCTGCCTATTCTATCTATGCCTCTCATACTTTTATATACTTCTATCAGGTAACCTCCCATCGTCCAGTGCTCCAGAGAAAACAATCCAAGTTTTTTTAACCTCTTCTTAAAGCTATTACCCTCTAATCCAGGCAGAGTTCTGGTAAACCTCTTCTACACCCTCTCCAAAGCCACCACATCATTCCTGTTGGTACACAAAAATGCTGGAGAAACTCAGCGGGTGCAGCACCATCTATGGAGCGAAGGAAATAGGCCTTCCCTTCGCTCCATAGATGGTGCTGCACCCGCTGAGTTTCTCCAGCATTTTTGTGTACCTTTGATTTTCCAGCATCTGCAGTTCCTTCTTAAACACATCCTTCCTGTTGATGGGGCAATTAGAACTGTACATGATACTCCAAATATATTTACTTCTTTGATACCCACTGATGTTACAATTGCTAAACGATTGTACATTGAAAATAAACACAAACTCTCAAACAACTATTCTCTTAATTAAAATATTCACTCCACCTTAACAGGGTTGTGTACGTATTTGCAGAGTATGATGTTTCTGTAAAATCCTTGAAATATACAAATAAAGCATTTTCTCTGTTAAAAGTAGAAACTGCGTAAACGGCAAATCTTTAATATCTATGCTTCAGTGATGAGGATAACCTTTTAGGGCAACAGTTGTCAGTGTGATGTGCGGAGGATCCACTATGAAGCATTAATAGCTCTGAGACAACTCTTATAGTCAGCACACTTCAATTTACAGATTGACTTGATAGTTCTCACTCACAATGATAGAGGAATGTTTTACCTCTGGGACAACAGAATGCTATCTTATTAAAATGTGCATAATGCAGTGCGTTTTCTTGGATTTTTTTTAGGCCTTGACCATTCACAGATCTTCTTGCATCACGCATGATATCAAGGTAGGAGGACACTGGACAGACTTTTAACAGGCTTTAAAATATATATGGCTGATATAATATCAGATATGTCATTCTTTGAGAATTGTTCTGCGTATAATCATGCTTAAGGTACAATGTCAGGGAGCGTCTGCCTCTGGGGCGAGACTGCCTGACTCTGCAAGCAGGCACAGAGTAGAAAAAGCTGCCTGGCTCTCTGGAACTACTTCTGTTTAATAAGGCTATATGTTCATTTAAATAGCCAGTTGTCCTTCAGTATCTTAGTGAATGAATGGGAGAAAGATACTGGGAGTCAGAAGTTAATGAATCTATGAAATTTGGACAATGTATCTGAATAAGAACATGAGTCGTCAGGTTTGATCCCTCCCACTAAGGATAACATGTGGACACATGCCAAGAGACAAAAAGCTGCACGATTCAATTGAGATAACGCACCTGAGCTGTCAGATTTCAAGGCAGGTATGCTGAACAACGATGGAGTCAATCAAGGCAAGTGTTCTATGAAGGAGACACCCAAAACATTGTCTGTCTATTCCCTCCACAGATGCTGCCTGACCTGCTGAGTTCCTCCAGCACTTTGCTTTTTTTACTCATGAGCTTTCTATGCTTTAAACTAAGGTGACATTGGCAGATAATTCAGAGCAGATTAAAATTAAGAAGTCATTGTGTCTATTTGGAGGCAATTTGAAAGAAAGCCACACATTATTAGGCCTTCTAAAGATGCTGGAGAATACACTAGATTTGTTATAAGAACATTGTAAACCACGTAGAAATGTCACGGTTATCTATAAGTTGGCCACACGGAAAAATGAACAGGGAGAATCATTTGATACTTTATTAATGCAGCTAGGCTTGGTAGCAGATAATTGCAGTTTTGTACATTTGAAGGTCTCATTTGTCAGAAATTAGATTACATATAAATCTAGGAGTTCAAACTGGGGGACCAGCTACTATATGTGACAGTTAACAGTAGAAAAATGCACATGGGAAGCTGTGGAGCCATCCAAATACAGGCTAGGAACATACAGTGGACAATGGATTGACACAAGTGACTACAAAGGCTGGAATCAGGAGCAACAAATGACCTGCTGGATGAACTCAGCGGGTCAAGCAACATCTGTGGATGAGAAAGAAATTGTCGATGTTTCGGGTTGAAACCTGCATCAGGATATTGACAGAAGTTATAAGTTCCAGGAGCAGAACAAGTCTATTCGGCCCATCAAGTCTACTCCACCATTCAATCATGGCTGATCTATCTTTCTCTCTCAACCCCATTTTCCTGCCTTTGCCTCATAACCCCTGACACCCTTACTAATCAACCATATGTCAATCTCCGCCATAAAAATATCCAATGACTTGGCCTCCACAGTCGTCTGTGGCAATAAATTCCACAGATTCACCACCCTCTGACTAAAAAAATTCCATGTAGCAAACCACCAACAAAAGACAAAAGGGGGAATGTTGACCAAAGTAGACTTGGGCATTTAAGCCTTATGGATGGCAACATGAGTAGCTGAAAAAGAAATATTCTAAATGTGCGAAAAGATGTGGACTGGGTGAAATGGAAAATTATTTCTGTCAATGGAGCATAATGAAAAGGACATTGAAATGTAGTAGATAAGATGAACTGGTTGGTAGGTAGACAAGATGGTTAGTAAGTATGCGATTGACACCAAGATTGCTGTGGTTTCAGATTGTGAGAAAGGCTGTCAAAGTATACAGCGGGATAGAGATCAGCTACAGAAATGGGTGGAGAAATGGCAGGTCAGAGCTTAGTCAGAGCAAGTGTGAGGCGTTGCACTTTGTGTGGTCAAATGTAAGGGGAAAACATAGAGTTAAGGGCATGACCCTTACCAGCATAGATGTACAGAGAGGTCTCGGGGTCCAAGACCATAACTCCCTAAAAGTTGCAACACAAGTAGATAGAATGGTAAAGTAAGCATATGGTATGCTTGATCTCATAAGTTGTGGCATTCAATATAAGAATCACATTTTCTTGATACAGTTTTATAAGACTTTGGCTAGGTCACATTTGTAGTATTGTGTGCAGTTTTGTTCACGCAATTACAAGGATGTGAAGGCTTTGGAAAGGGTGTGGGGGGGGTGGGGGGGGGGTGGTCTACAATGCCTGGATTAAGAGGTTTTAGCTACAGGGAGTCATTGGGCAAACTTGGATTTCTTTCCTTGGAACACCAGAGGCTGTGGGAAGGCCTGATAGAAGTATATACAATCATGAGAGGCATAGATAGGGTGGACACAGAACCTTTTTCCGAGGATAGAAATATGAAATACTCTGACTTCCGGTGGCGCTATGGAGTGCTAAGAGGCGCGCCATTTAGCTCCGCTCCAAAAAACGCATAAAAACATCCGAAAATAAAAAATGGACTGAAGAAAAACACTTACCGGCAGATGCCCGTCGCCGCGTAAGTGACGTCATCAGAAATCGACTCGATGGCGACTTGATACCGGTATTTTAGATGAAAAAACGAGTCCACAAAAGGGACCTTCCCACTCCAACTCCGAGAAGACCTAGAACTCGTGGGCAAACTCCACAAGAGGAAGGTGAGGAAATGTTACAAGAATCTGAGGAAGAAAGACTTATTTCTACCATGGAACAAGAGCTAGAGCAAGAGCAAGCTCTAAGAAAGGCTATGGTAAAAGACATTAAAGACAGACACAAAACTTGATGAGCAACTTAATGCTGTGAAAACAGAAATATGTGGAAAAATTGATACTCTACAAGTTCGAATCGAGGAGGTGAATTCCTCCTTTAAAGGAGAAATTAAAAGGGGTGAAGCAGATATCAGCAGCAAGCTAGAACCCATCATTCTCACTTCAAGAAAACAAAACAACGCCATCAGAGAACTGGAAGCTGCAACTACTGACATCTCTCAGACAACTCAAAGACTGAAGAAGGAACTCGACCGTGTCTCTGCACAATTGGCCAAAATGACCGAAAAATGTCTAGATCTCGAAGGCCGTTCTAAACGCCAAAATCTAAGGATTGTTGGGGTGAAGGAGTGAAAGGAAGATGGAAAAGACACTCGGGACTGCTGCTGACTTACTCCAACAGGTACTTAATCTGGCTGAGAGACCCAAACTCAACCGGACACATCGAGCCCAGAGAGTCCGACCGAGACCTGGAGCTCCACCAAGCCAATTTATCTTGAAGCTACACCACGCCTCAGTTCTTGAAGACATCATGAAGAAAGTTGCAAGCACAAGATATCTGATTTTTGAAGGAGACAACATAAGAATTTCCAGAGATTATCCAGCAGAGGTCGTCAAGAAAAGAGCACTCTTTACCAAGTCGAGAGTTATCCTCAGAGACATACTAAATTTAAGATATGGACTAATGTAACCAGCCAAACTAAGGGTCACATACAGAGAGTTCGAACGTTTCTTCACCGACCCAGAAGAAGCATTTAAGTATGTTCAAGATATAGCAAAGGACAAGTAGATAAGTAACACTTTGCATAGCTCTGGTATGAAAATACATTGAGCTGACTTTACCATATTACAAGCAGGGCTATGCTTTATTTACCCTGAACTTACACTGCTTGTTATATTGTGTGTTTAAATCACTCCTATATGCATTTATAACTGGGACATAAAAGTGATAGTGGTTTTTTAAAGGGTTTATAAGTTTACTAGACTAAGTGGGACCCGTTGGGTCCCAGCATCACACAGGAGGGCTGGGCATCCAACGCAATATTCCACCTCTCCACCAATTCTGATATTGGTGGCCAGTTGGGGGGAGGCTGGCTTTCTGGAGCGCTAGTATGGGTGTTGTGGGCTGAAGGGACTGGTTTCCAGAGGACTAGTATGCAAATTGTGCGCCAAATGGATTCTTGGGCTGGCTTCTCAGTCAATCAAGCATGTTGGGCTGGCAACTCACTCACGGCTGGTGGGCTGGTAGTTGACTCACGGCTAATCCTTGAAATTCTATTTCAAGCAGGGTATAAGGCCACCAAATTCAAGTGCAGTTTCTTACCACTTCTAGCAGGGTGCAAGGCCACCAAATTCAAGTGCAGTTTCATACCATTTGAAGTAGGGTGCAAAGCCACTAAAGACAGCGAGTCGTGACCTCTCCCTCCTCCATCTTGCAGAGACTGAGCCACACCCACATTTCCGGGTTTTATAACCCCCCCCCCCCCCCCCCCCCCCCCCCCCCACTGGAAAAGGTGTGGCTTTCATGGAGTGATTGACAGGAGAGAGATTCTCAACATTTAAAAAATAACATAACACTTTTATTTTTCATTCATGGGAAGAATTCTCTGCATCTGCTCAGCGGAGGGGGACTGAGTAAGATAGCCAAAAATCACAGCCGTAAGTGGTAGCGTTTTATCTAAAATCAATATACAGTGCAAACAGGAAGTAAGTGCATTTACAGTAGTGCCTTTTACCTTCAAGCCAAAGCACCCAAGCCACCATTTGCAGTAAGTAGTGTATTTCAACTCGATGCCACCATTTGCAGTAAGTGGTGCCTTTCAACTTCAAATCACACCCGCCACACCCAAGCCACGATTAGCAGTAAGAGGTGCCTTACAACTTCAAGTCAAAGCTCCCAAGCCAACATTTGCAGTAAGTAGTGCCTTTCAACTTCAAGCCAAAGCAACCAAGCCACCATTTGCAGTAATAGTGCCTTTCAACTTCAAACCAAAGCTCCCAAGCCACCACTTGCAGTAAGTAGTGCCTTTCAACTTCATGCCAAAGCACCCCAGCCACCATTTGCAGTAAGTAGTGCCTTTCAACTTCAAGCTACAATTTGCAGTAAGTAGTGCCTTTCAACTTCAAGCCAATGCACCCACGCCCCCATTTGCAGTAAGTAATGCATTTTAACTTCAAGCCATTGCACCCAAGCCACCATCTGCAGTAAGTAGTGCCTTTCAACTTCAAGCCACACCCAAGCCATACCCAAGCCACCATTTGCAGTAAGTAGTGCCTTTCAACTTCAAGCCACACCCAAGCCACCATTTGCAGTAAGTAGTGCCTTTCAACTTCAAGCCAAAGCAACCAAGCCATCATTCGCAGTAATAGTGCCTTTCAACTTCAAGCCAAAGCTCCCAAGCCTCCATTTGCAGTAAGTAGTGCCTTTCAACTTCATGCCACCATTAGCAATAAGTGGTGTCTTTCAACTTCAAGCCACACCCAAGCCATAATTTGCAGGAAGTAGTGCCTTTCAACTTCAAAGCTCCCAAGCCATAATTTGCAGGAAGTAGTGCCTTTCAACTTCAAAGCTCCCAAGCTACCATTTGCAGTAAGTAGTGCCTTTCAACTTCATGCCACCATTTGCAGTAAGTAATGCCTTTCAACTTCAAGCCATTGCACCCAAGCCACCATTTGCAGTAAGTACTGCCTTTCAACTGCAAGCCAAAGCACCCAAGCCACCATTTGCAGTAAGTAGTGCCTTTCAACTTCAAGTCAAAGCTCCTAAGGCACCATTTGCAGTAATAGTGCCTTTCAACTTCAAGTCAAAGCTCCCAAGCCACCATTTGCAGTAAGTAGTGCCTTTCAACTTCAAGCCAATGCACCCACGCCCCCTATTTGCAGTAAGTAGTGCCTTTCAACTTCAAGCCACACCCAAGCCATCATTTGCAGTAAGTAGTGCCTTTCAACTTCAAGCCACACCCAAGCCATCATTTGCAGTAAGTAGTGCCTTTCAACTTCAAGCTCCTAAGGCACCATTTGCATGGAAGTTTTTTTGGCCTTCCATCACAGCAATGTGATGGATGTTTATGTAAATTATGTTGTGTCTTGGGTCTATTTGTTTGTAATGTATGGCTGCAGAAACGACATTTCGTTTGGACCTCAAGGGGTCCAAATGACAATAAATTGAATTGTATTGTATTGTATTGTATTGTATTGTAATAGAGCCTTTCAACTTCAAGCCAAAGCAACCAATCCACCATTTGCAGTAAGTAGTGCCTTTAAACTTCATGCCACCATTTGCAGTAAGTGGTGTCTTTCAACTTCAAGCCACACCGAAGCCACCATTTGCAGTAGGTAGTGCCTTTCAACTTCAAGCCAAAGCAACCAAGCCACCATTTGCAGTAAGTAGTGCCTTTCAACTTCAAGCCAAAGCAACCAAGCCACCATTTGCAGTAAGTAGTGCCTTTCAACTTCATGCCACCATTTGCAGTAAGTAATGCCTTTCAACTTCATGCCACCATTTGCAGTAAGTAGTGCCTTTCAATTTCAAGACACGCCCAAGCCAAGCCAACCAGGGGAGGGGGGGGGGGGGGGGAGGGGGAGGGGGGGGGGGGCGCTTTCTGGAGCGCTAGTATGAACCATTTTGGAACCAATAGAGACACGTTTTGCAAGCTTTGGAACCAATAGACATTTTTTTGCAAGCTTTAGAACCAATAGACATTTTTTTGCAAGCTTTAGAACCAATAGACATTTTTTTGCAAGCTTTAGAACCAATAGACATATTTTTGCAAGCTTTAGAACCAATAGACATATTTTTGCAAGCTTTAGAACCAATAGACATGTTTATGCGTTCAAGAAGG